>NC_057800.1:128018951-128375360 GCF_018294505.1 Triticum aestivum | reverse complement strand
AAAAAGTACCAAAAGAATTGTTGAGAACTAGAAGGTAAATTAAGTCTCAAATAAAAACTAAAAGCCAAAGAAAACCAAATAGAATAAATAAAATACCGTAACACTTTTGAAAAGCTCAAATGGGCTGACCCATTCCTTCCCCTTTAAGATTTAGGGCCCTTACCTATGCTTATAGCCGCGCCCATGTCATTTGGCTGGTGTGGGACGAGCTCAATAGCAAGTGCCTCAGCTGTTTTGTGCTTTGGCTTAAAAAAACTGTTTTTTGCTATTTATTTACTATATATTTTCCGTTTTCCTTTTTAATATATTTTAGTTTTTCCTATTTATGTTATTTGTTTATTTCCCCCCTTTTGGCTCCATTTTTCAGTTTTTACAACAAATACCTGAATATTTTATATTTGACATAAGAATATTTATTTTTAGAGACATAACACAAGTTTACATATACACGAACATTGCTCTTTATGTCACCAGTCCATGATATGAACATTTTTTTCTCAAATATTTGAAGAATGGTTTCACGTATTGGAACATCTTTTTCTACTGCATGAGCATTTATTTTCAAATAATTTTTTTGTACATGTGCACATTTTTCTTTGAAATTTCAAATGCAGTTACAAAACAATTATATAGTGAATATAAATCTCAAAAAATAGCAAAAAAAAGGAAAATCATACATGTTAACGGGCAGCAGTGCGTTATGCTTTCTTTCGGGTGTCATTTCCGTATATGGCACTTAAGGTGACGTATACGACCTCTCTTTAGCGCCTTAGGCAACAAATATCCAGGGACAACATTGGCACAACCCAATAGCTTCACATGTTTTATATTTTAGAAATATGTGATTTAATTGAATGTAAATCTACTGTTAAAATAAGTTTAAATTTGAAAAGCCATATATTGTGCAAACAAAAATTATTCGTGTACCCCAATGTAAATGTACCCCAATGCAATGAAATGTCCTATTAAAATTTGTATATAAAATATATTCATGTATTTTTCAAAAAAAATATTCATGCGCATCTGAATACTGGTTCATATACTCTTAAAAAATTTCAAGTATTCTAAAGAGAAAGTAAAAAGAGAAAAAAGCTAGAAAACAGAAAAAGGAAAATAAATGAAAGAAAAACAAGGAATAAGAAAAATATACCGCAAATGGGCCGGTAGAAATAGACCTGACACGAGTGCTCGTATATTTTCTGAATTTATTGCATGCTTTCTGGCACTTTTTTCTTTCAGTGGTAGTGGTATAGCTTGTCTGCCGACTACAAGGTGTGTGTCACGGCTTCATCAATTTTTAGGTTTGCGGCTCAGCCTCAAAGGTGCCCATAAGAGTGGGCGTACGTTCACAAGGACAAGCGTCCGTGCGTCTTGTGAGCGTTTGCGCCTATCCCGTGTTTCTCAAAAAATGGCCGGTTTTACTTTGTATGTTTATATGTTTCATTTCACAAAATGGCGTATAACAGGAGTGGCCCATCGAAGACAGTGTTCCCCTAAGACCTTGTACAATACAAGATGCTAAGGCCTTGTACAATGCAAGATGCTAGGAGAGGTGCTTAGTAAAATAAATTAAGCTTTTCTTAAGCACCGATGATTATCTCTATATGAGGGGTGCTTAACTAAGTGTGTACCCTACACAAATAGGCACCAGTGCTTTTAAAAAAAACCGACTTATTTGTGTAGGCATCTCCTCTAAGCACCTTGTATTGTACAAGGTCTAACAGGAAATGCTTAGAGAAATAAATCAATATTTTTTTAAATACGAACGCTTATTTTGTATTGAGTAAAAATAAGCACAAACTTGTTTTATTTAACCATAAGCATCTTGCATTGTACAAAGCCCAAACGTTCTGCTGCTGTTTGCTGACCCTTGCTGTGTCACTCATTGTTCAAGTCAAGGTGCCGTGAGACCGTCCAGGCGTCCACCGTCGGCAGCAAACAGGGGCCATGAGCCCATGACCAGCCAGGCACACCAAGCATGCGCGCACCCGTAGATCGATAGATATGCATCCGGCATCATCATACGCGAAGGAATCCTTGTGGCGGCGCCCGGCGTCCGCCCGTGCACCGAACATCTTCGATCGTGGCCGGCCGAACGGTGTTTCCATGTGGCCATGCTGGTCACTGCCAGCGGAATTTGGTCGCTCCGGCCCCGCCGCTTGGATGGTAGGAGCGCCGCATTCCCTGCAGAACACGACGGCCTGACGACCACACCTTCCGGCGCCTGTGCGGACGGACCCCCTGCGATGAATGCCATTTCGATCGAACCGACAGGCGCACGACGAGCCCTTTTCTGCATGCTCGACGACGGCCCGCCCCTCGGGATGATCCAATCGCGATGTTACAGACAGTCAGACAAAAAAACAGACATGCGAGAGAGAGAGACTGGGATGAAATACGTCCGTCTCTGAACGCGCCCCGCGTGCAGGCATCCGCAATGCTCGGATCCTATGCACGGCGTGACTCGCGTGCGAATCTGTTTTTTCTTTTTTCCAGGGAAGCCGGTGGCCGCCGCTAGCTACGGTTCGGCGCCGACGGGAGAAATCTGTTGAGCGGTTGAGTTGAGCCTCCAGGACGTTCCATAAGACGGTGCTTAATGAGCGTTCAATTATGTTTCAACCAAGTTTTGATTGCTCGTCACGCATGCCACGTGGTTAATCATTGCTCAATTCAGCTCTAGGCCTCCTTCGATTCATAGCGTAGGGGAATCTGAGGAACAGACTAGTCATAAAAATTAAGATGAAATGCATCTTAAATCCTATGATGAGTAAAAATAGGGAAATAGATTCCTTCTGCTTCACATCATAGACGAGTTTAGATTAATGTTTATTTTTCTATGAATTGTAAATATAATTAATTCCTTCAAAGAAATATGATTCTATTTCTACAAACCAAAGGGGTCTAAAAAATTCTTTCCTATAAAAATCCATCCTAAGAAATTCCTATATAATTTGACAACCCAGTAGGTTGCGAGTTGCCGAGTTGGGCCATGAATGGATAGGACAGGAGGAAGCCTGGACCCGAAGCGATGACGATGGCTGAGCGGCAGAGCAGATACATGGGCGTTCAATTGCGTTTCAACCATGTTCTGATTGCTCGCCATGCATGCCATGTGGTTAATCATTGTCCAATTCAGCTCTAGGCCTCCTTCGGTTTATAGCGTAGGGACATCTGAGGAACAGACTAGTCATAGAAATTAAGATGACATGCATCTTAAATCCTATGATGAGTAAAAATAGGAAAATAGATTCCTTCTTCTTCACATCATAGATGAGTCTAGATTAATGTTTATTTTCCTATGAGTTATAAAAATAAATAATGCCTTCAAAGAAATATGATTCTATTTCTACAAACCAAAGGGGTCTAAAGAAAATTTCCCTATAAAAATCCATCCTAAGAAATTCCTATATAATTCAACAATTCGGTAGGTTGCGAGTTGGCGAGTTGGGCCATGAATGAATAGGACAGGAGGGAGCCTAGGCCCGAGGGGATGACGATGGTTGCGTGACAGAGCAGATACATGGGCGTTCAATTATGTTTCAACGAAGTTTTGATTGCTCGCCACGCATGCCACATGGTTAATCATTGTCCAATTCACCTCTAGGCCTCCTTCGGTTCATAGCGTAGGGAATCTAAGGAACAGACTAGTCATAGAAATTAAGATGACATGTATTTTAAATCTTATGATGAATAGAAATAGAAAAATAGATTTCTTCTGCTTCTCATCATAGGCGAGTCTAGATTAATGTTTATTTTTCCTATGAATTGTAAATATAAATAATTCCTTCAAAGAAATATGATTCTATTTCTACAAACTAAAGGGGTCTAAAAAAATTCTATAAAAATCCATCCTAAGAAATTCCAATATAATTCGACAACCCGATAGGCTGCGAGTTGCCGAGTTGGATAGGACAGGAGGAAGCCTGGACCCGAGGCGATGACGATGGCTACGCGGCAGAGCAGATACATGGAGCGGTGTTGTACACGCCGGTCCCATTTCGAAACAACTCTTTTCAATCAACCCATAAAAGCACAATCGATCGGTTTCGGTTCACAGCCCTTAATCAACGTGACCACGAGGCTCCATTCGTTTCGTGGAAGAAACACGTAGCCTAAAAAGATGATAAACTAGGCCAGTTTTAATAGTGCAAGATATCAGTGCTACGTTTGAGTTTGACCCGTATGAGGTGCAGATTTTAGGGCGAATTGAAGCAGAGGATATGGATGAAGTCGGGCTAACGAACAATATTGACCCTTCACCCGGAGCCGCCCCTCCAGAAGGTTCGACTAGTTTTCGTTTCAAAGGAATAGTAGTAGTAAGTTGAAGTTGAACATCGGAAAACGACGTCGGCCGTCGGAATCCAATCCACCGGCGCGCGGGGGGGATCAAGTTTTCCACCGCCAGGAATCACTGGACCAGCGACCGGACCGGTAGCCGAAACCAACCAGCCAAAGTAATCGCCCGCCCGACGGCGGTTGATGTCATGGCTGCGCTACCTGTCGCTGCTAGTCTACGGCTGATTGACACCGGACTGCGCGCCGTCTGCCGTCCCAACGCGGCGAGGGCTGCGCCACGACCGGGAGCCTGCATCGCGGGCGACGCCATGCATGACATGGCTGCAGGGGACGCCATTCGGTTGGGCGGCGGCTTGGCCTGGCTTGGCTGGGTGTCATGCATGGCGTGTGAGCCTCAGCCGATTGGCACATGATGAATCAACTAACCTCTTCAAAAATTATTGGGTCATGAGGCAAACGATTGGGTCATGAGGCAAACGAGCTGATGAATAAACTACTTTCTCGATGATTGTACGAATCTTGCACGAAAAGAAAACCTTATGTAGTCCGATTCTGAAGGTCGAATAGTATGCAAACCTTCGGACTAAGTTGTCCACAAGCAATTTGCCATTGAATGTGGACCCGTACTTGTCCATGGACACGTTCACATGTCCGTTTTCCGCAAATCAAAGGGGTTTCGCGGGAGTTCAGACCTCCATCACATACGCATCTTATAAACGGTCCAACTCAAAACACCTCCCGCACAGACACTCCCCTCTCTCGCGCGACCGATCTAACCATCCATCCGTAAAGAGGCTCAATGTTGCCTCAGAGCAACGCAATCGGACTCGACGAAGAGACTGCATTGAAGCCAGCCGCCTAAGAAACCCACCACCCGGCCTGCATTCAAACCATCGCTTTACGTGACCGATGCTCGCTATATAAACACAACTGCGCACAACGCAAATTGCACCACCTTCGCTTCTCCTTCGTCCTCCGTCCACGACTGCCTGCGCTATGACGGTGACCGACAACCCGCCGTGGAAGTGGCTCTCAGGGTGCAGAAGCATGAGATGGCGGCCCTTGCAAAAGCTGGCAGGCCTGGCATGCGCGACGCATAAAAGGTCGGACAACCTCCGGACTCGCCGAAGGAGAACTCAGAGAATGACGACCAGGCGATGGAGTAGGCGTCCGACGACGAGCCCGTGCCAGTTGCCCTCTTCACCATGGTACAGGCGCACTACGAGGCCGGCATGGCGGAGGAGGAGGAGCTGGTGCAGTCTGCGTTGTCGACCTCCGTGTTTCGGATGTTGCGGGAGGAACACCAATGCAATCTCCGGCTCCTCGAGCAGCACCACTTCACGAGGGGACAACTCGCCAGCAAGCAGGCGAATGAGGATGTTGTCGCGCCCATGGTCACGGAGAATTCGGCCTTCGTGGATGAGCATCATGCTTTATACCAGTCCATGTGCAGCTCCTGCGACATCCTCCGGGAGCGATGGCGGTTGCACGTCCTACATGCGGAGAGTCATGCCCTATTTACGGAGATCGAGGTCGAGGCGGCGCAGGCGATCATGGATGGGAACATTGTTGCTTACATCAGCAACTCCTCATCGGTCACGGTCACGCGCTATTCGCCCGGTGCCACAACGACCATGAGGCCGGTCCATCCACATCGACCATGGAACCTACCTCGACCTACGATGTCCACAAGGTGGACTCTGGATAGGAAGAGTAGGACATGAGACACCCATGTGGGCACCTCTCGTGTCCCATGTGGCCAGCGACCCGCAGCTTCACTTCCCGGAGCTCATGACCGTCAAGGTCACCAGACGTGGGGAAGAATAGGATGTGGAACAGGGTTGCCCCGGGGGCTGGTGAAGATTTAGACTAGGTTAAAAAAAGTCATGTCCGCTTTTGTTTAATGAAATATGTAAAAAAAATGCCATGAATTTGGTCCGGTTTTGAAAATGAAAATTGTTTGGTTTGCAAGAAATTTGTTCGAGTTCAAATCCGTTTGAAATGTGTTAGGACGTTTGACGAATACGGCTGGATGGCCGGCTCCCATATCTATGTCCGCGGATGGACAGTGGCTCTGATTTGAGGGACAATATAACACAAGGAGAGCTTTTAATCAAAATCTTATCTCCCACACGCGTAATCCCTTGTCCTTTCTTTGTCGAAACTCGGCATGCTTGGCATACTTTCACGGGTCGTCTAACATTTGGATGGATCCTCTCAGGGCTAGTTTGGTTCATATGAATATCATGGAAACAGAAAAAAGCATACGATGTGAAATTTAAAAGACTGGTTACTATTTTACATCGAAACCGCTCCATGCACGATACCTGTGCCCGACGTATGCAAGACATGTAAATCCAGCCGTCGGTGCTCTTTCAGCCACACATGTCCGGCCGGTTTTAATCATCGTGTGTGAATCGTCCGAATTTTGCCGTGTGCATGGCACGACTCATCCTACACAGGAGTAGGAATCTTGTTCCTACGACCCAAAAGACTTATGCCTCCTTTGGTTCATAGGATAGAAATTTTATAGGAATAGAAAAATCATAGAAAGTGAGATGACATGCATCTCAATTCCTATAAAGAAAGAGATGTCATTTGATGCATAGGATAGGAATTTTTTCATTAAGTCTAGACTAATGTTTTTTTTCCTCCAAAATGTGAAGGATTGAACCTATCCTACACAGGAATAGGAATCCATTCCTATAAACCAAAGGGCGTCAAAGGAATTTTTCCTTTGCAAATCCTATCCTATAGAATTCCTATAAAATTCCTACAAACCAAAGGATTAAAAAGAACTTTTCCTATAAAATTCTTATCCTTCAGAGTTTCTACACCATTCCTCGCTGTGCTTGCTGAATGATTGTAACAGGGTGTTAATTTCTTAATAAAGCTCCCATGATTCGATGCAAAAGAAGAAGAAAAAACCCAAAGGACCTACACGACGAGTAATTCAGTCTCTGGAAACATTCCGGCGGCAAAGCAGCAAGCCTCTCCCTTTTTCAAAATCCGGCGACATGCCTGCGTGCCAGTGTGCGCCGCCCCGCCCATCCCATCCCATCCCATCCCTGTCGCCACCACTCCCATGCCCTTCCCGTGCAAAACGCCATCCAGAAGCACGCGGCCACGTCCCCCGGCCTTTTCCCGTCGCGGCTTCTGCTTCCCCCGTCTGTCTGCGCGCCTCGTTTCTTCCACCCCGCGGCCGCGCGCAGCGACTGCAGGCCACCAGCCAATCCGCCCCGGCCCGTGCAGCCAGCCCAACACAACCCAGCACGGCCGCCACCACCTTTCGTTTTCCCAGCGCCACCCAGCCAGCCTTTGACCGCCGGCTCCCACTCCAACCTTCCTGCTTAAATACGCCGTCCCCGGTAGACAGACCGGTTCAATACATTTCTCGTGTTCTTTTGGTGTGCAGGCCAGGGAGAGCTCCAGCCCTGAGCTCCACGATAACCTCAGCGAGCCAGCACTGGGCGGGCGCAATGGCGGAGCTGCTGCGAGCGGCCGGTTTCTTTGACCTGCGCGGCGCGGCGCCGTTCGTCGTGGCAGCGGCGGTGGCGATGTACTTCTTGGTCGAGCAGCTGTCCTACCTCCGCAAGAAGGGCCCGCTGCCCGGCCCGTCGCTCGTCGTGCCGTTCCTCGGCAGCGCCGTGCGCATGATCCGCGACCCCACGGGGTTCTGGGACGCGCAGGCGGCGCGGGCCAGGGAGTCCGGCGCCGGCCTCGCCGCGGACTTCCTGTTCGGCCGCTTCATCGTCTTCGTCCGCGACTCGGAGTTGTCCCACCGCGTCTTCGCCAACGTCCGCCCCGACGCCTTCCACCTCATCGGCCACCCCTTCGGCAAGCGCCTCTTCGGCGACCACAACCTCATCTACATGTTCGGCGAGGACCACAAGGACCTGCGCCGCCGGATCACGCCCAACTTCACGCCGCGCGCGCTCTCCACCTACGCCGCCATCCAGCAGCGCGTCATCCTGGCCCACCTCCGGCGGTGGCTCGACCAGAGCGCCGCCACCGGCGAGGCCATGCCGATTCGGGTGCCCTGCCGCGACATGAACCTGGAGACGTCGCAGACGGTGTTCGTCGGCTCCTACCTCTCCGAGAAGGCCAGGGAGCGGTTCGCCAAGGACTACGCCCTCTTCAACCTCGGCCTCATGTCCGTCCCCGTCGACCTGCCCGGGTTCGCGTTCCGGCGCGCGAGGCTGGCCGTGGCGCGGCTCGTGCGCACGCTCGGGGAGTGCGCGCGGAAGAGCAAGGCGCGCATGCGCGCCGGCGGCGAGCCGGAGTGCCTGGTGGACTACTGGATGCAGGAGACGCTGCGGGAGATGGACGAGGCCGCGGCGGCGGGGCGGCCGCCGCCGGCGCACACCGGCGACGAGGAGTTCGGGGGCTTCCTCTTCGATTTCCTGTTCGCCGCCCAGGACGCGTCCACGTCCTCGCTCTGCTGGGCGGTCTCCGCGCTCGACTCCCACCCGGACGTGCTCGCCCGCGTGCGCGCCGAGGTGGCCGCGGCCTGGTCGCCGGAGTCGGGCAAGCCGATCACCGCCGAGAAGATCCAGGGGATGAGGTACACCCAGGCGGTGGCGCGGGAGGTGGTCCGGCACCGGCCGCCGGCGACGCTGGTGCCTCACGTCGCCGGCGAGGCGTTCCAGCTGACGGAGTGGTACGCGGTGCCCAAGGGGGCCATGGTGTTCCCGTCGGTGTACGAGTCGTCGTTCCAGGGGTTCGCCTCGCCGGACGCGTTCGACCCGGAGCGCTTCTTCTCGGAGGCGCGCCGGGAGGACGTGGCGTGCAAGCGCAACTTCCTGGCCTTCGGCGCCGGCGCGCACCAGTGCGTCGGCCAGCGGTACGCGCTGAACCACCTCGTGCTCTTCCTGGCGCTCTTCGTGTCCGTCGCCGACTTCCGGCGGGACGGCACGCCGGGGTGCGACGAGCCGGTGTACATGCCGACCATCGTGCCCAGGGACGGCTGCGCCGTGTACATGGAGCAGCGCTGCCGCACGTTCCCATCCTTCTGAGCTGGTCCGTCTTGGGTCCGTCCTCTTGTCCCCTTCGCCCTCTGCTCTCGCCCCTTCCTCTTTCATGTCGATGTGATGAGTTGTTGTCCAGCGCGGGTTGGTCCATTCATCAGTTTATTGTTTTGTTTGTCATTGGTTTGCTGCTGGCCGGCGGGCCGCATGCGTCATGTGCTGATTTTATTGGGGTTAAATTGGCCATGTCTGAAATCTGAAATGGAATTGCACGATTTGACTATTTTGCTTGACTGTTTCTAGTCTTGGTCTCCTGTTTGGATAACTCATCGGTACGACCAGTCTAAGCTTAGGTCACTTCGGTTTGCATTTTTGTTGTTGATGAATACACAGTAACAGCATGAGCATCCTGCGAATTAACCTGTGGTTGAGTTGGTTAGGTGGACAGTGATATCCCTAACCCACCAGGGTTCAAATCCTGGTGCTCCCATTATTTCTGGATTTATTTCGGGATTTCCGGCGATACATTTTTAGTGGGAAGTTGACCAACATGACATGCCATCAAAGAATAAAGAAAATCTAAAATAAATTTGTAAAATACGATCACTTATGACAAGTCTATAACTTGAACTCGGATGATTAGGTTCCACCACAAAAAATTCTTACCATTTAAGTTAAACTCAGTCGCTTTGTTTGCATATAATTGAGATGTACAAAAGCAATTTTTTGATATAAATTATTTCGTCCAACCGATGGGAAACGCGTGAACTTTCTTATGCACGAGTATCTTGGAAACTATTGTAATAGGGGCCGACCCTATGATGGGCAACGTCTTCTAATATCATATATATGCATGTTCCCTAAATATATACGCATGTGCGTTGCGCTGCAAGATTTTCTGCCAACTTGTATAATCTAACTACTCCAAAATGTATTAACTATTTTCTAAGAGCATGCAAGAGGATTGTGTGCCATTGTATTAAGTGGGAGAGAACGGTTTAGTTACAAGAAACACTCAACTAGCCACAAACGGTCATCGTAGCCATCTAATAGCATGCTAAGGAATAACTCGCTAAATAATTTTGTGTACAATACCTCACCAATAGCACGTTAATAGTAGATTTTAAGGACGGCACTTTTTTGCCACAATGCGTTTTTCTTTCCACCGAGCTTTACACACAACCAACACCCCGGACTACTCTCTACACATCCTATCCACACGCACAAGCTTCCAAAGCGCAAATTCTGCTTACGTCTAACTCCAAATGTACGTCCCTGCGGAGGCATTGTTGTCAAGCACTGTCTTGTTACATTCTAGCCAGATGATGAGCAAGTTAATCTCAGTAAATTGGTTTTCTGGGTTAGTTGCGAAGATGGTGTGCCACCAATCACATAATGTGACGAGGTGTAAGTGCATCTAGTGCCAACCCTAGTTGGTTTTGGAGTATTGACGACAAACCTAGTTGAGGGACTAATGTATTTGTGAGAATTGCAGGATAACACAGGTAGAAGTCCCTCATCGATTCGGTTTTCCTACCAGAGATGACCCCTAAAAATGTATGAAGACATTGATGTCAAAGGTGGTATATGAAGATATTCACATTAAAGACTATGACAAGAGAAGACACCGCATGAAGCCTATGGAGCTCGAAGACTTAGATCTTTCGTAGTTCTTTTTCTTCTGTGTTGAGTCATAGAAACCACCGTACTGTTAAGTGGGGTCCAAGAGAACCAGTCAGAATGACTGAAATGATGCTTAAACAAAACATATGCCTTCGAGTGAAGACTATGAGAGCGAATCTTGTCCAGAGTCGGACAAGTCAGCTTTGCTTATAGCCCAAGTAAAGTTGCCGTGTGAGTTTGAAATCTGACCGTTGGAACATGTGTCAGTTCCTTAGTGACCCAGGGTCATTTCAGACAAATCAGGTCGGGTTGCCTAGTGGCTATAAATAGCCCACCCCCTACAACCATAAACGGTTGGCTGCTCAGATTCAGAGTACGGCTTTTGTCGTTTGAGAGCAACCCACCTCGAAGCCTTCGAGAGAGAATTCCTTGCGAGGATAAAGCCCTAACCATCCAGAGCCAAAGAGAATTAGGCATCACTTAAGTCTTCTTGTCTGTGTGATCTGAAGACTTATTACACTTGAGGACTGTGCATCCTCCAGCCGGTTAGGCGTCGCGTTCTGAGCATCCAAGAGACATTGTGGATCGCCGGTGAACGAAGTTTGTGAAGGTTTTGGAGTCTACCTTGAAGACTTACCAGAGTGATTGGGCGAGGTCTATGTGACCTTAGCTCAAGGGGAATACGGTGAGGACTGGGTGTCCTGAGCTGCGTGTTCAGGACTGGGTGTCCGGGACTGTGTGTCCTTAGGTTTAAATACCTAGCCGCCCTAACCAGACATATAGTTGTCACAGCAACTGGAACTGATGGAACAAATCATTGTCTTCAACGAGTCACTAGTTTCATCCTTCCCTTCTCCTTACTTACTGTTACTCCTTGTGAAGTTATTGTATGTCTGCACTATCTTTTGTCTTCACTGAGTGACTATGTGATCTGTTTGGCTTCTTAATATCTTCCTACCTGATCCTTACTACCTAGCTGCTATTAGTCATTGTGCTTTCACTTCATTGAATACATGACTATGGTTTATCTAGTGTAGTCTACCTTCCGCTGCATGGTAATAGGTTTATTTCTATCGTTTGTCTTCGAAACTTTCATATTTTGAAGACTTTCATAAAATCGCCTATTCACCCCCCTCTAGTCGATATAACGCACTTTCAATTGGTATCAGAGCAAGGTGCTCCCTTGTTCTGTGTGGTTCGGTTTAACCATCTGAAGTTTTAGCTATGTCGACTGCAGGGATAATTAAAGTCTCCGCTGTGTGCCCCGTCTTCGATGAAACTGAATATCCCTACTGGAAGAATAAGATGCGCATGCATCTTGAAGCCATTGACGTCGACCTATGGTATGTCGTCAAGAACGGCGTTCCCAAGGCTGGAGAAGGTGTCACTGCTGCTGATGTCAAGAAGTTCGTTCAACTGGACTCTACTGTCAAGAATATCATCTGTGGTCATCTGACCAAAGTACAGTATGGCCGTGTGAGTGCTTTGAAAACATCTAAGTTGGTCTGGGACTGGCTCTCCAAGGTCAACGAAGGCGTCTCAACCCAGAGAGATCAGAGAATCAGTGTCATTCGCAACCTCTTCAACCGCTTCAAGCGAAATGACAATGAGAATGTCCAGCTCACGTTTGACCGACTCACTGACATCACAAATGAGCTTCAAGCCCTCGGCACCACTGAGATCACCAAGCATGAAGTCATCAAGACACTACTGAGATCACTTAACAGTTCGTTTGACAGCCTAGCCCTGATGATTTAAGAACGACCTGATTTCAAGACACTCGATCCGTCCGACATACTTGAGAGGCTCAACACACATGAGTTTCAGCTTTCTGAGAAAAGAGATATCTACGGTCCAAACTATGGGCGAACTCGTGCCTTGAAGGCAAAAGCTGTCTCCTCATCTGAAGAAGAATCTGATAGCAGTTCTGATGATCCTGAAGACATTGGAAAGGAACTTGCTATGCTTGTGAAGAAGTTCCAAAAATTCACCAAGAAGAAAGGCTTCAGAAAGTCTTCACGATCAAGCTCAAGGAATGATGAAGCTTCTGCTCATGACTACAAGAAGAAAACATGCCACAAGTGCAAGAAAACTGGCCACTTCATCTCTGAGTGTCCGCAGTGGGACAATGAGAACAGAAAGAAGAAGAAGAGCAAGTAATATGACTCTGACGACAAGAAGAAGAAGAAATACTCAAAGTCCTCTTCCAAGTCTTCCTCAAAGTCTTCATCACACAAGAAGAGCTCATCTGGCAAGGCACGTGTGTTTGTCGGCAAGGAAATGGATTCAGAGGAGGAGTCCGCTTCTGAGGAGGCGGAGGTGGAGTCTGAGGAGGAGTCCGATTCTGGCGTTGCAAGTCTGGCTACAGCATACGTTCCCAAGTCCATCTTCAACACTAAAGACAATGACTTCACCATCGACACCGATGCAAATGACAAGGACTACTCTACTCCTACCTACTGCTTCATGGCACGCGGTGCCAAGGTAAACACACGCACTACTCACTATCAAACATCTAGTGATGATGACTCTGATTGTGATTCAAGACCCAGCTACAAAACACTTGCTAAAATTGCAACTGAACAACAGAAAGCCATGGAACATATTCAAAAACTGTTAGACAAAAGCGATGATCTGTTGGGCGCTGAAATGACTCGGTCTGAGTCCTTAATTGAAGACATAAAAAATCTTCATGTTAAGTATGAGGAACTTGAAAGTCGTCATGAAACGCTCTCAACAACTCATGAAAAGCTTTCCTATGATTATCTTCAAAGGAAGCAAGATCTTGAGAAATTGAGAGCGGCTCATGAAGATCTTCAAAAGGAAAACGAGTCACTTCGCGCCGAACAGATCAGTTCCGCTCAGGAAGGATTTGAACCACCATGTCCTAAATGCATTGAGCGTGATAATGCTACTTCTGTTGCTGAATGTTCTACTGTTGCTACTGTTGCAATTTCTTCAACTGTTGATGTGGTAACTAACCCCTCTGCTGAGGATACCACTGCTATTGCTGATGAGAATGCTAGGTTGAAGACATTGCTTGAAACAGGGATGTACAAAATTCTTAAAGGGCGTCAGACACTATGTGATGTCCTCAAAAGGCAGATTCTGAACCGAAACCCGAGGAAAGAGGGTGTTGGGTTCATAAGGAAAATGAATGTTGATGGCTCTTACTGGAAACCCGAGCAGTATCCCAAAACCACATGGGTTGCTGCAAAGGAACCTTCAGCTGATCCATCCAATCTATCTGGCTTCACTTGTGCTAACCCCATTGTCATCGATGAATCCTTTGATGCAAACTATAAACTGTTTAAGAATCAGAATGGTGAAGTGTTTGCCAGGTACATTGGTACTAACTGCAGGAATGGACCGCCTATGAAGAAGATCTGGGTGCCCAAAAGGTGTTTGGAAAATCTTCCTGTGAATGTCATCATGACACCACAGATGAAGAAGACAAACCCCAGACCACAGGCTTCATACGGCCCAAAGGCTTCATACAGACAGAGGACTCACCTGAGTCGCACTAACGCAAATGTTTTGCAGGGAAACCATACTCAGGCCTATGAATATGAGCGCGGTTCATCGAACCGCCATGTTCATAAGACCAAAACCTATTCTGCTTATTCTTATGAGTATTATTGTCCGCCTGCAAGACTTTTTGCTAGGGCTCCAAAGCCAAAGTTTTCAGACGCTGCACTTAGACTTATCGCTTCTAAGCCACCCTTGAAGATGTGGGTGGTTAAGAAGGCTTAACTCTCTTTTGCAGGGAAAGGTCTCCAGCAGAAAACCAAAATCTTCTGACGCTATTGCTGGGGACCTTAAACATCTTGTAGGCTGCAAGATCAAATGCCCGAATGGTCTTACTATGTACTTCGTTCCTGAATTGCTTGCTACTCTCCCTATCAGTCCTAATCTGGATCTAAGCTTTCATAACCCACTGGTTCGTCAAATGTTTTTGCTTCACAATTCTCTTCGTGAAGCCTATCCCCCTAACTGCACTATAGGGTACGACACCAGCGTCTACAGAATGGATTATTGATAGTGGGTGTACAAATCACATGACTGGCAAAAGAAGCCTTCTTATGGACTCAACCTTACGTCCATCCGACAAGAGCCACATCACATTTGCTGACACTGGTAAAAGTAAGGTATTGGGTCTAGGTAGAGTTGCAATCTCAAAGGATCAACACATGGATAAAGTCATGCTTGTTGAATCCCTTGGCTTCAACTTAATGTCTGTCTCAATGCTTTACGATTTGAACATGATCGTAATATTTGGAAAATATCGTTGCCTTGTTCTAATGGAATCTGAAAAGTCTCTAGTATTTGAAGGGTATCGAAAAGATGATTTGTACGTGGTAGATTTCTCAGCAGGACCACAGCTTGCCGTATGTCTTCTAGCAAAAGCTTCAGAATGCTGGCTCTGGCATCGGAGGCTTGGGCATGCTGGCATGAGGAACCTCCACACCCTTGCAAAGAAGAAGCATGTCATAGGCATCGAGGGCGTCAAGTTCAAGAAAGATCACTTATGCGGTGCCTGTGAAGCAGGAAAGATGACGAGGGACAAACATCCCTCGAAGACAATCATGACTACTACTCGACCCTTCGAACTGCTTCACATGGATCTTTTCGGTCCCACTCATTACTCAACTCTTACTACTACTGCTTGTCTCTATGGCTTTGTCATTGTTGATGATTATTCTAGATATACTTGGGTGCACATAATCCTTTACAAGACTGAAGTGCAGGATGTCTTCAGACGCTTCGCCAATTGAGCAATGAACAACTATGGCGCCAAGATAAAGCACATCAGAAGTGACAATGGCACTGAATTCAAGAACACTGGCCTTGATACATATCTTGATACCTTGGGCATCACACATGAATTCTCAGCCCCGTACACGCCACAACAGAATGGCGTCGTCAAATGCAAGAACAGAACACTCATTGAGATGGCCAGAACGATGCTAGATGAATACAAGACTCCAAGAAAATTCTGGCCTGAAGCCATTGATACTGCATGCCATACAATCAATCGTGTTTATCTTCACAAGCTTCTGAACAAGACATCTTATGAGCTTCTTACTAGCAAGAAGCCAAATGTCAGTTACTTCAGAGTATTTGGCGCCAGGTGCTGGATCAAGGACCCACATCACACTTCAAAGTTTGCACCAAAAGCACATGAGGGTTTTATGCTTGGATATGGAAAGGATTCGCACTCCTACAGAGTCTTCAATCTCTTTCATTATAAAGTGGTTGAAACAGTGGATGTGCGGTTCGATGAGACTAACGGTTCATAAAGAGAGCACCTGCCAAATGTGCTAGATGAAGTTCCATCCAGTGAATCAATCAAGCTAATGGGAACTGGAGAAATCATACCTTCTGAAGCTCATCCTGAAGAGGAACTTATCATCTCCGCACCAGACTGTAAGTGCATCTAGTGCCACCCCTAGTTGGTTTTGGAGTATTGACGACAAACCTAGTTGAGGGACTAATGTGTTTGTGAGAATTGCAGGATAACACGGGTAGAAGTCCCTCATTGATTTAGTTTTACTACCAGAGACGACCCTTAAAAATGTATGAAGACATTGAAGCCAAAGGTGATATATGAAGATGTTCACATTGAAGACTATGACAAAAGAAGACACGTTATGAAGTGTATGGAGCTCGAAGACTTAGATCTTTCGTAGTTCTTTTTTCCTTTGTGTTGAGTCATAGGAACCACCGTACTGTTAAGTGGGGTCCAGGAGAACCAGTCAGAATGACTGAAGTGATGCCTAAACCAAAAACCTATGTCTTTGAGTGAAGACAGTGAGAGCGAATCTTGTCCAGAGCCGGACAAGTCAGCTTTGCTTGTAGCCCAAGTAAAGTTGCCATGAGAGTTTGAAATCTGACCGTTGAGACACGTGTCAGTTCCTTAGTGACCCAGGGTCATTTCGGACAAATCAGGTCGGGTTGCCAAGTGGCTATAAATATCCCACCCCCTACAACCATAAACGGTTGGCTGCTCAGATTTCAGTGCACGGCTTTTGTCGTTTGAGAGCAACCCACCTCGAAGCCTTTGAGAGAAAATTCCTAGCGAGGAGAAAAGCCCTAACCAACCAGAGCCAGAGAACATTGGGCATCACTTAAGTCTTCTTGTCTGTGTGATCTGAAGACTTATTACACTTGAGGACTGTGAATCCTCCAGACGGTTAGGCGTCGCGTTCAGAGCATCCAAGAGACATTGTGGATTGCCAGTGAACGAAGTCTGTGAAGGTTTGGGAGTCTACCTTGAAGACTTACCAGAGTGATTGGGCGAGGACTATGTGACCTTAGCTCAAGGAGAATACGGTGAGGACTTGGTGTCCTGAGCTGCGTGTTCAGGACTGGGTGTCCGGGACTGTGTGTCCTAAGGTTTAAATACCTAGCCGCTCCAACCAGACATACAATTGTCACAACAACTGGAACTGGTCCAACACATCATTGTCTTCAACGAGTCACTGGTTTCATCTTCACTTCCTTTTTCTTACTGTTACTCATTGTGAAGCCATTGCATGCTTGCTCTATCTTTTGTCTTCATAACGTGAATGTATGATCTGTTTGGCTTCATAACTTCTTCCCACCTGATCCTTATTACACTACAGCTGTTTGTCATTGCGCTTTCACTTTATTGAATACTTGACCATGGCTGGCCTAGTGTAATCTAACTTCCGCTGCATAGTAATAGGCATAATCTTCGCTGTTTGTCTTCATAACTCCCACGTTTTGAAGACTTTCATAAAAATCGCCTATTCACCCCCCTCTAGTCGATATAACGCACTTTCACAGACCAACCTGAAGACAATGCTCAACCTAAAGACAATCCCTCTAACAACGACAATGATCAGCAAGAGCAAAATCTTCGCCCTGTACATCCTCGTGTTGCCAATGAAGTGCAGATTGAGAGAATAATTGACAGCATCAATGCACCTGGTTCGCTCACTCGATCAAGGGCAACTCATCTAGCAAATTTCTGTGGGCACTTCGCATTCGTCTCAATAACAGAACCCAAGAAAGTTGAAGAAGCCTTCATGGAACCTGAATGGATTCAAGCTATGCAAGAAGAGCTTCAACAGTTTGAGCTGAATAATGTATGGGAACTGGTTAAGCGTCCTGATCCTCGGAAGCACAACATAATAGGCACAAAATGGATATACCACAACAAGCAAGATGAGCATGGTCAAGTTGTCAGAAACAAAGCTCGTCTCGTTGCTCAAGGATATACTCAAGTGGAAGGCATTGACTTCGATGAAACATTTGCTCCTGTGGCTAGACTTGAAGCCATACGCATACTGCTGGCCTATGCCAATCATCACAACATACTTCTATATCAAATGGATGTAAAGAGCGCCTTTCTCAATGGCAAGATTGAAGAAGTGTATGTTGCACAACCGCCTGGCTTTGAAGATCCAAAACATCCTGACATGGTATACAAGCTCAACAAGGCACTGTATGGCCTCAAACAAGCCCCTCGGGCCTGGTATGACACACTCAAATACTTCCTGAAGAGCAAAGGCTTCATACCTGGTTCCCTCGACCCCACTCTCTTCACGAAGACATATGATGGTGAACTGTTTGTGTGCCAAATATATGTGGATGCCATTATCTTCGGCTGCACCAATCAGAAGTACACTGAAGAGTTTGGATATATGACGCAAGAGCAATATCAGATGTCCATGATGGGAGAGCTGAAGTTCTTTCTCGGTCTTCAAATACGACAGCAACGCAATGGCATCTTCATATCTCAAGAGAAGTACCTCAAAGATTGTCTGAAGAAGTTCGGTATGCAAAACTGCAAAGGCTTCACGACGCCAATGCCAGCCAAGCATCATCTGGGTCCTGACGACAATGGTAAAGAGTTCGATCAAAAGGTATACCGCTCCATGATTGGTTCTTTGCTTTATCTATGTGCATCTAGGCCAGATATTATACTTAGTGTTTGCATGTGTGCTCGATTTCAAGCGGCACCAAAGGAGTCGCATCACTTAGCTGTGAAGCGAATTCTTCGATATTTGGCTCACACCCCAACTCTAGGATTATGGTATCCAAAGGGCTCAGAGTTTGATCTGGTTGGATTCTCGGATGCTGATTATGCTGGTGACAAGGTGGATCGCAAGTCTACATCAGGCACATGTCATTTTCTGGGACGATCACTTGTATGTTGGTCTTCAAAGAAGCAGAACTGTGTATCTCTCTCCACTGCTAAATCTGAATACATTGCTGCTGGATCTTGCCGCGCTCAGCTTCTGTGGATGAAGCAAACCCTCAAGGACTATGGCATTCATCTGAAGCAAGTGCCACTCTACTGCGACAACGAAAGCACCATCAAGATTGCCAACAACCCAGTTCAGCACTCGAAGACAAAGCACATTGAAATTCGTCATCACTTTATCAGAGATCATGTTGTGCAGGAAGATATTGATATCATACATGTCAACACTGAAGAGCAATTGGCAGATATCTTCACCAAGCCCTTGGATGAGAAGAGATTTTGCAAGTTACGGTGTGAGCTAAATATCCTGGAATCCTCAAATGTCCTGTGATCAGGCACACATCCTAACACTTATGCATATTGATGACTTAGATGTGCAACACACGAAGTAAAGTATATCTTCAATCAATGAAGACATACATTCTAAGTGTGAATGCATTAATGTGGAATTTGACTTCGGAGTGCCACGATAATTGTGCGTCGTGTCTGGGTCTACTACTTCCTATACGGTGGGTAACGCCACCACCAAACGTTCTGTTTGAAGCGTGTTACTCATGGCGTTACATTTGCTATGTCTTCACATTTGATTTGGCTTCAATCTCAACATGTCTTCATGATTATCTTCACTATGTTGATTATATATATATATATACTAGTGTTCTGTCCTCTACAGCATTCACTTATAGCTATGTCTTCTTGTTGAATCTTTTGAACTAAGTGAATGTGATCGGACCCTAACCTCTCTATGCTTTCTATCTCAAACTCTATCTCTCCAAATCATATGCATTCTATTGAAACTGTCGGATGTCTTCTCTGCGTCCTTGTCAGTAGAAGATACAGAGACAAACATTAAGTCCGTTTTCAATGCTCATTCCTTCACATGAAACCCGGAGAAGTGGGAACGACCACCCGACAATCCAGGCATGCGTGGGACGTGGAACAAACCCTAATATGCTGCATGATGGCCACATGTTCCTCAGATGCGAATCGCCAGGGGCACCTGTGTAATAACGCAGTGCCGCCCCTGTACCTATAAATACACACTTCACAGCGGTCATTATCTCTTCTTCCACTCTCGCACGAACCCTAGCGCCACCGCTAGCCCTCGACGACGCCGGCGACGAAGCGCTTCGCTACCGCAACCTCTCCGACGCCGTCTTCACGCCGACCGCGAACATCATCCTCTCCGCCGTCGCCGTAGGTGTCCTCCGTCGCCAAGTTAGGGCATGGAAGATCGAACTGACTCGGCCTCCTCTTCCACTCCGTCTAGCAGTTCCTAGTGTGGTAAATAAAACTTCCTTTTTACGACCCCTTTGATCCTATGGCTTTGTCACTTTCTACCACAAGTAGTTTCTATTCACACAAGTTGGATCTCTTTCATACTGCATCTCATAACATGCCTAGTATATTCACTTATGCGTCACAAAGTAGTTAGATTCCTCACTTGTACTGATCTCTGGATTCGTACAAATCTGGAGCCAACTCCTTATCTATAAGTGAATGTCTTCGCACGATGAGGTCAATGTCTTCTAAACTGATTTATCTTCAAAATCTTCTGAGAATGCATATGACCTCTTCCCCTTCCCTCGCACCTTAATGCTGTCACAGGTACATGTCTGTGGGAGAATCCCTTGGTTCTCATAGTCTGCATTCATTTGCAGAATTCTTACAGCATCATATAAATTCTCCCGAAGCCAGTTCCTGTTTGTCCAGCAAGCGAAAGCCTTTAAACGTATTGAAGCCTTTCAGTATAAAGTTCATGGCTTCAGAGAAATCAGCAAGGAAGGGTGGCAGAAAGCGTCGTGGAGAAACATCCAGAGATCTGTCGGATCACCTCTCAGAACTGTACAAAATAGATCTTGAAGAGGATTACAATCAGCGCAAAACACGAATCCAATGGATTCGACGCTATTGGGAAGAACGGTGGTTCAAGTACAGATTTGTGACAAAGGAATATGCTGAAAAGAATGCCATCAAGCGACCATGGGGAGACATCCTCTACAAAAATCTTCAACCCAGGACCAGAGATGAAGCCATTGAACAAGGCTTCTATCCCTGCATGGTCCGTGGACCACAGCCTGCGGATGCTGACCCCTCATCACTGCTATGGTGTCGTGACGACATTCTGTTCAAGCGCAACTTTCAGTTTGCCCAGAACTCAGCGAAGCAGAACAAGAAGACATTGGGACTAGACTTCAACCCTGGTCCTTCTGCTCCAAGGGCTGATGGCACACGGGATGCAGAACCCAATGTCGTCGGTCCTTTCTACAACCTTGAAGGTCTCATCACCCATATCTTGGTTTAAGGGACAGCCGTGAATGAGCCTGCAGCTGACGCTGAATCAGATGAAGCGCCTGCAGCGCCGAAGCCAAAGAAGTTGAAGAAGCCTAAAGCTTCAAAGCCTGCCCCTTCACCAAAAATCTCACGGGCGAAGCCACTGGCAACTGCACCTCCTGAAGACAGTGTGCAGTCTGAAGATTTGTCACGCATCTCCAAGCCCCAGAAGGTCAAGATGCCTCTGCCACACACCGGCCAAGAGCTAACTGCTGCTGCCATTCTGCGCAATGATGCCATTGATCTATCAAGTGATGAAGATCTTGTAGATGACGCTCTTGAGCAACTCATCAAGAGCAAAGAAGAAGCAGAAATCTTCAATGATCTACCGCTCTTTGATGTAACAATCATCCACAACTTCATTGATGAGTGGTTTGACACGCCAAACATCAGCTTCGAAGATCTCCAACTACCCATTGACCTTAGTGTCGCCTTCCATGGCGCCATTGCTTCAGAGTTAGCCATCGCCCAGCGCATTGTTGAACTGAAGCAGAAGATTGACTTTGAGAAATCTCAGTCCAAGAAGCATATGGCCAAGCTCGGCGTGAAAGACGTGAAGAACTTCAAGATTATACTGCACGAGCTCAAGGAAGCCTTTCTAAAAAACGTGCAGAAGCTCAGGGTTCTCGTGAGCGCATGAAGGTCCTGGCTGATAGGTGTGTGCAAGCCTACAATGAGGCTGAGAAGCGCAAGGCCCTAGGGCGTCTTGGCATCGACCCCAGGATGGCTGCCAAGAAGAAGAAGAAGCCCTCTATGGCTGAACCCGGAGCACCAAGGCAGGAAGCAGATCCCCTTGTCTTCCCAACTAGCATGACTGGCCCGAAGCCAAAGGCCAGGTCAACCGCTTCAGAACTGAAGAAGACCAAGACTGCTGAGGCTGGAGCAAGGAAGAGGAAACATCCTGAAGCCTCTGCTACTGCCCCCTCCAAGAAGAAAAGAAAGACCAAGAAGGAACGGGCTGCTCCCACAGAGCCCTTGATTGTTGAACCCATTTCCATGGTTCACCCTGACGCTGATCCACAAAAACGTCAACTGACTATCCATGAGCCTGCTTTCACAGAGGCTCATGAAGCTGAAGACTTTCCAGCAGCTGATCCCATCGCTGCTGAAGACATTGGTCCCCATGACCATGTTGAAGATGATGCAGTCCTTCCTCAGCTAGAGCACCAATAGGTATCATCGCCTGTGCTAACACACAACGAACTCATCAGCATTGGTCGTCCACTGACGCCAATTGCACAGGATGCTTCATGGGCTGATCGCCCACAAGAGGAAGAAGACTTTGAGGCCCAGCCAACACCAACTCCACAGGCGTCGCCCGCGCTGCGCAGGCTTCACAAAGGGCCAAGGCCTCAAGTCTCTGCGTCTGAAGCTAAACCTGCTGAAGATATTCCAGATGCATCAGCCGATGAAGAAGAAGTCCCACAAGTTGCTACTCCCCTGTCCCACCAAGAAGCGGTTCTCGAGGAGAACGTGATTGTGACCGACCCTCCAGCTCCTCAAGTGGAGGCTGAAAATCTTGAGGCTGCCACCACCAATACCATTGAAGCCACTGACGCTGTCATGGCTGAAGCTAATGTAGAGCCCTCACCACCAAAAGCACCAGAAGTTAGCGAAGCCACTGATCCCACTGCTTTTGTTCCTGCGTCTGCTGCCGGTCCCCAGTTCGACTATCATGTTGAGCACAGGCCTCAGGTACAGAAGCCAATCCCAAGATTGCCCAGGTTCCCAGGTCCTGCATCAGCACCTGGCTCCTTTAATATCAATGGCTTCAGAGCAGACAACACATTCTTCAATAGCTCCAGGAACCCCTACTCAAGGGAAAGAATATCATTTGATCGGTTCTGGAGCTATCCGCAGCGAAGCTATTACTCATGTGTTCTTTACAACCAAGGTCGCATCTTCCCACACAAGCGCCTTGACATTGAAGCAATAGCTGGTCTGCCCTGTCTGGAAGAAGCTCTGGATTGCTTCAAAGAGGTTGGACTGCTGCCGTTCGTCACTGACCAAGAGCATTGGAATGAAGAGTTGCTGCTCCAATTCTATGCCACACTTCACATCCGCGGGTATAACAGAGATCCGAAGACTTGGGTCCTGGAGTGGATGACAGGAAACGTTCATCACGAAGCCAAAGCCTTTGACATCATTGAGCTCACTAGTTTGCCCACTCCTGGTGATCTCTACGAGCATGGCTGTCAGCTTCATAGTGAAGCTGTTGAGAGCATCTTTCAGAAGACTGAACCTAATATGAGTCAGATGCTCAGTATGATGAAGCCATTGCCCCAAGATGCTGCTTATCCCACGGAGTTCTTTGTTGAAGACCTTGAGTATCTGCCAAGGACCATTTATCACATCATAAGGCGAACTCTCTGGCCAATCAAAGGACATTCTCCCCATGCCAAGCTGGAAGGTGCAATGAAGACTTTGGTCTTCTATATTCTTCATGGAAAATGCTTCAATACACAGGATTTCTTCATTCGCCAACTTGCTGCATCAGGCTATGATCTGTTTGGCTTGAAGTTCTACGCCCCTTGGGTGATGCAGCTGATCAAACTTCACTCCTCTATCTCATATCAGCCATCTGCCCGCAATCATTGGATCTTTTTGCCTGATGTGGATATGTCTATTGAAGCCATATATCCTGAGCCTGCCAAGGAACCTCTAAGTCTTCAGAATGCAGAGCATCAAAGTTTTTCTCAGAACGTTGAAGGCGTTGAAGCAGTAACTCGTGTGTATCGTTTGGCTGGCACTACACGTGCACCGCATCCTGCTCTCACTGAAGCCACTGATAGCACCATTGCCCAACGACCCAAGAAGTGCACTCGTGTTCTCAATGATTGAGATCTTCTGGTGGCTCTTCATCAGAAACAGGATAGGCATCATGACTGGCCGAAGCGTCAAATGCAAAGTCTCTTGGTGGATGTTAATCGCATTCGCAATCTTCTTCACTGAGCGATTCAAGTTTGACTCCACACCTCCTCGAAGGGCAGTGCTGCGACGAACTCCATCACTTGAAGACTCTGAGTTCTCTTCCTCTGCTGCAACTGTGAATGCCAGAGTGATCGAGGATGAAGACGATGCTACTTCACCGCCACTTCCTTCAGCACGCGTCGACACTGCTCCAAGTTCTTCTGCACCGCCAAACACCACTGACGACCCTGCTGCTTCACCTACTCTTCATGGGAATGAGTAGATGCTCTATGTCTTTCAACCTTTTTGGTCCTTACTGACAAAAGGGGGAGAAGCATATGAGTTTGATAGTCTTCAAGCGGGTCCATATAGGCGGGTTGCTTTATATTTTGCTTCGTGCTTACAACTCTCATTTTGATACATTTGGTTCTTTGAGTTGTAACACTTAAACTTGATGGTCGTCTGCTACTTATTTGCCACCTTGCGTTGCGATGATAAATTCCGCATGGGCGACGATAAATTCCGCACTTAGATCATTGTGCAGACGTCCATTTTCCATTATGCATGTCATTATCTTCACATACTTTCACATGCATAGTGGATTGTCATCATAAGTTGAAGTGGATCTCCACAAGCACAACTTGCCATGTGCATTTGCATTCCAAAACCAAATTACTTATATGCACATCTTCAGGGGGAGCCCTTGCAACTTATGAAGGCAATTCCTTATCCTTTACAATTTCACATATTATATTCCCCGTTGAAAACTTCAACTAGTTTGTCATCAATCACCAAAAAGGGGGAGATTTTAAGTGCATCTAGTGCCACCCCTAGTTGGTTTTGGAGTATTGACGACAAACCTAGTTGAGGGACTAATGTGTTTGTGAGAATTGTAGGATAACACAGGTAGAAGTCCCTCATTGATTCGGTTTTCCTACCAGAGATGACCCCTAAAAATGTATGAAGATATTGATGTCAAAGGTGGTATATGAAGATATTCACATTGAAGACTATGACAAGAGAAGACACCGCATGAAGCCTATGGAGTTCGAAGACTTAGATCTTTTGTAGTTCTTTTTCTTCTGTGTTGAGTCATAGGAACCACCGTACTGTTAAGTGGGGTCCAAGAGAACCAGTCAGAATGACTGAAGTGATGCTTAAACAAAACCTATGTCTTTGAGTGAAGACTATGAGAGCGAATCTTGTCCAGAGTCGGACAAGTCAGCTTTGCTTGTAGCCCAAGTAAAGTTGCCGTGTGAGTTTGAAATCTGACCGTTGGAACACGTGTCAGTTCCTTAGTGACCCAGGGTCATTTCGGACAAATCAGGTCGGGTTGCCTAGTGGCTATAAATAGCCCACCCCCTACAACCATAAACGGTTGGTTGCTCAGATTCAGAGTACGGCTTTTGTCGTTTGAGAGCAACCCACCTCGAAGCCTTTGAGAGAGAATTCCTTGCGAGGATAAAGCCCTAACCACCCAGAGCCAAAGAGAATTAGGCATCACTTAAGTCTTCTTGTCTGTGTGATCTGAAGACTTATTACACTTGAGGACTATGCATCCTCCAGCCGGTTAGGCGTCGCGTTCTGAGCATCCAAGAGACATTGTGGATCGCCGGTGAACGAAGTCTGTGAAGGTTTGGGAGTCTACCTTGAAGACTTACCAGAGTGATTGGGCGAGGTCTGTGTGACCTTAGCTCAAGGGGAATACGGTGAGGACTGGGTGTCCTGAGCTGCGTGTTCAGGACTGGGTGTCCGGGACTGTGTGTCCTTAGGTTTAAATACCTAGCCACCCTAACCAGACGTACAGTTGTCACAGCAACTGGAACTAGTCCAACAAATCATTGTCTTCAACGAGTCACTGGTTTCATCCTTCCCTTCTCCTTACTTACTGTTACTCCTTGTGAAGTCATTGTATGTATGCACTATCTTTTGTCTTCACTGAGTGACTGTGTGATCTGTTTGGCTTCTTAATATCTTCCTACCTGATCCTTACTACCTAGCTGCTATTAGTCATTGTGCTTTCACTTCATTGAATACATGACTATGGTTTATCTAGTGTAGTCTACCTTCCGCTGCATGGTAATAGGTTTATTTCTATCGTTTGTGTTCGAAACTTCCATGTTTTGAAGACTTTCATAAAAATCGCCTATTCACCCCCTCTAGTCGATATAACGCACTTTCACGAGGACATTTGCATGAAGCAATGGAGCCAATAAAGGAGCAAAACAAATAACCAAACATCCCTTAAGAACGGGCACCAGAGAAGCATGTGCCGAGATTCTCCGAGCTTGGTCCCATGGCTTGCGACAACTAGGGTGTGGAAGCGAGATATGTGCATGATTGCGTAAGCAATCAAAGAGAAATTTCAAAGAATGAAAAGGCAAAAAGGAGGCGAAGATGTCTCACATAGGGGGAGGGGTCCTCTCATCCATGATCCCCATGGGGGAAACTCTAGGTTCTCATCATCGGCTAAACTCGAAAGCTACATAGCTCTTCTAATCGCCACCATTGATACCATCATTACAATCGAGGGCCTACAATCCATGGAAATCCCTATTCCGATCTTCTTTGTTCGGCTTTCACAAGCAAGATACCTTGAAGCAGGTGACAGTCTATAGCCCAAAAACTACCCATGGGATTTCTTTGTCTTTTCCTTATCTTTTGTCCGGTGAAGAATCTCCTGCTGCAGAGATAAGATGAATGGCTTCGAGATACCATCACTCGCCCTGACCCGAGTCCCCTAGCCTCTCAGCTTCAGCAGTTGTTGTAAGGAGAAGTAGCAGGATTGTTAGTTTATGTGCCGAGCAGGCAAAGGCAGAAGTGGAAGGGTCAAACTCCTCTATCGGGGAAAGACAGGAAGGATAAAAGTGTAAAATCACTACTTCCACTGATTTCTTGCGGGAAGGTTCTATAAGGGAAGAAGAATCAGAGCTGATGAGAAGAGGGCTGAGTCGTCTAGCTTTTATTCCAAAATCACGTATCACCGATCAGCCTATTCGAGAGGAGCTGCTTGCCTTGCCCACTTCAATAAGGAAGACTCCATCAATAAAGAAGAGCTTCTTGTTTCCAAGCGGAACTCGAATGGGCTGCTAGCAGATTTGTTGGGGATGGCAAGTTAACACCGTGGCTTCTTCGCGCAAGCACTTGGTTCGCCCCTTACTATAACCGCCACAAGTCTAGTATAGAATCTGCTCTTTAAGGTCGAGAATCTGCTCTAGAAGGTCGATGCTTAAAAAAGAGGTGACCCGAATGATTTCAATGAATTGCTATTTGGTCAGATTGGAACAATTGGATTCGAAAGTCTCAGCGGCAAGGAAGAGAAAATGCATCGAGTCGTTTATCAAGAAAGTGGACGAGCATGGTTGAAGCAGTGGAGTGAAGAGGAGGGTTGGGTCCCGCCTCACAACGAGCCCGGGTAGCTAGACCATTTTATTAGATTTTGCCTCTGCTGATCCTGCTCATGCTTTTTTTTCTCAATTGGTAAAGTCTCTCAGCCTTGCGAAGTGGAAAAAGAGATGGGCAGCTGCTTTGTGAATTTGATACTAGGTAGTTCTCCCCCCTCGGCAGGCAAGTAGCCCTAGCCTTTTATGAGAGTCAATTGGGAAGTGGAAAGGCAAGAGGCCTTCTATATGTTAAGGGAGAGAGGGGAGAGTCATTCCAGAGTTGGGTGGGAATCGTTGATAGAAATTTGGATTTTCCCTGAGATTACGAAAAATTGGATCGGATTTTGCAGTTCTTTTTTCTGCAGTACCTCGACGTGACATGAGCGTGAAAGAGGTTCAAGAATCCGTTTTCTAAATATATAAAAGAGGGGGAATGGATTCTACAAGAAAAGGCGGGCAAAGGTAGTTCAGGGATTGCAATTTTTCTCGCATTTTAGTTTTTTCACTCAAACTCAAGGGAGAAACTTTGCTTCTTATCTTTTTTTTTAAAGATTGACGAATAAAATGATATTTCTGTCCACATGCATGAGTAGGCCTGTTGCTGGGATGTCCCATTAAAAAGGCAGGTCCCATATTTGAAATACAAAAATAAGATCAGTGCTATCAATAAATAACTAGCTGACAATATGCTATGCTTACTCTCCGAGCACTAAAGCTATCGAGAAGTATCTCCAGGTAACTCCATCTTTTTCAGCTCTGCTCGCTCACTTTTGAAAGGAAGACTTAGTTTTAGATCGGCGTTGGTTTTTCCAGAATCAGTCCGTCCGGTTAAGCATTGGGGAGCTGATAGGTCGAACGGAGTGGTGCCAGAGCTCTAAAGTGGCTCTAAATATCCATTTCTTTGATTTTCCTGTGTGCTTTTTAGGCGGCATCATCTAAGTTCGAGAACTTTGGATACTTAAAGGCTGCAGCACATGCTAAGTGTTGACTGAGATTCTTTTTTTCCGACAGGGAAGCCATGCTCCATCCTGTTTCTAAAAAGAACATCACCTCCCTTTTTGGTTAGATACCGCTCCGTTAGGTACTAATGCTTCTACCTATCACCCGGAGGGTGAGTTTGAGAGCTGTGTTTTTTTCCAACGTTAATAGCATTCCGCGAGAAAAGTCATCTACTGATGTTGTCAGCGGAGTCCCTCGTCCATCCATGTATGAATAGCGAATCCCGAAGGGGAGGCTCTAGTTGCCAAGTAAGAAAAGATCTCGGTAGTTCAATTCATGCATGTGAAAGCTTATCTGCCAGATACAGATGATACTTGCCACTACTTGACCGAAACTGGGACTTGTTGTGATAATAGGCCGGCCAGTCCGGAACGTAGAGCAGATCTATCAGAGAACAGGGAGCAGGAAATTCTTGCTCGTGCCGGCCTGTATTCGGAGTTTCTTGGATTTGCGGTGCCTGAATGCCTTTCTCCTTCTTTTTGGTGACGTCGGATGCCCGCCTTTGGTGCTCAGAAGTGGATTCTCCTTCAAAGAGGGCCGGAATTCGACCCGCTATTAATGTGGGTATTTTAGTTTCCAGAGTAGGATCCGTGGCTCAAATTAAAGCCATGAAACAAGTAGCTGGCAAATCCAAATTGGAACTAGCTCAATTCGCAGAGTGACAAGCCTATTATTCGCCTCTGCTCTCGATAAAACAAGTATGCTTTAGCGAGTGAACTAGGTTTTTATTTGAGAGCGAACTAGGTTTTTAGTGGTATTCCTTCTCAGTCATCCTTGTTTTGGTACCGGATTCAACTTGTCGAGGCTTCTGCTCGTAACGTCACTCACTGGATCAAATCAAAGGGCTCGGTTTCTGCTCCTCGGCAAAGGCAAAGTCAATTCAATAGGAATCCGAATTTGGGCGACGGAATGTGTTTTACAATAAGTTCCAACGTTTGAGTAATTGAACTTGCTTCTTCACTTAATGCTTGCTTTCCGTCTTGCCTTTGCCGGAGGGATCTCTCTATGAATGGAAAAGGGGTGCTTCGGATCGGGAGTAACCACTTTAGAAAGGGCAAAGGGGGGAAGGACATAGGAAAGAGGGATGCCTAGTCTGAATTTGAAACGCAATCCGGCAGAGAAAAGAAACTTAAGTAACCACCAGTTGAAACTGAGCGAGGATGCCTCTCCTAATGGAAGTTACGGGCCCAAACCGGGTTATGAGCTCAACGAAAAAAAAACTATTTTGTGAAATTGCCTGCAAAACCGCCTTGCGAGCGTTAGCGTCAGCGTCAGCGCCATCTCCCGATGGACCTCAATGAACCAGACCTCGAGAATTCGTTCATCCCTTCGCTCCGAGGATTGGTCGAGTACTTGGCCACATGCATGAGTAGGCCTGTTGCCGGGATGTCCCATTAAAAAGGCAGGTCCCATATTTGAAGATGGGGCGAGAGAGGGAAAAAACCCTTCGGGATGGATCGGGAAAAGTGACCTCCGGCAGCAGCTAGACCCATATCTTTTGATGGCGAGCATCGATCGAGATCCTTCGGTGAAAGCTAGAACCAACTCTGCGAGGAAAGCGCTGGAGAAGAAAACTCAGCAAAGGAGATTCCTATCCTTTCTCTAGTTGAAGACTAATCTGGATATTCCCGAAGATGCTTGAAGCTTTTCCACCATTTTTCCCCTTTGGCATTTGGATCCATGTTTTCTTTAACGATCTCCGTGATAGTAAAGGTTTTTTTGGTAGCCTTTGCTTTTGACGGCGATGAAAGAAAGAGAACCCCTCCTATCTTTTGATCGTGGTCAAAATCCTATCCAAGTCCCCTTTTGTCCCGACCAGTAACAAAGGAGAAATTCCCCTGCTTGTTAGGAGTTCCTTTAGTTTGCAGTTGAGTGCAGCCGGATGGTTCTCAATGCCAATTGAATCAATGTTATTAGCTGTCAATTTGAACTTTTTGGTATTTTCCGTTTCTTTGGATGATATGATGGGTCAATCATTTGCTTCATTAGTTCCAACAGTGGCAGCTGCGGAATCTGCTATTGGATTAGCCATTTTCGTTATTACTTTTCGAGTCCGACGAGGTTTAAAGGTACCTTTTCCCGTTGTCTGCTTTGCCTTCGTACGACTTTCCTTGGCAAACTATCCCAAAAAAGGAATGGGCTTTTTCAAAATCAAAGCGTACTCGTCAGGGTTGAGTTGAGGGGGCAGCCCGTGCGCTAATTGGGCTTCGAGGTGGCTATACGCGAAAAAAGCTCGCTTTCTACTGAGGCATGTTCTGTCCTAAACTGGGGAAAGGTATCTTTTTTCAATTCGAACAACGGTATCCCTACCTGGCAAACTATCCTCGTTTTCGAAGTCCCTAGTTTTGTCCTCTGCTGTAGTATTCCGGTTAGTAGACGGCTTCCTTTACCCCTACCCGGGCAGACAACCTCCCTCATTCACATCAGAAATGGCAAAGATTCCATTTTGGAAAGTCAATCTCTTTTTGTATATATATAAAATAGCAAAAGTACGGTTTGGAGTCTTTTCTTTCTTATTTGAAATCGAAAGCAAACAGTACGGGTGGAGGAGTTACCGTGGGCACCGTGTTGGTTCAATCTCTCTATAGGTAGTGTGAAAAACCCTCAATTCAAGAGTTCCTGTTGACGGTCCCATTCCTTACTCTCTTTTTCAAGCAGAGCCATTTCTTTCTACTGTCGTCAAAAGAAAAAGAAAAGTACTAAAGGCGAAGGACTCTCCTGGCAAAGAATCTGAACGATCTGAGTTCTTTTCTGAGAAAGAAGAAGATGCAAGGCCTCGGAAGCACCAGACCTATTCGTTTCACTCGAGAAAGTCATTTGCTTCACCGGTTCGATATGCGATATCAAAATCCGAAGATACCTGATGATAAGTATGTTATCGAAGCGTTAAAGCGAGAATTCACATCTGTAAAAGATTCCCACATTCCGTGAGATTCGTTGCCTACCAAAGAAAGGTGCAAATAATCCATTTTATTAGATTTTGCCTCTGCTGATCCTGCTCACCGCGGGTGATTATGCCCTAAATTCTCAGGAGTGGTGGAACGGATTGCTCCTATCTAGGGTTTCCTAGCTTGCTTTCCTAGATTTAGCTTTATCTATCTTTCCCTCAGGTACCCTTTTCATCCACTCCTTCATCCGCTGATTGTCGCTGTCGATGCCCAGCTATTTAGTTTGGAAAGTGTTAATCCGAGTAGTGAGCCCTGTGGCATACCTCTGAAGGTACCAACGCTTGTCGTTGTGTTAATGGATCAAATACGTAACCTACCTTGTTTTGTTGACTTATTGCTTTCCAGCAAAGCGTGCCGGCCCTATCTCTAAAGCACCAAACTTCCACATTTTAGGAGATGCCCTATCTTCCCTTACTTGATTAGTTAGAACTTCTCTGTCTCAACTCGTGGACCTATCTATCTTCTTCTTTTTAAGAGATAGGGGTTTGCTATTCTCATGGATTGCTTCATCAGGAATGGGTAGAGGATCGAAGAGGCCAGGGAGTTTTTAATGTTCTACCTTAGCTTGCTGACAGATTTGACACTTGTTGACAAAAGATTCCACTGATTGAAAGATTCCTGTCCAAGCAAATAGTGCAACACAGCCGGAGTCACGAGGCTCGATAATGACCAATGGGTTAGGATCTGAGGAAGCTTAGTTTGGATGATGGAATATTCGCTGTTCTGATTGTTGAGATACTGCAAATCCACTTATCCAACAATTTCAGTCCATTTTCCTACTAGACTTGTGGCTTCAGGAGATGAAAAGCTTGATGAACCCCGACCCACTAGACCAAGTGAGTGATGTTGCATTTCGAGCACAGGCACCTTTGACCTAGCTAAAAAGACAGCAGCGAGCTCCTCGTCGAAAAGCGAAGCGAGCCGCGGATGTCACGCATCAGCATGATCTTCTGGTTGAAAGTCCTTCTATTTTGCTCTAGCCAGATCTCCAAGAGATTAGCATCACTAGAGATCTTATGTTCTTCTTGCCTTTTGCCTTTGGAATGATGGTGTTCTATGCGACGCCCACAGGTTCCACGACTCCTTCGAGCACAGCTAGAATGCCATCAGTTACTAAGCACCCACGAAAAGAGAGCTCCTGGTGCGTTGGGGATGTGTGTGTTGCTTGTGGCCTCACTTGTCATCCACTCTATCACATTTTCTTCGTCAGGGTCACGTCTTGAGGCTTGGTGTAACTTAATGGGCTACTCCGCACTGCTGTGGCTGCGTGTTGATGGCGGGGTGGCCCATCCTGTGAGGCCCTTAAGGCGTGCTTGATGTCTAGCAGATCACACCAGGGTTCATCGTCGATGGGGAACCGTAAAACGATGGCCATGAACTCATGTGCCACCGTGACAGCGACAACGAGTTCTCATTGATATGTGAAGCGAGCCATGTACTTTCGTGCGCCAAAATATCTTAACTTGCTTTCTGTTTCTTTCCTCCACGCTGGAGCCAAAAGACTCAAGCAGATAAAACGCCGCTTCTTGTCCTGAGTGAAAACTCTTCTCCTGATCTTTATTGGCCGGGCTTAGTAGCAACGAACTTGCGTCATTTCCTTGTTGAAAGCGTTGTCTACTTGTTGTTGTGTTGATCTCATTGGTTGGTCTCGACAAGCAGGATGAAAATCATTGTCCAGGGTGTCCCCGGCCGGACATGGCGATGATTGCGCAAGAACGTTTACTCCCTCTTGAAGGTGTTTTTTGGAAAATTCAACTTAGCCATATGTGTTTTTCATATATTGTAACTGTTCAACGGTGATTGTGTGCATCACTATAATGCAGAGGCCGGTGGTTCGAACCTCCTTTTGGAGAAGAAAACGACACGATGAGAAAGTTCTTCAGTTCCATTAATGCAGATAATTTAGTTAACAATATCTTCCTCGCCAATAATCATCCGGGTCTCGTCAATCCAATCTAAAGTTTTCAATATTGATACTGTTTCTGGTAATTGTTATGTTATCTTAATGTGTCTAAGAGCATCTACAAACGGGCACCCTAAATCCCCTTCAAACACCCGGGCGGACGGCCCAGCCAGTGACCGGTAAAAAAACCTCGTATCCATCCCAAATGTGGGGCGGATATGGGGAGGCTCGGGCGCGACCGAGCGCGTCCGCCACGTCGGACTGGCGATGGGGTCCCATACAAATACACTTTGAAACCCGGCGGTCTGAAGCTCGTCTCCTCCATCGGACTGATGGTGCCGTGTGGCGCCACTCTGGCGGGCGGTGTAGTGCCCTAGCTCGGCTATTTCAACCAACTGCCGGCACTGAAACCCTAACCGTCCACATCTCCCCCCTCTCGTCCGCCACCGTCAACACTTTCCAATCTCCATCTACCACTGAGGGAGTCCTGGATAAGGGGTCCTCGGGCGTCCGGCCTGTTAGCCATGGGCCGGACTGATGGGCTGTGAAGATACGAAGACCGAAGACTGCACCCGTGTCCGGATGGGACTCTCCTTGCATGGAAGGCAAGCTTGGCGACCGAATATGTAGATTCCTTTCTTTGTAACCAACCTTGTGTAACCCTAGATCCTCCCGGTGTCTATATAAACCGGAGGACTTAGTCCGAAGAGAGAGAGAGAGAGACATTATCATAACCATACAAGCTAGACCTCTAGGGTTTAGCCATTACGATCTCGTGGTAGATCAACTCTTGTAATACTCATATTCATCAAGATCAATCAAGCAGGACATAGGGTATTACCTCCATAGAGAGGGCCCGAACCTGGGTAAAACATAGTGTCCCCTGTCTCCTGTTACCATTGACCTTAGACGCATAGTTCGGGCCCTCCTACCTGAGATCCGCCAGTTTTGACACCGACATTGGTGCTTTCATTAAGAGTTCCACTGTGCCGTCATTCAGAGGTTCGATGGCTCCTTCAACCAAATACAACGATGCTGCCCAAGGAGGAGTTTTCCTTCCTGGACAGATCTTCGTGTTCGGCGGCTTCGCTGTGCGGGCCCACTCGCTTGGCCATCTGGAGCATATCGAAAGCTACGCCCTAGCCATCAGGTCAGATTTGGGAGCTTGAACTACGTTGCGGACATCCATGGGGACTTGATCTTCGCCGGATTCGAGACCGCGGCTACCACTCCTGGCCACCCCGAGGGACATGACCTAAATCTGTCATCGGAGCGCATCCAGGAGACAGCTCCCATAACCGCTCTGGCCTTAGATCCAGAGCAAACTGCGCCATCCAAGGACGGGAGGTTCGACCCCACCACGGAGGCCACAGATTTCACGGTGTTGGAGCTGCACATAGACTTGATCTCACACGATATCCGTTGACGGTGTCCTGGACTAGGGGGTACTCACCACGTCATCTCCCGATCTGTTAGATTGGGCCGAAGACCCCCGTGGCCGTATACTCATGGGTCAGTTCGGACAGCTGGCGCATACAAGGAAGATTCCACAAGACTTAGTGATCAAGACAAGGACTCCTCCCCACCGGCGTACTCGGCTAGGACTCTTGTTATCCTAGGCCTCTGGTGCATTATATAAACCGAGGCCAGGCTAGTCGATAGATCATATACAACAACAATCATACCATAGGCTAGCTTCTAGCGTTTAGCCTCTACGATCTCATGGTAGATCAACTCTTGTAATACTCATATCATCAATATCAATCGAGCAGGACGTAGGGTTTTACCTCCATCAAGAGGGCCCGAACCTGGGTAAAACATCATGTCCCCTGCCTCCTGTTACCATCCGCCTTAGACGCACAGTTCGGGACCCCCTACCCGAGATCCGCCGGTTTTGACACCGACATTGGTGCTTTCATTGAGAGTTTTGCTGTGTATTCGGCAAAAGGTTGATGGCTCGCCTGCAGATCAACTGCGATTTCGGCATCTTCGTCACCAACTCGACTGGTCACCTTGGTTTGACCAAGGACTGCGTCCTACCTCCGATCGTCATGTTCGGATTAGGGCCTTTATAAACATCAACTCCGATCTCCATCAAGATCATGGAGGAATCATGCAGGGAGCTCGGGGGCTCAACGTCAACATTGCCCTCAGGCGACCGTGCTGTTTTTCTGGACAGCAAACTTGTGTCCGCCGCCACCGCCTCCTCAAGTGTCTTTTTAACGATCGCTTTAGTGGAATTGTGCGGAATTGAGTCTATAAAAACCTTGAAAAATTTCATCGAGTTCTGATGGAGGAATCTCTGGCAATCCACGATATACCGGAGCCCTGTCAAATCTGGACGGGAATCTGGATGAGTTTAGGGCGTGGTGTCCAGCTTCTAGCTCGGACGTTCTTTGGAAGATCCAACCGTTGATCGGTTGCGCAATTTGTATATCTATCACCTCTCAAAATTTCAGCTCGATCCGACCGTCCAAACTCCGGGAACCTTCCGATTAGTGCATCACTTTTCGGATCTGTTTTCTGCGCAAAAAATGAATCCGACCCGAGTTCGTCTTTTTTATAAACGGGATTTCGGACATCCCTTTCGAAGGAAGTTTTGTATGGGGTATTGTGTTTTGGTTTCGAACACATCCCACTAACTTTAAGATCTTTTGAACATGATCTTCAACATCATACTGGTGTCAAACCACTCCGGCAATATTCCTCCACGGCTGCCGACCTGCGCTAGACACGTCGTCACTTTGTTGAGCCGAGCTCAACTTCTTCGGATCATCATCTCGGAAAGCCGAACAAAAGTCCGGCATCGCGAAGGATAATTATCACCAACATCGCCGCCACACGGATTACACGGAGCAGGCATACCGGCATCGCCGCACGGTCGCTTCATCAAGCCGGCATCGACCACGTCACGACCTGCATTGGCAGGGCCGCACTATTGCTTCTTCAAGCTGGTGTCCATCACGCCGACCTACTTCGACTCATCGGCTGACATCGAGGCTCCGTCACCTCGTCTAGACCGAGGACTTGGCTATTTCTTCATCAACATACTCCGGTGACTTCGGCGTCACCAGCCGACCAGCTTCGTCACGTTAGCTGGATCGAGGGCTTCGCCTCGGCAAGCCAACCTTTGCCAGCATCACCGGGCCATCGCTTTATCGCCCATCAGGCAATGGATGTGCGGATCGATTCCTGATTTTGGGAGTCGCTTTTCTTCGGAATGCTACAACAAATAAACCAGGTGCTATTAATCCTAACAATTTTTGCTTGTTGGGTTTATTTTTCTTAAGGAATTATTACTCTGGTTTGTTCCATCATCTGTATACAGGTCTATCAAATGGCGGCCACATTAAAAATGGTCACGTGGTGGTTCAGTCAGTTTCCGTACATTGTTCGGCGAACGCCGCATCCGGAGCCCGGACCACCCTGCAAATTCAGGCTTTGTCATGCCTTCACTGTGTCACGCCGATGCCCTGCATCGACATTAACTTCGGCGCCAGGCCATATTTCTTTTATTAATCACTTTGCATAAATTATTTATTATGCAACATTTTATTATTATTATCATTACTATTATCTCCAGTTTGCACTATTTCTTATGCACTCGAAAATGATTCGGGTTGGGCAGTATCGTCAACTCGGCGTACTGACATACCACGTCACCTCGGCTAGATGGGGGGCTTCGTCAAGACTTCATTACCCCATGCCGGGGACTTCGGTATCACTCTGCCGGCCTGCATTGGCCGTGCTATGTCACCACTTCGGCGTGCCGAGCTCTTTGCTCCGCCACCTCGGGACCGGCTTGGGGGATGGAACCTTGTCCCGCATCAAGCTTGGACCACATCATCAATACGAACACATTAACCAGCTAAGTTGCCTTCATGCTCCAAGTTTTAAATTTTTTATTTGTGTCCGGTTCGACCAAGCATTATACTTTTTTGGAAAAAAGTTGCTTGTAAAAAATCTCCTTGTCAAAACTTTGTTTGTGACACACAAATTCAAGGACCCAATTCACTTGGGGGCTTCCTTTATTAAGCTTTTCCTCTTGCATATGATTATACTTGTACAGCTTCGTTCCTTGTTCGTGTATTATGCCACAATATGCACCATATTAACTTAAGCGATTTGCAAGCTGGGTTGCCTCGCTCCTGTGTTTACCCCTACGTTCCCGATTGTTCGGCTAGGGAGTAAAGGGAGCACCTCTGCGATTGTCACGATCGGGTCATCCGAGCCGGACCTTAGAGTGGGTGAAGCCGAAAGCTAGCGCTCTAATAGTTTTCAATGATGGTCGGCACACAACGGAACTCATGAGTACAAAAAGTCTATTGCACAAGTCTCATAATAACAATGAGCACCGAAGAAAGGTATCGGTGGGGGTACTATTTTCTTCGAAGATGCTTTTTACACTTCGCGGTAATATAGCATAAGTTCCTTGAGCGCGCTTTGTCTGTTACAGCCTTATGGCCTGATTGCCTGGTTATTGGAAACACTGTCGATATTCTCGACAGATGGAGTACATAACACTTTTCGGTCCTTGACCGAAGAGGGAGAAGCCGACGGTCGGTTAAGACGCGTTTAAAGTTCGGTTGAACATAGATATGATATAAGTACTTCGGTACATGCAATCATTCTTTTACCCAAGTCACTTGGGGGCTCTTAAATTTATTTGAGCTGTTTTATAATAAGTGTTCTTCTTCTTAGTCGTTGCAAAGTATTATTATTATTATTATTATTATTTATCACTCCTTTTTTCGACATGAGTGTGTGGTCACTAGCCGGGGAGCCTAATTTCTCTCTCAAAGCCGCTAGAGTTTAGTTTGCTAAGATGGCCTAACGAGAAGTACTCCGCCTTCGGGATAGGAGGTTGAAGCCGTAGGCTGACCCGCTTGAAGTCTTGAGATAGAATGTGTCATGTTAAAGCACGACATAAGCATTTTTTTCTAAAGCCAATTTTCGGATTGGCACCGAACACTTGATCTTGTTCGGACGTCAAGTTTTTACTGATGTTTTTTGGTTTTCCAAGCTTGTGGCACTTTTAAACTATTTATGTGTTTTCAGCACAAGTCTCGCAGTGCAACGCCGGACACCCTCAGAGATTCGGCAAAAACATTCTCGGATATTGCTATATATGCATCGGTTTCGAATTGTGTCTTCGGTCAATAGTTGGGTTGCCCGGCTCCTGCGCTTGCCTCCTATGTTCCGCTTTGTTCGGCTAGGTGTGCAAAGGGAGAACCACTACGATTGTGCTTCTAGCTCACATGGTTAAGCACCTCAATGGAGAAAGCTGAAAACTGACTATCACAATAAGCGTAAACTGGTCAGCGATCCGATGACGGTGTTAAATGACGGGCCATTCATAACAATGGCCGAAGTGTTTACGACCTGACCTTGACTGTCGCCGAACACTACCGGGGGCTATTAACTGGCCTCCCAAACTAAATCCTCGATATTTTGCTCTTACATTGGAGCTGAGGTTTCATGATCATGCTTAGCATGACAACCCAAAGAAAGGAGCCGATAACGGGACTATTTTCTTTGGAAGACATTTCTTCTGTTAAACAATAATATAACATATCTCTCTGTGTACCTTTGTTTATAAAACCGTATGGCCAGATTGCCTTGTTTGTTGTAAATCTTTGCCCTCATAAAGGCTTTATAAAGTAGGACAGACACTCCTTGGCTATTGGCCGAGGAGGTGAAAGCCGATAGTCGGTCAACAAAGTTTTGTACAATGCGGATCCAAACATTAATGACGTAAAGTACTTGGATACATAGAGTCATTACACATAATTTGTGATTTTACTATGGATATCAATCCTTAATTTGGCCACCCATGCCCGCATTAAGGCTCGGGGGCTACTGGGCTTCGGGCTTATTATTTACAAATATTAAAAGGGCACATTGATCCCCTGATCTGGTGTTGCCACCCGACCAGTGTCTTGGGGGCTACTGCATTGCCTATCCAATGCAAAAAAATTAAGTGTAATACAGTTTCCGAGGAGATTTTGATCCTCAGGTTGGTCGGCCGCACCCAACCTGAGTCTCGAGGACTAAGCACGCCGCTTTTTGTGTCCCGAAGTATTCCGCCGAGCTAGGACTTGATCCTCAGACCGATTTTGCAAATCAACCCGAGTCTCAGTGGCTACTGGGATCAGCGTCTTATGTCATCCTTCATGCGCATCTCGGGTTTTAGACCGATACCCACCTTGAGGGCTACTGGCTGTATATCTCGGTAGAGAATAAATTGCACCAATCAAAAATATTGACAAAAATGGGCCCACATTCGGGGTGGTGCACCACCTTGGAAGCAGTCCGGCATAAAGCTCGGGCGCTAGTGGCTGGCTCCATAGAGGGCATTTCCGGCATTAAGCTCGGCTAAACTCCTTCAAACTTATTTGAACCAAGGTGATTTACGATACCTCGGATACAGTCCGGTGTTGGAGCTCGGATACATTCCGGCGTTAGAGCTGGGAAGCAGTCCGGCGTTGGATCTCGGATACATAGTCCGGCGTTGGAGCTCGGATACAGTCCGGCGTTGGAGCTCGGATACACAGTCCGGCGTTGGAGCTCGCATACATTCCGGCGTTAGAGCTGGGAAGCGGTCCGGCGTTGGTGCTCGGCTGCAAAAGATACTTCGAATGCAGTCCGACGTTGGAGCTCGGGCGCAAGAGGACACTGCCTCCCGGGAACAACTTCAAACCCGAGGTGTGTCATAAAAATAACAAGGCATTGATAAAGGCCGGAAACTTAAAGGGGCTCCTCGGATACCCGACGTGTAAACCTGTCGAATGCATTTCGGCGATCCTCAATATCGAAGATGAGAAGATTTGTTGAACCAGTTTTCAAGACCGACGACCGAAGATGAAGAATGGTTCGGAAGAATCGAGGAGCGTCCCTAACTTGAAGACCAGTTCAGGGGGCTACTGACAGTGTCCTGGACTAGGGGGTACTCATCACGTCATCTCCCGATCTGTTATATTGGGCCGAAGACCCCCATGGCCGTATACTCATGGGCCGGTTCAGACAGCTGCCACATACAAGGAAGATTCCACAAGACTTGGCGATCAAGACAAGGACTCCTCCCCACCGGCGTATTCGGCTAGGAACCTTGTTATCCTAGGCCTCTGGTGCATTATATAAACCGAGGCCAGGCTAGTCGATAGATCATATACAACAACAGTCATACCATAGGCTAGCTTCTAGGGTTTAGCCTCTACGATCTCGTGGTAGATCAACTCTTGTAATACTCATATCATCATCAATCAAGCAGGACGTAGGGTTTTACCTCCATCAAGAGGGCCCGAACCTGGGTAAAACATCGTGTCCCCTGCCTCCTGTTACCATCCGCCTTAGACGCACAGTTCGGGACCCCCTACCCGAGATCCGCCGGTTTTGACACCGACACCCATGCCACCGGAACTCCGGTTTCGTTTCCGGCCATAAGTTCCGAACCATGTGAGCCCGCGGACGCCGAACTTGATCATTTATCGATCTTCGAATTCAGCGCCACAAACATCTTCCAGCATTTGCCTTTGGGCAACATGCTAAACTCATTAAAAAACCTGTCCTTGGTGGAGGACTCACAGCCGAACTATATCCGGTTTGAACTAGGGGCAGACGATGGAGAATTTTGCTCCCCACCCGCCACCCACTTCATAGCCACGGTCCAGGATTTAACTGACACACTTGATTATGACTCCGAGGACATCGACGATATGGACGACGATGTCGGAGAAGAAGAGGCCCAGAACCCGCCATTCACCGGACGCTGGACGGCCACTTCCTCGTATGATGTATACATGGTGGATGCACCAAAGGAGAACATCGGCGATGACAAGGACGATCCAGCTGAGGATAAACCTTCCGAAATACAATCCAAGCGCCGGCGTCAGCGGCGCCGCTCTAAGTCACGCCGTAGTAAAGACAGCAACATCGGCACAGGAGAAGGTAACACTCTAGAAGGTGCCGAAGACAACAAAGACCCCGTTGAAACAGCTAATGAGCAAGATGAACGGGAATATGGGCAGGTTAGCCCTGGTAAACAGGCCACGCATGAAGACTCAAAGGACGGAAGTTATCTTCCGCTCTCCGAGGATGAGGTGATCCTCGGCACCGACAATTTCATCGTGCCTGAGGAACCTCTGGAGCAGGAGCGCTTCAAGCGCCAGCTAATAGCCACTGCAAGGAGCCTGAAAAAGAAGAAGCAACAGCTTCAAGCTGACCAAGATCTGCTCAATGATAAATGGACCGATGTCCTAGGAGCTGAAGAATACGGCCTCAAGGGCTCAACCAAAAGCTACCCAAAACGCAAATTGCTACCTCAGTTTGACAAGGAGGCGTCGGAATACATACCACCATCGCACAATGCGGCTGACCGACCACCACGTGGTCGGGACAAAATAACAACTCACGCCGAACACCAGCCCGCCCCATCTCGTCGCACAGGTAGAGGTAAATTAGCCCACGGCCATACATATGACCTCTGGCAAAACCTGAACAATAAAGCAGAACATACCAGATCAATCTACGGATTGCATGGACGTGCCTCGGCACGCGACGACAGCCACCTATTCGGACGTGACAAGCTTAGTCATGCGCGGGCTAAAAACCACAGACGGACTCCATCAGAGCTACGTCGCGATACGACCAGATATAGAGGCGCCGCACACCCTCATTGCTTCACTGATGAGGTCATGGATCATGAATTCCCAGAAGGGTTCAAACCCGTGAATATATAATCATACGATGGAACCACGGACCCCGCGGTGTGGATCGAAGACTTCATTCTCCACATTCATATGGCCTGCAGTGATGACCTCCACGCCATTAAATACCTTCCTTTAAAACTCAAGCAACCATCTCGGCATTAGCTCAATAGTCTGCCTGCAAATTCCATTGGCAGCTGGGACGACTTGGAAGAGGCCTTCCTTGATAACTTCCAAGGTACATATGTTCGACCTCCGGACGCTGATGACTTAAGCCACATAGTTCAACAGCCCGGAGAGTTCGCCAGGAAATTCTGGACTAGGTTCTTAACTAAAAAGAACCAAATCGTCGATTATCCGGATGCCGAAGCCCTAGCAGCCTTCAAACACAGCATCCGCGACGAATGGCTCGCTCGCCACCTTGGCCAAGAAAAGCCAAAATCCACGGCGGCCCCCACGGCACTCACGACCCGCTTTTGTGCGGGCGAGGACAGTTGGTTGGCCCGTAGCAAAAACACTGCAAGCGACGCCGACACCCCTGAAGTTAAAAATAACAAAGACAAGTCTCTATGCAACAGATACAAGCGTCGAAACAACAGTGATAACACCGATGACACGGCGGACAATGCCGGATTCAGTGGCTCTAAGTCTGGTCAGCGGAAGAAACCGTTCCAAAAGAACAATTCAGGCCCATCCAGCTTGGACCGCATACTTGATCGTCCGTGCCTACCTATATACGGTATCTGCCTATATCTCCATAAACCCCAAAGTTATTCCATATGAGTCCACCATACCTACCTATATACGGTATCTACCTGTCGTTCCAAGTAAATTTGTATGTGCCAAACTCTAAACCTTCAAATAAACATTCTGTTTTGTATGCTCGAATAGCTCATGTATCAACTAGGGTTGTCTGTATCTTCCATGCTAGGCGGGTTATTCTCAAGAGGAGTGGACTCAGCTCCTCACTCATGAGAAAATGGATGGTCACCGGGATGCCCAGTCCCATGCTTTATGCAAATCAAATCAAAATAACTGCAAACAAAACTCCCCCAGGACTCTTGTTAGTTGGAGGCACTCGTTGTTTCGAGCAAGCCATGGATTGATGCTTGTTGGTGGAGGGGGAGTATAAACTTTACCATTCTGTTTGGGAACTGCCTATAATGTGTGTAGCATGGAAGATATCGAGATCTCTCGGTTGTTATGTTGATAATGAAAGTATACCGCTCAAAATATTATTTATATCTATTTCAAAACCAAGCTCTGGCACCTCTACAAATCCCTGCTTCCCTCTGCGAAGGGCCTATCTATTTATTTTTATGTTGAGTCATCATCCTCTTATTAAAAAGCACCAGTTGGAGAGCACCGCTGTCATTTGCATCCATTACTATTAGTTTACATTGAGTATGACTTGACTGGATCTCTTTTACCTTGAATTACAATGTCTAGTCAGTCCTTGATCTTTAAAGGTGCTCTGCATTTATGTTTTGAGGTCTCAGACAGGGCTAGCGAGATACCATCTTGTCATATCATATCATGATTATTTTGAGAAAGTGTTGTCATCGGAGATTTATTATTATTGCTCGCTAGTTGATTATGTCATTGATATGAGTAAACATGAGACCTAAGTGTTATTGTGAATATGGTTAGTTCATAATCTTTGCTGAAAATCTGAATGCTGGCTTTACATATTTACAACAACAAGAGCAAATAGAGTTTGTAAAAGTTTTTCTTTATCACTTTCAGTTTATCAACTGAATTGCTTGATGACAAGCAAAGGTTTAAGCTTGGGGGAGTTGATATGTCTCCGTCGTATCTACTTTTCCAAACACTTTTGCCCTTGTTTTGGACTCTAACTTGCATGATTTGAATGGAACTAACCCGGACTGACGCTGTTTTCAGCAGAATTGCCATGGTGTTATTTTTGTGTAGAAATAAAAGTTCTTGGAATGACCTAAAAATCAATGGTGAATTATTTTGGAATACATAAAAAATACTAGAAGAAAGATCCACGTCAGGGGCCCACAACCTGTACACGAGGGTGGGGGCGTGCCCTACCCCCTGGGCGTGCCCCCTGCCTCGTGGGCCCCCTGACGCTCCACCGACCTCAACCTTGACTCCATATATTCACTTTTGGGGAGAGAAAAATCAGAGAGAAGGATTCATCGCGTTTTATGATACGGAGCCGCCGCCAAGCCCTAAACTCTCTCGGGAGGGCTGATCTGGAGTCCGTTCGGAGCTCCGGAGAGGGGAATCCGTCGCCATCGTCATCATCAACCTTCCTCCATCACCAATTTCATGATGCTCACCGCCGTGTGTGAGTAATTCCATCGTAGGCTTCCTGGACGGTGATGGGTTGGATGATATTTATCATGTAATCGAGTTTGCTTTGTTAGGGTTTGATCCCTAGTATCCACTATGTTCTGAGATGGATGTTGCTATGACTTTGCTATGCTTAATGCTTGTCACTAGGGCCCGAGTGCCATGATTTCAGATCTGAACCTATAATGTTTTCATCAATATATGAGAGTTCTTGATCCTATCTTGCAAGTCTATAGTCACCTATTATGTGTTATGATTCGTTAACCCCGAAGTGACAATAATCAGGATACTTACTGGTGATGACCGTAGTTTGAGGAGTTCATGTATTCACTATGTGTTAATGCTTTGGCCTGGTACTATATTAAAAGGAGGCCTTAATATCCCTTAGTTTCCAATAGGACCCCACTTCCACGGGAGGGTAGGACAAAAGATGTCATGCAAGTTCTTTTCCATAAGCATGTATGACTATATTCGGAATACATGCCTACATTACATTGATGAACTGGAGCTAGTTCTGTGTCACCCTAGGTTATGACTGTTACATGATCGATTTCATCCAGCATAATTCTCCATCACCGATCCAATGCCTACGAGATTTTCTATATATTGTTCTTCGCTCATTTACTTTTCCGTTGCTATTGTTACAATCACTACAAAACCCAAAAATATTACTTTTGCTACTGTTACCTTTTGCCACCATTACCACTACTATCATATTACTTTGCTACTAAATACCTTGCTGCAGATATTAAGTTTCCAGGTGTGGTTGAATTGACAACTCAGCTGCTAATACTTGAGAATATTCTTTGGCTCCCCTTGTGTCGAATCAATAAATTTGTGTTGAATACTCTACCCTCGAAAACTGTTGCGATCCCCTATACTTGTGGGTTATCAAGAACATTTTCTGGCGCCGTTGCCGGGGAGCATTGCTCTATTCTTTGAGTCACTTGGGATTTATATCTGCTTATCATTATGAAGAACTTGAAAGATCAAAGAACCAAGTTTTTTCCCTCAACTACGAGGGGAGGTAAGGAACTGCCATCTAGCTCTGCACTTGATTCACCTTCTTTTTGAGTAAGCTTGCGACACCTAAACCTGCTTCTGCTATTAATTCTGATATGTCGCATGTTATTGATGATGCCACTTCTGCTTTGCATGATACTTATGATGAAACTACTTCTATGCTTGATACTACTGTGCCACTTGGTGAATTTCTTGATGAACAACTTGCTAGGGCTAGAGAGAATGAAATTATTGAAACTGATATATTGATGAAAGTGATGATGAAGATTCTCCCCCTAGATATGAATTTCCTGTTGTTCGTGAGGGTTATGTTATGGATGAAGAAACTGCTAGAGACTTTCTTGCGTGCAATGATAGAAGTGATCTTAAGAAGTTATTAGCCAAGCTTAAAGAAAAAACTCTGAATGCTAGAATGAAATATGATCCTGCTTATGCTAGTTCACCTGTCTTTATTGCTGATAAGGATTATGACTTCTCTGTTGATCCCGATTTAATTACTTTGGTTGAATCTGATCCTTTCTATGGCTATGAATCTGAAACTGTTGTGGCACATCTTACTAAATTAAATGATATAGCTACCCTGTTCACTAATGATGAGAAAACTCGCTATTATTATATCCTTAAATTATTTACATTCTCATTAAAGGGTGATGCTAAGATATGGTTTAATTCTATTGATCTTGGTTGTGTGCGTAGTCCCCAGGATATGATTTATTACTTCTCTGCTAAATATTTCCCCGCTCATAAGAAACAAGCTGCTTTAAGGGAAATATATAATTTTGTGCAAATTGAAGAAGAGAGTCTCCCACAAGCTTGTGGGAGGCTTCTCCAATTACTTAATGCTTTGCCTGATCATCCTCTCAAGAAAAATGAAATACTTGATATCTTTTATAATGGACTAACCGATGCTTCCAGAGACTACCTGGATAGTTGTGTTGGTTGTGTTTTCAGGGAAAGAACTGTTGATCAAGCTGAAATTCTATTGAATAATATGTTGACTAATAAAAATAATTGGACACTTCCTGAACCAACTCCTAAGCCAACTCCGAAGAAAAGGGGTATTCTATTTCTCAGTCCTGAAGATAGGCAAGAGGCAAAGAGATCTATGAAAGAAAAAGGTATAAAAGCTGAAGATGTTAAGAATTTACCTCTTGTTGAAGAAACACATGGTCTTAATTCATCTCCTATTGAAGAAACACACGGTCTTGATAACCCGACACAGGTAGTAAAGGTAAATTCTCTCTATAGATATGATAAAGCTGAAATCCCTCCTGCTAAGTTTGCTAGCAAATGTTTGGATGAATTTGATAACTTTATGGTTAAGCAAGAAGATTTCAATGATTATGTTGGTAGACAATTGAAACACAATGCTGATATGCTTGAACACTTGAGTGATTATATGTCTAGAGTTAAAGGTGAACTTAAACTTATTAGTAAACATGCTTCTATGGTTACCACTCAAGTAGAACAAGTACGTAAGGCTCAAAAAGAAGTGCTTGATAGGACTTTTCATGCTTCTAGTGAACCTGTTGTAGACACACCTGAGAATCCCAACGATGTTTCTATCTCTGATGCTGAAACACAATCCGGTAATGAACATGAACCTAGTGATAATGTTAATGATGATGTTCATGTTGATGCTCAACCTAGCAATAATAATGATGTAGAAATTGAACCTTCTGTTGATCTTGATAAGCCACAATCAAAGAATCAACGTTATGATAAGAGAGACTTTGTTGCTAGGAAGCACGGTAAAGAAAGGGAACCATGGGTTCAGAAACCCATGCCTTTTCCTCCTAAACCATCCAATAAAAAGGATGATGAGGATTTTGAGCATTTTGCTGAAATGATTAGACCTATCTTTTTGCATATGCGTTTGACCGATATGCTTAAAATGAATCCTTATGCTAAGTATATGAAGGATATAGTTACTAATAAGAGAAAGATTCCGGAAGCTGAAATTTCCACCATGCTTGCTAATTATACTTTTAAGGGTGGAATACCAAAGAAACTTGGAGATCCAGGAGTACCAACTATACCATGCTCCATTAAAAGAAATTATGTTAAAACTGCTTTATGTGATCTTGGAGCCGATGTTAGTGTTATGCCTCTCTCTTTATATCGTAGACTTGATTTGAATAAGTTGACACCTACTGAAATATCTTTGCAAATGGCTGATAAATCAACTGCTATACATGTCGGTATTTGTGAGGATGTGCCTGTTGTGGTTGCAAACGTTACTATTTTAATGGACTTTGTTATTCTTGATATTCTCGAGGACGATAGTATGTCTATTATTCTTGGAAGACCCTTTTTGAATACTGCAGGGGCTGTTATTGATTGCACCAAAGGCAATGTCACTTTTCATGTTAATGGTAATGAGCATACGATACACTTTTCGAGGAAACAACCTCAAGTCCACAGTATCAGTTCTATTGGAAAAATTTCAACAATTACTATTGGAGGTTTTGAATTCCCTCTTCCTACTGTCAAGAACAAATATGATATTCTTATTGTTGGGGACATGCATATCCCCGTTGAGGTAACCTAGTGTTATTCGAAAATTCTCCGGTTTCATGTTATTCAAAATGAGTTTGTTAACTAGACCTGATCAACCTTGTTAGTGGATTCCTTTTGATGAGCAGGAGATGGATGAAGTTAGAAAACACAACTCTCTGTACCCTCTTTTTACTTTCTGTTATTTATATTAAATAAAGCAAAAATAGTATTTTTCTGTCTGTTTTCTGAATTATCAATGCAATAAAAAATACCCCAAAAATAAAAGTTCTCCAAATGCCCTGAAAATTAAATATGATTTTTTCTAGAATATTTGAGAATATCTGGCACTAAGAACACAGCAGGGGGAGCAAGCACCTGGCCACGAGGGTCCAGGGCGCGCCTCCTTGCCTCGTGGGCCCATGGTGGCTCCACTCCACTTATTCCAGCTACCACACACTCCTTCTTCCTTCCAAAAAATCACTAGCCAGCTCAAACCCGACTTCAAGCTCATCTTGCTACTATTTTCGATCTCCTAGCTCAAAGCTCCATTCACAAAACTGCTTTGGGGGATTGTTCCTTGGTATGTGATTCCTCCAACGGTCCAATTAGTTTTTGTTCTAGTGCTTTATTCATTGCAAATTTTTGCTGCTTAGGTGACCCTATTCTTGAGCTTGCATGTCAAATTTATATGGTCAAAAGTGTTGGGGAACGTAGTAATTTCAAAACAATTCCTACGCACACGCAAGATCATGGTGATGCATAGCAACGAGAGGGGAGAGTGTTTTCCACGTACCCTCGTAGACCGAAAGCGGAAGCGTTAGCACAACACGGTTGATGTAGTCATACGTCTTCACGATCCGACCGATCAAGTACCGAATGTATGGCACCTCCGAGTTCAGCACACGTTCAGCCCGATGACGTCCCTCGAACTCCGATCCAGCCGAGTGTTGAGGGAGAGTTTCGTCGGTACGACGACATGGTGACGATGATGATGTTCTACTGACGCAGGGCTTCGCCTAAGCATCGCTACAGTATTATCGAGGTGGACTATGGTGGAGGGGGGCACCGCACACGGCTAAAAGATCAAACGATCAATTGTTGTGTCTATGGGGTTCCCCCTGCCCCCGTATATAAAGGAGCAAGGGGAGGAGGCGGCCGACCAGGGAGAGGCGTGCCAAGGGGGAGTCCTACTCCCACTAGGAGTAGGACTCCTCCTATTCCTAGTAGGAGTAGGAGAGGGGGAAGGAAAGGGAGAGGGGGAGAAGGAAAGAGGGGCCCGTCCCCCTTGCCCTAAACCAATTCGGTTTGGGCCTTGGGGGGGTGCGCCCCACACTCCCCTTGCTGCCCTATATTTCCACTAAGGCCCATGTAGGCCCATTAAGCCCCCGGGGGGTTCCGGTAACCTCCCGGTACTTCGGTAAAATCCCGATTTCACCCGGAACACTTCCGATATCCAAACATAGGCTTCCAATATATCAACCTTCATGTCTCGACCATTTTGAGACTCCTCATCATGTCCGGGATCACATACGGGACTCCAAACAACCTTCGGTACATCAAAACATATAAACTCATAATATAACCGTCATCGAAACGTTAAGCGTGCGGACCCTACGGGTTCGAGAACTATGTAGACATGACCGAGACATGTCTCCGGTCAATAACCAATAGCGGAACGTGGATGTTCATATTGGCTCCCACATATTCTACGAAGATCTTTATCGGTCAAACCGCATAACAACATACGTTGTTCCCTTTGTCATCGGTATGTTACTTGCCCGAGATTCGATCGTCAGTATCTCAATACCTAGTTTAATCTCGTTACCGGCCAGTCTCTTTACTCGTTCTGTAATACATCATCTCGCAACTAACTCATTAGTTGCAATGCTTGCAAGGCTTAAGTGATGTGCATTACCAAGAGGGCCCAGAGATACCTCTCCAACAATCGGAGTGACAAATCCTAATCTCGAAATACGCCAACCCAACAAGTACCTTCGAAGACACCTGTAGAGCACCTTTATAATCATCCAGTTACGTTGTGACGTTTGGTAGCACACAAAGTGTTCCACCGGTAAACGGGAGTTGCATAATCTCATAGTCATAGGAACATGTATAAGTCATGAAGAAAGCAATAGCAGAATACTAAACGATCGTGTGCTAAGCTAACGGAAAGGGTCAAGTCAATCACATGATTCTCCTAATGATGTGATCTCATTAATCAAATGACAACACTTTGTTTATGGTTAGGAAACTTAACCATCTCTGATTAATGAGCTAGTCAAGTAGATGCATACTAGTGACATACTATTTGTCTATGTATTCACACATGTATTATGTTTCCTGTTAATACAATTCTAGCATGAATAATAAACATTTATCATGATATAAGGAAATAAATAATAACTTCATTATTGCCTCTAGGACATATTTCCTTCAGTCTCCCACTTGCACTAGAGTCAATAATCTAGATTACACAGTAATGATTCTAACACCCATGGAGCCTTGGTGCTGATCATGTTTTGCTCGTGGAAGAGGCTTAGTCAATGGGTCTGCAACATTCAGATCCGTATGTATCTTGCAAATTTCTATGTCTCCCACCTGGACTAAATCCCGGATGGAATTGAAGAGTCTCTTGATGTGCTTGGTTCTCTTGTGAAATCTGGATTCCTTTGCCAAGGCAATTGCACCAGTATTGTCACAAAAGATTTTCATTGGACCCGATGCACTAGGTGTGACACCTAGATCGGATATGAACTCCTTCATTTGCTGCTTCCGAAGCAGCTATGTACTTCGGTTCACATGTAGATCCCGCCACAATGCTTTGTTTAGAACCGCACCAACTGACAGCTCCACCGTTCAATGTAAACACGTATCCGGTTTGCGATTTAGAATCATCCGGATCAGTGTCAAAGCTTGCATCAATGTAACCATTTACGATGAGCTCTTTGTCACCTCCATATATGAGAAACATATCCTTAGTCCTTTTCAGGTATTTCAGGATGTTCTTGACCGCTGTCTAGTGATCCACTCCTAGATTACTTTGGTACCTCCCTGCTAGACTTATAGCAACGCACACATCAGGTCTGGTACACAGCATTGCATACATGATAGAGCCTATGGCTGAAGCATAGGGAATATCTTTCATTTTCTCTCTGTCTTCTGCAGTGGTCGGGCATTGAGTCTTACTCAACTTCACACCTTGTAACACAGGCAAGAACCCTGTCTTTGCTTGATCCATTTTGAACTTATTCAAAACATTGTCAAGGTATGTGCTTTGTGAAAGTCCAATTAAGCGTCTTGATGTATCTCTATAGATCTTGATGCCCAATATATAAGCAGCTTCACCGAGGTCTTTCATTGAAAAACTCTTATTCAAGTATCCCTTTATGCTATCCAGAAATTCTATATCATTTCCAATCAACAATATGTCATCCACATATAATATTAGAAATGCTACAGAGCTCGCACTCACTTTCTTGTAATACAGGCTTCTCCAAAAGTCTGTATAAAACCAAATGCTTTGATCACACTATCAAACCGTTTATTCCAACTCCGAGAGGCTTGTACCAGTCCATAAATGGATCGCTGGAGCCTGCACACTTTGTTAGCTCCCTTTGGATCGACAAAACCTTCTGGTTGCATCATATACAACTCTTCTTCCAGAAATCCATTCAGGAATGCAGTTTTGACATCCATTTGCCTAATTTTGTAATCATAAAATGCAGCAATTGCTAACATGATTCAGACAGACTTGAGCATCACTACGGGTGAGAAGGTCTCATCGTAGTCAATCCCTTGAACTTGTCGAAAACCTTTTGCAAGAAGTCGAGCTTTATAGACAGTAACATTACCGTCAGTGTCAGTCTTCTTCTTGAAGATCCATTTATCCTCAATTGCTTGCCGATCAACGGGCAAGTCAACCAAAGTCCACACATTGTTCTCATACATGGTTCCCATCTCAGATTTCATGGCCTCAAGCCATTTTGCGGAATCTGGTGTAACGCCCGGGTAATCAAGATACAGTAATTCCACGCAAATGGTGTCACGTCACCACGGTTACTGTTGCTAAACTACCGTTAGATCAAAACACTCTAAATTCAAATTTAAATTTAGCAAACAGTCAAAGTTTTCAAAACATTAAAACAAAAATGTTCGATGTGTGTCAAATATTGCTATGGTAATTATAGTGAAGAAAACATAATTTTACAAAGTGCCTAAGTGCTTTAAACTAAATAAACAGAAAATGGAAATAAATAAAAGAAAAAAACTACTAAACAAGAACAAAAGAAAGAAAAAAAAGGCCCCCTGGCCAACTGGGCCAAATGGCCCAACTAACCACCAGGCCGGCCCAACCATCTGGCCTACATAGTCCTTCCTCCACTCCCCCCCACTACTCCACCGACACCCCACCCCCCCATGAAAATATCTCCTCTCTCCCCGATTGGATCGGGATCGTGGGAGGAGGTCGCTGCCCCGCGCCAGGACGCCGCCGCCGCCCGGATCGCCCTTCGCCGCCCGGAGCGCTCCCCCTCCGGCCTGCTTCTCCTCTCCGCCGTCGTCTCCGACCACCGCCTCCACACCCGCTGCCCCGTGCCCTACGCTATCCCCGTGAGGCCCCCTCCTCCTCTCTTCCCCGCATGCGCCCGCACCGGACGCACTCACCGCGCTCGCGCCGCCCCGTGCCCGTGCACACGCCGTGGCCGTGCCCTCTCCCATGCTCGCTGCCGCTCTGCACCGCTGCCTCCTTCCCCGTACCCGGCACCTCTCTCGCTCCCCTCCTTGCTCGCCCGCACTCGCGTGCGCGCCTGCGCTTGCTCGCGTTGACACCCGCCTGCGCTGCTGCCCGCTGCTGCGCTGCCACCGCGGCTGCACCGCGCCGCCCCACGCGCCTCAACCCGCGCCTACGCCGCTCGCCCGCCGACGCCCGCAGCCTTCCTCTCGCGCGTGCCCCGCTTCTCGCGCCGACCCCGCCCCTGCCACTGCTCCACTCCGGTGCGACGCCCTGGCTGCACCCGCGCCCCGCTGCCGACGCCCGCGACCCTTCTCTGCCTCGCCTGGCTGCCTCGTGCACTGCTCCCGCCTTCCCCGCTGAAGGCCGCCGCGCCCGCACCTCACCGAGACCGCGCGCGCTGTCCTGCATCCCTCATCGCTGCCGCTGCCCCTGTTCGCCCCGGCCTCGCCTTCCCTCTCCGCGCGCCGTGCCGGCCGCCCCGCCTACGCCCGCAGTTGCCGCGTCTTGCTGTCCTGCCCGTGGCCGCGCTGGTTGCCGGCGGCCGCGACCCGCGAACCGCTCTCCCCCTCCGCTTGCCGGCCGGCGTCCTCGCCGTGGCCGACACCCTCCCCTGGCTGTGCCATGGGCACGGCCCCGGCTGCGCCCTCTGTTGCCTCTGTGCGGATGCGCGTTCGCCCGCACTCGATAGCGCCCGTTACGCCTGAACCCGCCAAGACCCCCTGCCTATGACAAGGGGGCCCCACCACAGAACGAAAATGAAAAAAAAGAAAAGGTTTAAAATAATGAATAATAAATAAAATAAAAATTAATTAATTAATTAATTAACTTAGTTAATCTTGATTAATTAAACTAAACAATTAATTAAACTAATTAATCATAATTAAGATTAACCAAATAACTAATTAAACTAACTACTGTTAGTAATTAATTAGTCAATGACAGTGGGGCTCACCCCCCTAATTAATCCTGATTAGGTTAATTAAACTGGATAATTAAATATGTCACTGACAGGTGGGACCCACTTGTCAGGTTGACCAGGTCAACTGCTGATGTCATGCTGACATCATGCTGACGTCAGCAAACACTATTCTGGATAATGTTGAATTAAAATAATTAAATAAATCCTAAAAATGATTTAATTCTTTTTAAAATTAATATAAAATAAACCGTAGCTCGGATGAAAAACTTTGTACATGAAAGTTGCTTAGAACGACGAGACGAATCCGAATACGCAGCCCGTTCGTCCGCCACACATCCCTAGCATAGCGAACACGCAACTTCCTCCCTCCGGTTCATTTGTCCGAAAACGCAAAACACCGGGGATATTTCCCGGATGTTCCCCCCTTCACCGGTACCACCTCATACCGCGTTAGAGCACCGCTACTTGTCATGTCATGCATCACTATGCATCTGTTTGCTTAATATTTATTGTTTCTCCCCCTCTTCTCTCGCTAGACACCGAGACCAACGCCGCTGCTACCCAGTACGACTACGGTGTTGACGACCCCTCTCTCTTGCCAGATCAACCAGGCAAGCCCCCCCTTTGATCACCAGATATCGCCTACTCTTCTCTCTACTGCTTGCATTAGAGTAGTGTAGCATGTTACTGCTTTCCATTAATCCTATTCTGATGCATAACCTGTCATTGTTGCTCCAGCTGTTGATACCTTACCTGCAATCCTAAATGCTTAGTATAGGATGCTAGTTTATCATCAGTGGCCCTACATTCTTGTCTGTCTGCCATGCTATACTATCGGGCCGTGATCACGTCGGGTGTTGATCACGGGTATATACTATACATATTACACATGATATATGTTGTGGCTAAAGTCGGGTCGGCTCGTTGAGTACCCGCGGTTGATTCACGAATTGGGGGCTAGAAGGACATACTTCCCCGATGGCCCTCTGTGTGGATCTTTGTGGCGAAGTGACAGGGCAGGTTGAGACCACCTAGGAGAGAGCTGGGCCTGGCCTTGGTCGGCGTTCGCGGTTACTTCAAGATAACACGTTTAACGAGATCTTGGTATTTAATCTGAGTCTGGCCACTGGCCTATACGCACTAACCAACTACGCGGGGACAGTTATGGGCACTCGACGTCGTGGTATCAGCCGAAGCCTTCGTGACGTCAGTGACTGAGCGGCGCGCGTCGGGTTGGACTGGAACGCCTGCTCTTGTATAAGGGAGGCTAGGTCTGCTCACCAGCCGCATACGCAACGTGCATGTGTGCAATGCGCGATGGGCCCAGACCCCTGTGCCATAGGATTTAGACCGGCGTGCTGACCTCTCAGTTGTGCCTAGGTAGGGCTACGACATGTTGATCTTCCGAGGCCGGGCATGACCCAGACAAGTGCGTCCGGACAAAGGGGATCGAGCATGTTGGGAAATGTGGTGCACCCCTGCAGGGAAGTTAATCTATTCGAATAGCCATGATCTTCGGTAACAGGACGACTTGGAGTTGTACCTTGACCTTATGACAACTAGAACCGGATACTTATTAAAACACACCCTTCCAAGTGCCAGATACAACCGGTGATCGCTCTCTCATAGGGCGACGAGGGGAGGATCACCGGGTAGGGTTATGCTATGCGTTGTTACTTGGTGAACTTACCATCTACTCTCTTCTACATGCTGCAAGATGGAGGTTACCAGAAGCATAGTCTTCGAAAGGACAAGCTATCCCCCCTTATTCCGGCATTCTGCAGTTCAGTCCACCTATGATACCCTTATTCCAATTGATACCATTGCATACATATGTAGTGTAGCTCGTTGCTTGCGAGTACTTTGGATGAGTACTCACGATTGCTTTGCTCCCTCTTTTCCCTCTTTCTATACCCGATTGTTGCGACCAGACGATGGAGCCCTGGAGCCAGACGCCACCGTCGATGACTACTACTACTACTACTCGGGAGGTGCCTACTACTACGTGCAGCCCGCTGACGACGACCAGGAGTAGTTTAGGAGGATCCCAGGTAGGAGGCATGCGCCTCTTTCGATCTGTATCCCAGTTTGTGCTAGCCTTCTTAAGGCAAACTTGTTGACTTATGTCTGTACTCAGATATTGTTGCTTCCGCTGACTCGTCTATGATTGATCTCTTGTATTCGAGCCCACGAGGCCCCTGGCTTGTAATATGATGCTTGTATGACTTATCTTATTTGTAGAGTTGTGTTGTGATATCTTCTGTGAGTCCCTGATCTTGATCGTACATGTTCGCGTGTATGATTAGTGTACGATTGAATCGGGGGCGTCACATCTGGGCTCACCATCGCTTCTTCATAGTTCGTAGGTTCGTCATGGTCTAGTAACATAACTTCCAGAACAGGATCATCGTACCACTCTGGTGCAGATCTTACTCTGGTTGACCTACGAGGTTCAGTAACAACTTGATCTAAAGTTTCATGATCATCATCATTAACTTCCTCACTAATTGGTGTAGGTGTCGCAGAAACCGGTTTCTGCGATGAACTACTTTCCAATAAGGGAGCAGGTACAGTTACCTCATCAAGATCTACTTTCCTCCCACTCACTTCTTTCGAGAGAAACTCCTTCTCTAGAAAAACTCCGAATTTAGCAACAAAAGTCTTGCCTTCGGATCTGTGATAGAAGGTGTACCCAACAGTCTCCTTTGGGTATCCTATGAAGACACATTTCTCCGATTTGGGTTCGAGCTTATCAGGTTGAAGCTTTTTCACACAAGCATCGCAGCCCCAAACTTTCAGAAACAACAATTTTGGTTTCTTACCAAACCATAGTTCATAAGGTGTCGTCTCAAAGGATTTCGATGGTGCCCTATTTAAGGTGAATGCGGCCGTCTCTAAAGCCTAACCCCAAAACGATAGCGGTAAATCAGTAAGAGACATCATAGATCGCACCATATCTAGTAAAGTACGATTACGACATTCGGACACACCATTATGCTGTGGTGTTCCGGGTGGCATGAGTTGCGAAACTATTCCGCATTGTTTCAAATGAAGACCAAACTCATAACTCAAATATTCTCCTCCATGATCAAATCGTAGAAACTTTATTTTCTTGTTATGATGATTTTCAACTTCACTCTGAAATTCTTTGAACTTTTCAAATGTTTCAGACTTATGTTTCATTAAGTAGATGTACCCATATCTGCTTAAAGCATCTGTGAAGGTGAGAAAATAATGATATCCGCCACGAGCCTCAACATTCATCGGACCACATACATCTGTATGTATGATCTCCAACAAATATGTTGCTCTCTCCATAGTTCCGGAGAACGGCGTTTTAGTCATCTTGCCCATGAGGCACGGTTCGCAAGTATCAAGTGATTCATAATCAAGTGGTTCCAAAAGTCCATCAGTATGGAGTTTCTTCATGCGCTTTATTCCGATATGACCTAAACGGCAGTGCCACAAATAAGTTGCACTATCATTATCAACTCTGCATCTTTTGGCGTCAATATTATGAATATGTGTATCACCACTATCGAGATTTAGCAAAAATAGACCACTCTTCAAGGGTGCATGACCATAGAAGATATTACTCATATAAATAGAACAACCATTATTCTCTGATTTAAATGAATAACCGTCTCGCATCAAACAAGATCCAGATATAATGTTCATGCTCAACGCTGGCACCAAATAACAATTATTTAGGTCTAATACTAATCCCGAAGGTAGATGTAGAGGTAGCGTGCCGACCGCGATCACATTGACGTTGGAACCATTTCCCACGCGCATCATCACCTCGTCCTTAGCCAATCTTCGCTTAATCCGTAGCCCCTGTTTCGAGTTGCAAATATTAGCAACAGAACCAGTATCAAATACCCAGGTGCTACTGTGAGCATTAGTAATGTACACATCAATAACATGTATATCACATATACCTTTGTTCACCTTGCCATCCTTCTTATCAGCCAAATACTTGGGGCAGTCCGCTTCCAGTGACCAGTCTGCTTGTAGTAGAAGCACTCAGTCTCAGGCTTAGGTCCAGACTTGGGTTTCTTCTCTTGATCGGCAACTTGCTTGCTGTTCTTCTTGAAGTTCCCCTTCTTCTTCCCTTTGCCTTTTTTCTTGAAACTGGTGGTCTTATTGATCATCAAAACTTGATGCTCCTTCTTGATTTCTACCTCCGCTGCCTTTAGCATTGCGAAGAGCTCGGGAATTGTCTTATCCATCCCTTGCATATTATAGTTCATCACGAAGCTCTTGTAGCTTGGTGGCAGTGATTGGAGAACTCTGTCAATGACACTACCGACCGGAAGATTAACTCCCAGCTGAGTCAAGTGATTATGGTACCCAGACATTCTGAGTATATGTTCACTGACAGAACTATTCTCCTCCATCTTGCAGCTGTAGAATTTATTGGAGACTTCATATCTCTCAATCCGGGCATTAGCTTGAAATATTAACTTCAACTCCCGGAACATCTCATATGCTGCACGACATTCAAAACGTCGTTGAAGTCCAGGTTCTAAGCCGTAAAGCATGGCGCACTGAACTATCAAGTAGTCATCAGCTTTGCTCTACCAGACATTCTTAACGTCGTCAGTTGCATCAGCAGCAGGCCTGGCACTCAGCGGTACTTCCAGGACGTAATTCTTCTGAGCAGCAATGAGGATAATCCTCAACTTACGGACCCAGTATGTGTAATTGCTACCATCATCTTTCAACTTTGCTTTCTCAAGGAACACATTAAAATTCAACGGAACAACAACACAGGCCATCTATCTACAATCAACATAGACAAGCAAGATACTATCAGGTACTAAGTTCATGATAAATTTAAGTTCAATTAATCATATTATTTAAGAACTCCCACTTAGATATACATCCCTCTAATCCTCTAAGTGATCACGTGATCCATATCAACTAAACCATGTCCGATCATCACGTGAGATGGAGTAGTTTCAATGGTGAATATCACTATGTTGATCATATCTACTACATGATTCACGCTCGACCTTTCGGTCTCCGTGTTCCGAGGCCATATCTGTTATATGCTAGGCTCGTCAAGTTTAACCTGAGTATTCCGTGTGTGCAACTGTTTTGCACCCGTTGTATTTGAACGTAGAGCCTATCACACCCGATCATCACGTGGTGTCTCAGCACGAAGAACTTTCGCAACGGTGCATACTCAGGGAGAACACTTTATACTTTGATAATTTAGTGAGGGATCATCTTATAATGCTACCGTCAATCAAAGCAAGATAAGATGCATAAAAGATAAACATCAGATGCAATCAATATAAGTGATATGATATGGCCATCATCATCTTGCGCTTGTGATCTCCATCTCCGAAGCACCGTCATGATCACCATTGTCACCGGCGCGACACCTTGATCTCCATCGTAGCATCGTTGTCGTTTCGCCAATCTTATGCTTCCGCGACTATTGCTACCACTTAGTGATAAAGTAAAGCATTACAGGGCGATTACATTGCATACAATAAAGCGACAACCATATGGCTCCTGCCAGTTGCCGATAACTCGGTTACAAAACATGATCATCTCATACAATAAAATTTAGCATCATGTCTTGACCATATCACATCACAACATGCCCTGCAAAAACAAGTTAGACGTCCTCTACTTTGTTGTTGCAAATTTTACGTGGCTGCTACGGGCTTAGCAAGAACCGTTCTTACCTACGCATCAAAACCACAACGATAGTTTGTCAAGTTGGTGCTATTTTAACCTTCTCAAGGACCGGGCGTAGCCACACTCGGTTCAACTAAAGTTGGAGAAACTGACACCCGCCAGCCACCTGTGTGCAAAGCACGTCGGTAGAACCAGTCTCGCGTAAGCGTACGCGTAATGTCGGTCCAGGCCGCTTCATCCAACAATACCGCCGAACCAAAGTATGACATGCTGGTAGGAAGCATGACTTATATCGCCCACAACTCACTTGTGTTCTACTCGTGCATATGACATCTACGCATAAAACCTGGCTCGGATGCCACTGTTGGGGAACGTAGTAATTTCCAAAAATTTCCTACGCACACGCAAGATCATGGTGATGCATAGCAATGAGAGGGGAGAGTGTTGTCCACGTACCCTCGTAGACCGAAAGTGGAGGCGTTAGCACAACACGGTTGACGTAGTCGTACGTCTTCACGATCCGACCGATTAAGTACCGAACGTACGGCACCTCCGAGTTCAGCACACGTTCAGCCCGATAACGTCCCTTGAACTCTGATCCAGCCGAGTGTTGAGGGAGAGTTTTGTCAGCATGATGGCGTGGTGATGATGATGATGTTCTACTGATGTAGGGCTTCGCCTAAGCACCGCTACAGTATTATCGAGGTGGACTATGGTGGAGGGGGGCACCGCACACGGCTAAAAGATCAAACGATCAATTGTTGTGTCTATGGGGTGCCCCCTGCCCCCGTATATAAAGGATCAAGGGGAGGAGCTGGCCGGCCAGGGAGAGGCACGCCAATGGGGAGTCCTACTCCCATAGGAGTAGGACTCCTCCTATTCCTAGTAGGAGTAGGAGAGGGGGAAGGAAAGGGAGAGGGGGAGAAGGAAAGAGGGGGCCGTCCCCCCTTGCCCTAAACCAATTCGGTTTGGGACTTGGGGGGTTGCGCACCACACTCCCCTTGCTGCCATCTATTTCCACTAAGGCCCATGTAGGCCCATTAAGCCCCCGGGGGGTTCCGGTAACCTCCCGGTACTCCGGTAAAATCCCGATTTCACCCGGAACACTTCCAATATCCAAACATAGGCTTCCAATATATCAATCTTCATGTCTCGACCATTTCGAGACTCCTCGTCATGTCCGGGATCACACCCGGGACTCCGAACAACCTTCGGTACATCAAAACATATAAACTCATAATATAACCATCATCGAAACATTAAGCATGCGGACCCTACAGGTTCGAGAACTATGTAGACATGACCGAGACATGTCTCCGGTCAATAACCAATAGCGGAACCTGGATGTTCATATTGGCTCCCACATATTCTACGAAGATATTTATCGGTCAAACCGCATAACAACATACGTTGTTCCCTTTGTCATCGGTATGTTACTTGCCCGAGATTCAATCGTTGGTATCTCAATACCTAGTTTAATATCATTACCGGCAAGTCTCTTTACTCGTTCTGTAATACATCATCTCGCAACTAACTCATTAGTTGCAATGCTTACAAGGCTTAAGTGATGTGCATTACCGAGAGGGCCCAGAGATACCTCTCCGACAATCGGAGTGACAAATCCTAATCTCGAAATACGCCAACCCAACAAGTACCTTCAGAGACACCTGTAGAGCACCTTTATAATCACCCAGTTACGTTGTGACGTTTGGTAGCACACAAAGTGTTCCACCGGTAAACAGGAGTTGCATAATCTCATAGTCATAGGAAGTATAAGTCATGAAGAAAGCAATAGCAGAATACTAAACGATCATGTGCTAAGCTAACGGAATGGGTCAAGTCAATCACATCATTCTCCTAATGATGTGATCTCATTAATCAAATGACAACACTTTGTCTATGGTTAGGAAACTTAACCATCTCTGATTAATGAGCTAATCAAGTAGAGGCATACTAGTGACATACTATTTGTCTATGTATTCACACATGTATTATGTTTCCTGTTAATACAATTCTAGCATGAATAATAAACATTTATCATGATATAAGGAAATAAATAATAACTTTATTATTGCCTCTAGGGCATATCTCCTTCAAAAAGTAGTTTTAATGCAAGAGATGTAACATAAGCCACCATAGGGAGCATTCATTTTCCTTCTATACATTATTTTGCTCTCTTCATAGGAAGGTGCATAAACGGTAAAGATGAAGCATGTCACATGTGTGTACCTGATCTTAGCGTTCTTAGGAGCGCTGTTTTAGGAGATAAACAATATAACTTGGGCGCTATTGTTGCATGCAGGTTTCATAATAATCGTATTCATGGAGATTTCTTTCGTGGAATTTATGCAACTCGTATAGCTAACTTTCTTGAGATACCCATACGTGGAGATGATATTGAGTTGTCTCCTTCTTATCTAGATTATGATGCTATGGTTCGTCATCAGTTTGTTGAGAGGAACAATCAGTTCCTCCAGTACCGACAAATTGACAGACGACGAACCTATCACGTCGCTCTCCCTGCTCCCACTTTCTTTGACTTTCAGGCAAAGGGGAGATATGTTATAACCAGGGAGGAGGCGACTGAGTACTAGAGGAGGGCGGAGACAACTCGCCTCCAAGCCGCAGCTCATCAGGCAATTGCCGCTGCATCTCAGTACGACCCCAGCTACAACTTTGTATATCCACAAGGCCAGCCGTGGCCATAGACCAACTTAGGCTAAAAGCCTAAGCTTGGGGCAGTACGTATCTCTCACCGACATTACATTCATGTTCACACACTCATGCTAGTTGTCGGTGCTCATACTTTTTTATTGTAATATCCATGCTAGTTTATTTCCCTTTTTATGCTTTCTTCTTGCGTGTTTGATAAACCTTAAGAAAAAAACAAAAAAAAATAGTTGTAGCTTTTAGCTAGTTTACTTTTCATGCCTGTAGTAGTAATAATTAAAAAGAAAACCCAAAAAGATTTCTCGTTCTTATTTTGCTTGTTGGGAGCTTTCCTGTGTAAATAGTTTTATTTCTTTTCTTGTTCTTTGGGGGTCGAGAGGAGAAGATCATGATGAAAATGTTGAGTGGCTCTTATATGCATTATTGTTGATCTATAAAAGAGCCCATATTACCTTGTCTTCTCTCTTGAATTGAGTGCTTGCAGATTCTAGCTTAGTCCAATGCACGTTGTAACACCCTCGATGCGACTATATCTCCCACGTGTCGAGGCACGACTTAGAGGCATAATCGCATTGAAGGCATATGTCGCAAGTTAGGCGATCTTCACAACATCCCATGTAATATAATTAATAAAAGGGGAGATAACATAGTTGGCTTACATTCGCCACGTCAATCAAGTACATAAATAGCATTACATCAATCAAACACTCATGGCCCGACTACGGCGCTAAAATAAAAGACAACCCAACATGCGACACGGTCCCGATCACCCCAACTGGGCACCACTACTGATCATCAGGAAAAGAAACATAGTAACGATAAGAGTCCTCGTCGAACTCCCACTTGAGCTCAAGCGCGCCATCTGGAGCTGCATCATCAGGCCCTGCATCTGGTGTAATAGTAATCTGTGAGCCACAGGGACTCAGCAATCTCGCACCCTCGCGATCAAGACTATTTAAGCTTAAATGGGTAAGGCAAGGTAAATATATGTGGAGCTGCAGCAAGCGACTAGCATATATGGTGGCTATCCTATTCGCAAAAGAGAGCGAGAAGAGAAGGCAAAGCGCGAACGCATAACTAAAGAGGGCAATCCTGCGACAAACATTACTCCAACACCGTGTCCACTTCCCGGACTCCGCCGAGAAGAGGCCATCACGGTAACTCACACAGTTGATTCATTTTAATTAAGTTAATGTTTAAGTTATCTACAACCGGATATTAACAAATTCCCATCTGCCCATAACCGCGGGCACGACTTTCGAAAGTTCAAATCCCTGCAGGGGAGTCCGAACTTAGCCCATGACAAGCTCTCACGGTCAACGAAGGAATAGACCTCCTCCCGAGACGTTCCGATCAGACTCGGTACCTCGGTTCTTCAAGACATTTCGATAGGTTAAAACTAGACCAGCAACACCGCCCGAATGTGCCGACAAATCCCGATAGGAGTTGCACATATCTCGTTCTCAGGGCACACTCAGATGAGCCAGACGTCGGGTAGGCCAGCCCAGAGTTGCCCCTGGTAGCCCCGGACATCGCTCGGTTGGACCAACACTCAGAGGAGCACTGGCCTGGGGGGGTTTAAAATAAGATGACCCCCGGGCTCCGGAAACCCAAGGGAAAAAGAGGCTAGGTGGCAAATGGTAAAACCAAGGTTGGGCATTGCTGGAAAAGCTTTAATCAAGGCGAACTATCAAGGGGTTCCCATTATAACCCAACCGCGTAAGGAACGCAAAATCCGGGAACATAACACCGATATGACGGAACTAGGGCAGCAAGAGTGCAACAAAACACTAGGCGAGTGGCCGAGCCTTCCACCCTTTACCAAGTATATAGATGCATTAAGATAACATGGCAATATAGTGATATCCCAACAAGTAAATAAGTGTTCCAACAAGGAACGGTCTCCAAAACTTCACCTGCAACTAGCAACGCTATAAGAGGGGCTGAGCAAAGCGGTAACATAGCCAATCAACGGTTTGCTAGGACAATGGCGGGTTAGAGGCTGAACATGGCAATTTGGGAGGCTTGAAAGCAAGTGGTAGGCATCGTAGCATGGCATAGCAAAAGAGCGAGCATCTAGCAAAGCAAAGATAGTTGTGATTTCGAGGGTATGATCATCTTGCCTGCAAAGTTGTCAGAGTTGCCTGGATCCTCGAAAGCAAACTCAACAGGCTCCTCGTTAGCGAACTCGTCTCCCGGCTCTACCCATACAAGACAAACAAGCAACAAGGACACAATCAACCACGTGCAAGGATCAAACAATAGGATGCAAACATGGTATGCTATGCGGGATGTAATGCGGGATGCATAAGCAAGATTTGACAAGGAAAGCATGACCCTGGCCTCAACTTGGAAAACCAAGTGTGCCACTGGAAAGATGAGATGAAGTCGCTTGAAAACAATATAAAGAACGCCGGAATCGGAGTTACGGTTTGGAAATGGCAAGCGATTCAAATATGACACCGGTCTGCGATTTACAGCAAGTAGCCATCTAAATGCAATGAGATGAACAAGCTACAACACCCAAACATGGCAACAAAATACATGGCAGGGATGCATTCAAGATTCTTAACAAAAGTCTAGCACTGAGCTACGGCCAATTCATCCATTAGCAGGTTCAAACAAGCATGGCAAAAATGCATATGGTAAACAGATCTCAGACTTAGTGAAATTAACACTTGTCTGGAATTTCAGATCAGATAGCACTCTTCGGAGCAACAAAACTATATGCTACAGGACCTGAACATGACAAAGTAAAGCATGGCATGGAGCTACTCAAAGATCTTAACAAAAGTCCCTTAGTGACCTTAAGCCAAAAGGGATCACAAAATACATTTGCAAGCATGTGAACATAGCAAAAACATAATCAGTTTCCAGACTTTGTGAAAACTGGAGCATGCTGAAACATATCTCAAGTAGGCATGTTTACGAGCTCGATGCACTCAGTACGGAGCAAGTCATGATAATCTAAGCATACATACATCAAGAATACACAAAATGCAAGCTAGGCATGGCAAGAACAATAGCATAGCATGCATGGATCAACTACAACATCATCGGCAAAATTGCAAACAAGTTGACAACCTGCCCAGATTCACAAAGTAGCAAAAGTAGAGCTCGATTGACTCAAGCTAGGGTGCTCCATATATGCAAAAAAAGACATGGATGGATAGAGCACTACAAGATTAACAAAACATCCTTACTGATCATCCTCAAAAGAGGCACGGATCACTAGGAAACAACATGAACATAAGGCATCTTGAACTAAACAGCTCAAGGACTTAGTGGAAATGCTAAGTCCCTGAAAATAGAAATACCAAGTGCCTCACTTTGCAAGCTTGTGCTAGTCACCACACACATCACAAAAATACATGGGTTGCACCTCTGGAAAGATGACAAAACCCTTAACAAAACATATGTAGAGCATTAGGGCATATCATGCACACAATAATCATGGCAAAAATGACAAAAGTCTAAATGGAGTAGCAGATCTGACAATTATCTCAAGCAGCCCTCTTCTAACAGCATTTCGGGCATCAAGATGAACTCAAATGAACATGATGCACTGGAATGAAATGATGTACTCTCTGAGACGAACAATTTGATATGCCATATGCCAAAAACGGATCTACGGATGCGGAGATATAGCCTGATGAACAGGAGCACATGCATTTGAAAATTTAGGGACTTAGAAGAAAAACCACCTAGGGTTTACTGTTCATCCGTGACGGATCCAGATCGGCGCACGGATCGAGGATCGCCGGGGTTCAAGAACTCGCCGGGGATGGAGGGGTCGCCGGACCCGGGAGGAGGATGGGGCGGCCTCAGGCGTCGAGGAGGCGGCGAGGTGGCGCGGACGTGGCGGCCGGGGCGGCGAGCGGCGCCGGCGGAAGTCGGTGGCGGCGGCGGAGGTCGCGAGCTCTCCGGAGGTGGCGCACGGCGGCGTCGGAGCCGAAGGCCGGCGCGGCGGCGCGGCGTTGGGCGGAGGAGGGAGAAGCCCCGGGCGGCGGCGCGAGCGACCCGGGCCGGGAGGGCCGCGCGTGGGCTCTCCGGGCCGGCGCAGTTGGTGGAGGCTGCGGCGACACGTGGCGCCTTCTGGTTGGCACGGGCGGTGGAGCGGACATGTCCGGTCCGTCCGGACGTGTCCGGCGACGGAGGAGGAGAAATTTTAGGGTTAGGGTGAGAGGAGATCCGCGAATTTCAGGAGGGGGTCTTTATATAGGCATAGAGGGAGCTAGGGGAGTCCAAATGAGGTGCGGTTTTCGGCCACGCGATCGTGATAGAATGCTCTAGATGATGGAGCAGGTTTAGGTGGGTTTTGGGCCAAATTGAAGAGGTGTTGGGCTACAACACACATGAGGCCTTTTCGGTCCCTCGGTTAACCGTTGGAGTATCAAACGAAGTCCAAATGGTACGAAACTTGACAGGCGGTCTACCAGTAGTACTCCAAGGCTGCTTGGCAAGGCTCGGTCCAATCCGGAAATGTTTAATCCCCACACACGAAAGAAAGGTAGAAATGACCACCGGAGGAGAACGAAGCGCCGAAATGCAAAACGGACAACGGGGAAAATGCTCGAATGCATGAGACGAACACGTATGCAAATGCAATGCACATGATGACATGATATGAGATGCATGAAAATGATAACAACACACGAAGACAAAGACCCAGACCCAAGAAAATAAAATAACTTAACGTTGGAAACGGCAAGAGTTGGAGTACAAATTGGGTAAGTTACATCTGGGGTGTTACACACGTGCACTGTTATTATTATCCACACTATTCGGTCGTGCAAGTGAAAGGCAATAATGATGATTATATGATGAACTTATTGAGATGAGAAAAGCTGGTATGAACTCAACCTCTCTTGTTTTTGTAAATATGATTAGTTCATCGTTCTTGATTCAGCCTATTATGAAAGAAACATATTTGCAATGACAACTAGAGATTGTAGTTGCTTATGTCATGGTTAATTAGCTAGGAGTTTATAATGGTTTACCTTGCGTGCCAACATGCTATTAAAATGGTTGTGATGTGGTATGATAGGGTGGTATCCTCTTTTGAACGATTCGAGTGGCTTGACTTGGCACATGTTCACGCATGTAGTTGAAACAAAATCAACATAGCCTCTATGATATTTATGTTCATGGTGCATTATATCCTACTCATGCTTGCATTCGGTGTTGATTAATTTTAATGCATGTTCATGACTGTTGTCTCTCTCTAGCTGGTCGCTTCCCAGTCTATTTCTAGCCTTCACTTGTACTAAGCGGGAATACTGCTTGTGCATCCAACTCCATAGACCCCAAAGTTATTCCATATGAGTCCACCATACCTACCTATATACGGTATCTACCTACCGTTCCAAGTAAATTTGTATGTGCAAAACTCTAAACCTTCAAATAAACATTCTATTTTGTATGCTCGAATAGCTCATGTATCAACTAGGGTTGTCTGTATCTTCCATGCTAGGCGAGTTATTCTCAAGAGAAGTGGACTCCGCTCCTCACTCATGAGAAAATGGCTGGTCATCGGGATGCCCAGTCCCATGCTTTATGCAAATCAAATCAAAATAACTACAAACAAAACTCCCCTGGGACTCTTGTTAGTTGGAGGCACTCGTTGTTTCGAGCAAGCCATGGATTGATGCTTGTTGGTGGAGGGGGAGTATAAACTTTACCATTCTGTTTGGGAATCGCCTATAATGTGTGTAGCATGGAAGATATCGAGATCTCTCAGTTGTTATGTTGACAATGAAAGTATACCGTGCAAAATATTATTCATATCTATTTCAAAACCAAGCTCTGGCACCTCTACAAATCCCCGCTCCCCTCTGTGAAGGGCCTATCTATTTACTTTTATGTTGAGTCATCATCCTCTTATTAAAAAGCACCAGTTGGAGAGCACCACCATCATTTGCATCCATTATTGTTAGTTTACATTGAGTATGACTTGACTGGATCTCTTTTACCATGAATTACAATGTCTAGTCAGTCCTTGATCTTTAAAGGTGCTCCGCATTTATGTTTTGCGGTCTCAGACAGGGCTAGCGAGATACCATCTTGTCATATCATATCATGATTATTTTGAGAAAGTGTTGTCATCCAAGATTTATTATTATTTCTCGCTAGTTGATTATGTCATTGATATGAGTAAACATGAGACCTAAGTGTTATTGTGAATATGGTTAGTTCATAATCTTTGCTGAAAACCTGAATGCTGGCTTTACATATTTACAACAACAAGAGCAAACAGAGTTTGTAAAAGTTTTTCTTTATCACTTTCAGTTTATCAACTGAATTGCTTGAGGACAAGCAAAGGATTAAGCTTAGGGGAGTTGATACATCTCCGTCGTATCTACTTTTCCGAACACTTATGCACTTGTTTTGGACTCTAACTTGCATGATTTGAATGGAACTAACCCAGACTGACGTTGTTTTCAGCAGAATTGCCATGGTGTTATTTTTGTGTAGAAATAAAAGTTCTCGGAATGGCATGAAAATCAACGGAGAATTAGGAGAATTATGTTGGAATATATAAAAAATACTGGAAGAAAGATCCATGTCAAGGGTCCCACACCCTGTCCACGAGGGTGGGGGACGCGCTCACCCCCTGGGCATGCCCCCTGCCTCATGGGCCCCCTGACGCTCCACCGACCTCAACCTTGACTCCATATATTCACTTTCGGGGAGAGAGAAAAATCAGAGAGAAGGATTCATCACGTTTTACGATACGGAGCCGCCCCAAGCCCAAAACTCTCTCGGGAGGGCTGATCTGGAGTTCGTTCGGGGCTCCGAAGAGGGGAATCCGTCGCCATCATTATCATCAACCTTCCTCCATCACCAATTTCATGATGCTCACCGCCGTGTGTGAGTAATTCCATCGTAGGCTTGCTGGACGGTGATGGGTTGGATGAGATTTATCATGTAATCGAGTTTGTTTTGTTAGGGTTTGATCCCTAGTATCCACTATGTTCTGAGATTGATGTTGCCATGACTTTGCTATGCTTAATGCTTGTCACTAGGGTCCGAGTGCCATGCTTTCAGATCTGAACCTATTATGTTTTCATCAATATAAGAGAGTTCTTAACCCTATCTGTAAGGGCATATTTATCCCTAAGGTGTTTTGGTGATTGATGACAATGCATTTGCGGACTAATCGTGTGTCTCGAGTATTTCAGATATTTCATTACTAGGCACAAGACGGTTAGGAGCCACTCGAAGATTATTGAATATGGCGTTTTTCTACGTTCCTTTTTCGGTGGATTTGAGTCATAGGAAAGCCGTACTATTAAGAGGGGGTCCGCTTTGGAAAGGTTTGGGTGGAATCGTCACGTACACGTTTACTCCTCTTTGCACCGCCTTTCCCTTAGCACTTTGGAGCATCCTCCGTTTCTTCGTGTTTGTGCAAAAAGAAGGATTCCTAATGTTGTTGTTCTGAGGCTTGCGGTAGTACTGCTGTTCGGAGCGGTAGTACCGCAGGCCCCTGCGGTAGTACCACAGGCCTTTGCGGTAGTACCGCAAGTGGTCATGGTAGTACCGCTCCTTGGGATCCGTAGTACCGTGAGTCCTGGTCCGGCACAACACCATTAGCGGAAGTAGGGGCAGATGTAATTTTTTACATCTGCTCCCTGCGCGGTAGTACCGCTTGCCTTCAGCGGTAGTACCGTGTCGGAGTTTTGCACTATTTGAAAATCAGCGGAACTGGCCACGGATGTTTCTTTATTTGTCCACGGCCTTCCCACGCTGGTCCAACCCTGCCTTGCGTTAGTACCACAAGGGGGTGTGGTAGTACCACGCGAGTGGCAGTACCGCTCCAGCGTCGTTGCTACAGGCCTAGGCTAGCTCCTGCCGTGGCCATGGTAGTACCGCGGTTCGCCGCGGTAGTACCATGAGCCCTTGCGGTAGTACCGCTTGGCTGGCGCGGTAGTACCAAATGTCGCGGGCTGGTTAAGTGGATAACGGTTGGATTTGTCTCGCCACTATATAAGGGGTATCTTCTTCTCCGAGTTGACTAGCTCTTCCAACTCTAAGCTCCATTGTTGCTCCAAGCTCCATTTTCGCCTGATCTCTCTCCTTAGCCAATCAAACTTGTTGATTTTCTAGGGATGGGTTGAGAAGGCCTCGATCTACACTTCCACCAAGAGAAATTTGATTCCCCCACTAATCCCTTGGGGATCTTGTTACTCCTGGGTGTTTGAGCACCCTAGACGGTTGAGGTCACCACGGAGCCATATTCCATTGTGGCGAAGCTTCGTGGTGTTGTTGGGAGCCTCTGATTAAGTTGTGGAGATTGCCCCAACCTTGTTTGTAAAGGTCCGGTCGCCGCCTCCAAGGCCACCAATAGTGGAATCACGGCATCTCGCATTATGTGAGGGCGTGAGGAGAATACGGTGGCCCTAGTGGCTTCTCGGGGAGCATTGTGCCTCCACACCGCTCCAGCGGAGACATACTTCCCTTCAAAAGTAAGGAACTTCAGTAACACATCCTCGTCTTCACCGGCTCCACTCTTGGTTATCTCGTACCTTTACTTGTGCAAGCTCATTTGTGTTATTTCCCTTGCTTGCTTGTGTGCTTGTTGTTGTTGCATCATATAGGTTGCTCACATAGTTGCATGTCTAGACAACCTACTTTGATGCAAAGTTTAATTTGGTAAAGAAAGGTAAAAATTTGTTAGTTGCCTATTCACCCCCCTCTAGTCAACTATATCGATCCTTTCAATTGGTATCAAAGCCTCATCTCTTTACTAAGGACTTGGCCGCCCCAAGAGTATGGTTGACACCGTAGATGGTGTGGAGGAGCACTCCGGTGTGAATCCAATCTCGTCTACGGGCGATGGGGGAACCGCGGTCTCTCGTGAGGAATTCAATGTGTCTTTGGAAACATTGAAAACCTCCATGACGACTGAGGTTGAAAGCATGTTTAATAAATTCATAGAAGGGCTTAAACTTTCCACCGCACTGTTGAAAGTCACTAATCCCACTAACAAGGTGATGGATGCTAACTCCGACAAGGGGGAAGTACGAGTGAAAAGGCTCCTTCTTCTAGTGGTAAAAATGGCACCGACATCTTTGCCCATGTGGAACCTCCACTTGTTTATGGTGGACTGATTCCTTCCACTCATTTGAATCATGCCGGTCCCCCTCCCTATGATTGTGAAAAATGAGGACTTTGGTTCTTGGGTCTATCGTTTCAAGCGTCATTTAAATCATGTGAATACTAATCTTTGGAGAATCATTAAAGAAGGTTTCTATTCGCATGACCGAAGCAACTTCACTCCTAGAGAAGCCGTGGATAATCAATTCAATGAGAATGCTCTCTTCATCATCCAAGATGCAATTGCACCCGAAGATCTTCCTCACCTCCGGCCCTTCGCCATGTCCAAAGATGCATGGCACCAAGTTGTTTCCCTCTACAGGGGAAGCACAAGCATTCAATGCTCCAACTATGAAGTGGTGCAAGATGAAGCCGATGAGTTTGCAATGAAAGAAGATGAAGAACCTCGTGAGCTTTATCGGAGAGTAACCAAACTCGTGGTCTCACTCCGAGATCATGGGAGCAAGGATACAGATGACAATTGGATCAAGCGCAAATTCCTCAAGGCAATGATGCCTTACCACAAGGCCATGTCCTCCGTCATTCGTCAAAGGCCGGACTTCCACACCTTGTCCTCAAGTGAAGTGTTGGATGAGTTTGTGGCTATGAGCATCTTGGACAAAACCGCCGACAATGCGGTGCTACATTCTCAGAGAGCAAAGAAGCCCAACCTTGCATTAAAAGCCAAGGTTAGGGTGGAAGAAGAGGACGAAGAGGAAGAAGAGGAGAGCAACCCCGAAGATACAAAGTATGCCTATCATGAACACATGGCTCTTGCTTCAAGGCAATTTTGGAGCAAGAAGAACTCAAGGCCCAACTTCAACAAGAACAACTCAAGTGGCGCGAAGGTCAAGAAATGTATAAGGACTTGCTATAATTGTGGCAATGTGAGTTGCAGAATGCTCTTATGAGAAGAGGGAAGACAATGGTGGCAAGCTCATCCGAAAGGACAAAGTCAAGTCTTTCCCCAAAAAGAGCAACTTCACCAAGAAGACTCCTCCCAAGGCGTTGGTGGTACAAGAAGAGTACAATGAGGATGATGATGATGATGATGATGAAGATGGTGAGTCGGTTGACATGGCCTCCATTGCCATTGCGACAACTCCACGGGTGTCACTCTTTTACTCACCCAATGAGAACATCACCGCCAAGTGCCTCATGGCTAAAGCCACCAACAAGGTAACCCCCAACATCAAAACTACCATCATTAATAATCCTTCCTTGATGGATTGCATTGATAAATATGAGGATCTAATGTGGAGGAGAATGAGTTTGAGTCCTTTATGGGTAAACTCAAGGGTAAATCCAAGAAGCATTTCGTTGCTCTCTTGGAACAACTTGGTGAAGCCAATGACATGATCGAGGCTCACGAAGATACTATCTCCAAGATGGAGGGGCATAGTCGTGACTATGCCGATGAGATTTTGGATCTTTCCAATGCTCTTGAGGAAGAGTGTGGTCTTCGTTTGGCTCTTGAGGAGTCACACAACGTTGATCACGCTAAGTTAAAGAAAGATTTTGATCATGCTCTTATTGTTTCTCGTGTGCTAAACTCTGAGAAGGCCAAGCTTGGGGTTGATCTTGCTAGACTCAAAGAGGAGTTTGACTTACTTGACAAGGCTCACAAGGTCTTGAAGGGTGCCCATGCTAACCTCAAAGAGTCTCATGATCAACTTCAAGTAAAGCTAACCAAGGAGAAAGCCACTTTTCCTCGTATGATGTTAATTGATAATGCAAATGCAAATGCTACTAACCCATGTTGTGAGCATGTGCATCTTATTGAGGAGAATGCTAAGTTGAAGGAGCAACTTGAGAAAGGTCTTGTGTCTTGCATACAAGGCGAGAAGAACCTCAACAACCTTTTGAGCAACCAAAAGGAAGTTGTGGCCAAAGAAGGGATTGGGTACGTGCCCAAGTCCAAGAACAAGAAGAAGAATGACAAGGCCAAACGACCTCCTCCTCTCAAGCAAACCTTTGTGAAGGAGGGAGAGGGTGCTACTAAGGAGAAGGAGAAGAACATCGTGAGGGGTAGTGATGCCAAGAAGGGCAACGCTTCCCTTCCCAACAAAGCCGACGACTTTAACCCTTCTTATGTGTTGTGCCGTGCTAGTGATGGGCATGTTTATGCCAAATTTGTTGGTTCTCCTTATGTGTACATTGAATGGTCTATTTGGGTTCCTAAGACCCTTGCTACTAACATCAAAGGACCCATTACAAAATGGGTGATGACCCACAAGTATAGGGGATCTATCGCAGTACTTTCGATAAGTAAGAGTGTCAAACCCAACAAGGAGCAGAAGGAATTGATAAGCGGTTTCCAGCAAGGTATTCTCTGCAAGTACTGAAATAAGTGGTAACAGATAGTTTTGTGATAGTATAATTTGTAACGAGCAACAAGTAACAAAAGTAAATAAGGTGCAGCAAGGTGGCCCAATCCTTTTTGTAGCAAAGGACAAGCCTGGACAAACTCTTATATAGAGAAAAGCGCTCCTGAGGACACATGGAAATATCATCAAGCTAGTTTTCATCGCGCTCATATGATTCGCGTTTGGTACTTTGATAATTTGGTATGTGGGTGGACCAGTGCTTGGGTACTGTCCTTACTTGGACAAGCATCCCACTTATGATTAACCTCTATTACAAGCATCCGCAACTACAACAAAAGTATTAAGGTAAACCTAACCATAGCATGAAACATATGGATCCAAATCAGCCCCTTTCGAAGCAACGCATAAACTAGGGTTTAAGCTTCTGTCACTCTAGCAACCCATCATCTACTTATTACTTCCCAATGCCTTCCTCGAGGCCCAAACAATGGTTAAGTGTCATGTAGTCGACGTTCACATAACACCAGTAGAGGAGAGACAACATACATCTCATCAAAATATCGAACGAATACCAAATTCACATGACTACTAATAGCAAGACTTCTCCCATGTCGTCAGGAACAAACGTAACTACTCACAAAGCATAAACATGTTCATAATAAGAGGGGTATTAATATGCATATAGGATCTGAACATATGATATTCCACCAATTAAACCAACTAGCATCAACTAGAAGGAGTAATTAACACTACTAGTGTAGCGACCAGACCTCAAACAGTCTGATCTCTGTGCTCCGGTGTCATCCCTGGATCAGTAATGCTGACACCACACAGTACTCGGAGGATTTATAGCAGAGTAGCAATCACACACTTATTACATCGAGTGTCTCTAAAAGAGAACTTATTACAATAAATATGGCTTAAGGCCATCTAATAACGATAACAGCGGAAGGCTTGGAAGATAAGTGAGTCCATCAACTCCAACGGCATCACTGAGTATAGAACCACGACCTAAAAACTCCTTAATCGTCGTCTGAAAAGTCTGCAACGTTAACGTTGCAGCCTGAAACGGGTCAGCACATGGAATATGCTGGCAAGGTGACACATAGAGGGTAATGGAATGAAACAGCTATACTATATGCATATTTGGCTGGTGGAAAGCTCTATGGTTACAGTTTTGCGTAAAGCCAATTTTCCCCTACTTCAAAGGAATAAATTTTATTTAACTATCATGGTGGTTGTTAAACATTGAGAATGGTTGACAACATTCTCAATCCCAATTAAGCATCATCATTAAACAAAACCCAACAAAATTAATTTAGAGTAACATGTTGAGATTCACATTATAATCCAGGTACTAGATACTCAAGATGTCCATAACTGGGGACACGACTAACCATGATTAGTTTATTACACTCTATAGAGGTTTGCACACTTTTCCCCACAAGACTCGATCGCCTCCGTTTGTTTTCTCACACTACATGGTGTTTGAGAAGACGGATGACCGAGACATAGTCTTTCAGAAGCGCTAGCACCTTACGATCGGGTAGACCGTACCACCTACATCCCCTACATCTGCTAGTCTACCACTGTAAGAGTTCGCACAACTTAGTCAACTATGCTAGAGCCCATAATAGCTTGTGGCTGCACACGGAAGTTTCTAGTATGAATAGTCTCATGATCCCTTTGAGCCTGGCTGGCGGTCCAAAAGAAAACATGCAAGTCCTGGAATACCCAGGTGCCTCAATCCACCCAGGTGTGTGTTTAAGTTGCCACCTTAGATAAACCATTAATTAACAAACTCACATCTGTCATGGATTTCACTCACCCAATCCACGTCTACTAGCATAACATGGCATAATAAGCAAACGTAGAAGTAACTCCCAAAGGTTTGATAATAAACAGGTAATAGGTACTACCTCATCTACTTCCCATCCCACAGTTTAATTAGATCCTAATCATGCAATGTGTGAGTATTGATCTAATGCAACAAAACTGGGTAGTAGAAAAGGTATGATCAAAGTGTTACTTGCCTTGCTGATGATCCGAGAAACCTAACGATTCGAAGTAACAGGCGGCGCACTCCGGGTACTCTATCGCGGACAAACAAACAAGCATACAATAAGTACTCATCTAATGCACAGGTAAAACTCAAATAAGAGATCTAACCAGAAGGTTCAACTTAAGAACTCCGGTTGGCAAAAAAAATCAAATCGAACGAAGCAAAGAAAGTCAAACAGCGAAAGAAAACAACTTTGTTCTAGTAATCTGGATCTAAGTTAAATTTTACAGTAGCAAAAACTTGTTTAAGTTGATTATTCGGTTAGAGGGTTTCGAGACGAAACTCCACGCGCTTGAATCGCCTGATTCCGACAAACGAGCGAAAAATTATACTAAAACGAAAATCGGATCAAAAATCGCAATCAGAAAATAACCGCGGAAAATCCGACAAAAAGAAAAACAACGAACGGATTAATTCGTTAATTAACCTAATCCGAAAATAATAAAATAAATAAAATAATTAAATAATTAAAAAAACCAAAAATAAAACCGACGAAAACCAATCGGTTTTTTAAAAAAAAACCGGCATGGATTTCGAGGCGGCGGCGAACCTCGGGCGTCGCGCGTCGCGGCGGCGGCGGCGGCTCCAGTGGGGCGGGTGGGCTGGCAGCGGCGGTTATGGGCTGGGGGCTCGGGTGCGGCGCTATTTAAAGGCGTCCCCCAGGCGGAGTCCCGCTCGGGCACGACCCAAGGTCGGTTTCGTTTTTTTAATAATTACGCTCGGAATAAAAATAAAAAGAAATACTAAATGGACTCCAAAAGTCCCGAAATAAATTTTCCCGGGATTCTAAAATCAAGCTCGACAAAGTGAACATTTATTTGGGCCCTAAATGCAAATTTGAAAAACGCATATTTTTCCTAAATTCAAATAAAAATATCGAAAAACTCCGAAATAAATCTTATTTGATTTTATTATTAAATCCTCAATATTTCTATATTTTGGGAAAGTCATTTTATTCCCTCTCTCATATTTTTGTAATAGAAATAATTGATGATAAAATAAATAAAATCAAATGATCCTATTCTCAAAATTTGAGAAAACTCAAATATGAAAATAACGAAATCCCCAACTCTCTCCGTGGGTCCTTGAGTTGCGTAGAACTTTCTAGGATCAAAACCCAAAAGCAAATAAAATATGATATGCATGATGATCTAATGTATAACATTCCAAATTGAAAATTTGGGATGTTACAACTAGCAACCTACTAGCACCAATCCCGGACTTGGAGGCAAGAATTGGATACAAGAGATGAACTAGGGTTTTGAGAGGAGGTGGTGCTGATGAAGATGTTGATGGAGATTGCCCTCTCCCGATGAGAGGAGCGTTGGTGATGACAATGGCGATGATTTCCCCCTCCCGGAGGGAAGTTTCCCCGGCAGAACAGCTCTGCCGGAGCCCTAGATTGGTTCCGCCAAGGTTCCACCTCGTGGCGGCGGAGTTTCGTCTGAGAAGATGGCTTCTTTTTTTTTCCATCGAAAGACTTCATATAGCCGAAGATGGCCACCGGAGAGCCACCAGGGGGGCCATGAGGTAGGGGGCGTGCCCAGGGGGGGTAGGGCGCGCCCCCCACCCTCGTGGGCAGGGTGTGGCCCCCCTGGTGAACTTCTTCCGGTGAGTATTTTTATATATTCTGAAAACATCTTCCGTGAAGTTTCAGGACTTTTGGAGCTGTGCAGAACAGGTCTCTAATATTTGCTCCTTTTCCAGCCCAGAATCCCAGCTGCCGACATTCTCCCTCTTTATGTAAACCTTGTAAAATAAGAAAGAATAGGTGTAAGTATTGTGACATAATGTGTCATAACAACCCATAATGCAATAAATATCAATATAAAAGCATGATGCAAAATGGACGTATCAACTCCCCCAAGCTTAGACCTCGCTTGTCCTCAAGCGAAAGCCGAAATTGAAAATATGACCACATGTTTAGAGATAGAGGTGTCGATAAAAATAAAATACGGACATGAGGGCATCATGATCATTCTTAGAACAACAACTTATATAATTTTTATCATATGATCTCTTATGCTAGAGTAATAATTCAATCACAATTTCAAGTATGAATCGTAAACTTCATTGAAAACTAACAAACTATAATCTCAGTCATTGGAGCAATTGCAATTTATCATAACATAGGAAAGAGTCAATGTATAAGAGCTTTTTGGCAAGTCCAGTTACTCAACTATCATATAATCTTTCACAATTGCTGACACTCACGCAATACTTATGGGTATGGAGTTTTAATCGGACACAGAGAAAGATAGGGGCTTATAGTTTTGCCTCCCAACGTTTTACCTCAAGGGTAAAGTCAACAATAATAGTTCATGAAAACTCACATCCAATTAGCCGTATATACCAGGATCTTTACAACATACCGTGCTTGCCAAAGGATAAAATGTAAAAAGGAAGGGTGAAGATCACCATGACTCTTATGCAAGGTAGGAGATAAAAGTAAAAGATAGGCCCTTCGCAGAGGGAAGCAGAGGTTGTCATGCGCTTTTATGGTTGGATGCACAAAATCTTAATGTGAAAGAACGTCACTTTATATTGCCACTTGTGATATGGACCTTTATTATGCAGTCTGTCGCTTTTATTTCTTCCATATCACACGATCGTATAAAGCTTATTTTCTCCCACACTAATAAGTGATACATATTTAGAGAGCAATTTTTATTGCTTGCACCGATGACAACTTACTTGGAGGATCTTACTCAATCCATAGGTAGGTATGGTGGACTCCTATGGCAAAACTGGTTTAAGGGTATTTGGAAGCACAAGTAGTATATCTACTTGGTGCAATGAATTTGGCTAGCATGAGGGGGAAAGGCAAGCTCAACCATGTTGCATGATCCATGACAATATAATTTATCTCAGATGTAAGAAAATATAACCCATCACGTTGTCTTCCTTGTCCAACGTCAACTCTTTAGTATGTCATATTTTAATGAGTGCTCACAATCATAAAAGATGTCCAAGATAGTATATTTATATGTGAAGACCTCTCTTTCTTTATTACTTCCTATTAATTGCAACAATGACCAAAACTATGTTTGTCAACTCCCAACAACGTTTATTCATCATACTCTTTCTATGTGAGCTCATTACTATCCATAAGATCCATATGATCTCTTTGTTTCCTTTTTATTCTTTCTCTTTTCTTTTATTCACTTAGGATCATGGCAAAATAATCAAGCCCTTGACTCAACACTAATCTTTATTATATATAGCTCACGGACTCGATTACATAGAAGGATCATAAAGCAAAACTCACAAGTAGATCATACTAAAAGCTTTTATTCTACTAGATCGAGATATTATCAAAAGGATCGAACTAAGAAAAATGGTAAAGATAAAAGTGATGGTGATATGATACCGGGGCACTCCCCCAAGCCTAGCAGTTGCCAAGGGGAGTGCCCACACTAGATACTCAATTCTTCTTTGTTGGTGGAGAAGGTGATGGTTTTGTTGACGGCGTAGGCTTCTTCCTTAATTTGCGCTTGAGGATAGAGTTTTGGTCCCTTAGGTCATCGATCTCCTGCTCTAAGCTCAGTATCATTTTGCATAGTTCCTGCTTGTTTTCCTGCAAGAGGCGAAAAGGGATAAACTCGATCTTAGGTTTCTTTACTCTATCCGGGAGGCTTGACATTTTGAACTCCACATGCATTTCCCCAGGTTGAGGTAGTGGGACTTCATCTTCATCTGAGCTCGTCTCCTCCTTTCCCTTGGGTTCATAGTCCTCTTCTTCTTCCGTAGTCCAACCACAATGCTCCACATCCCCATAGACCTTAGGATCTGCAAGGTAATCAGCCACGTAGCTTTCTCCTTCTGAATCCTGGGACGACATGTTGCTCTATCTGCAGCAGGACAGCTCGAAACAAAGACAAGAGATATTTGCGTGATGCGGTGGTCAAAACCACCGGGAGATTATATAATGAATTTTTACCGACCAAAATACGTGTCGTGTATGAAGATGGAGTCCGAAGAGCACACGAGGTGCCAACGAGGTAGGGGGCGCGCCCAGGGGGGTAGGGCGCGCCCTCCACCCTCGTGGAGACCTCGTGTCCTTCCCGGACTGCTTCTTATTTTTCTATATTTCTAAATATTCCAAAACGGAGAAATATTGCCTTAAAAACTGTTTGGAGTTGGTTTACTTACCGTACCACATACCTATTCCTTTTCGGAGTCTGAAACGTTCCAGAAAGTGTCCCTTATGTATTCCTCCGGGGTTACGGTTTCAATAATATTGGTTTCAACATTTATGGGATTACCTGAGATATAATGTTTGATTCTTTGACCGTTCACCACCTTCGGATTTGTGCCTTCGAAATTGTTGATTTTTATGGCACCGGAACGATAGACCTCCTTGATAACGTAAGGACCTTCCCATTTAGAGAGAAGTTTTCCTGCAAAAAATCTTAAACGTGAGTTGTATAGCAATACATAATCACCTACATTAAACTCACGTTTTTGTATCCTTTTATCATGCCATCTTTTAACTTTTTCTTTCAACAACTTGGCATTTTCGTAGGCTTGGGTTCTCCATTCATCGAGTGAGCTAATATCAAATAACCTCTTCTCACCGGCAAGTTTAAAATCATAATTGAGCTCTTTAATAGCCCAATATGCCTTGTGTTCTAGTTCAAGAGGTAAGTGACATGCTTTTCCACAAACCATTTTATACGGAGACATACCCATAGGATTTTTATATGGAGTTCTATAGGCCCATAATGCATCATCAAGTTTCTTGGACTAATTCTTTCTAGACCTATTGACAGTCTTTTGCAAAATTAATTTGAGTTCTCTATTACTCAATTCTACTTGACCACTAGTCTGTGGGTGATAAGGAGATGCAATTCTATGATTAACATCATATTTAGCAAGCATTTTACGGAAAGCACCATGAATAAAATGTGATCCACCATCAGTCATTAAATATCTAGGGACTCCAAACGTTGGAAAAATAACTTCTTTAAGCATTTTAATAGAAGTGTTATGATTAGCACTACTAGTTGGAATAGCTTCTACCCACTTAGTAACATAATCAATATCAACTAAAATATGTGTATAACCATTAGAGGAAGGAAAAGGTCCCATATAGTCAAAGCCCCAAACATCAAATGGTTCAATAACGAGTGAATAGTTCATGGGCATTTCTTGACGTCTACTAATATTACCAATTCTTTGACATTCATCACAAGATAAGACAAACTTACGGGCATCCTTGAAGAGAGTAGGCCAATAAAAACCAGATTGCAATACCTTATGGGCAGTCCTATCTCATGCATGGTGTCCTCCATAAGCCTCGGAGTGACACTTGCGTAGGATCTGTTCCTGTTCATGCTCAGGTACACAATGTCTAATAATACCATCTACTCCTTCTTTATAAAGATGTAGGTCATCCCAAAAGTAATGCCTCAAATCATAGAAGAACTTTTTCTTTTGCTGGTATGTGAAACTAGGTGGTATAAACTTAGCAACAATGTAATTAGCATAATCATCATACCATGAAGCAGTATGAGAAGAATTTATAACATTTAATTGCTCATCGGGAAAGCTATAATCAATAGGTAGTGGGTCATCAAGCACATTTTCTAACCTAAACAAGTTGTCTGCAACGGGGTTCTCAGCTCCCTTTCTATCAACAATATGTAAGTCAAATTCTTGTAGCAAGAGAACCCATCTAATAAGTCTAGGTTTAGCATCTTTCTTTTCCATAAAATATTTAATAGCAGCATGATCAGTGTGAATAGTTACTTTAGAATCAACAATGTAAGGTCTGAACTTATCACAAGCAAATACAACTACTAAGAATTCTTTTTCAGTGGTAGCATAATTTCTCTGAGCATTGTCTAGAGTTTTACTAGCATATTGAATAACATTTAGTTTCTTATCAACTCTTTGCCCTAGAACAACACCTACAGCATAATCACTAGCATCACACATAATTTCAAAGGGTAAATTCCAATCAGGTGGCTGAACAATAGGTGCAGAGATCAATGCTTTCTTAAGTATTTCAAATGCTTCTACACAATCATCATCAAAGACAAATGGTATATCTTTTTGTAATAAATTAGTCAGAGGCCGAGAAATTTTGGAGAAGTCCTTAATGGACCTCCTATAAAAACCGGTGTGACCAAGGAAACTTCTTATACCTTTGATGTCCTTGGGACATGGCATCTTTTCAATAGCATCAACCTTGGTTTTATCAACTTAAATACCTCTTTCAAAAACTTTATGCCCCAAGACAATACCTTCATTAACCATAAAGTGACACTTTTCCCAATTCAAGACAAGATTAGTTTCTTCACATCTCTACAAAACTCGATCAAGGTTGCTTAAGCAATCATAAAAAGAAGATCCATAGACGGAGAAATCGTCCATGAAAACCTCACAAATCTTTTCACAAAAGTCAGAGAATATAGCCATCATGCATCTTTGAAAGGTAACAAGTGCATCACATAAACCAAAAGGCATACGTCTATAAGCAAAAGTACCAAAAGGGCAAGTAAAAGTAGTCTTTGATTGATCCTTAGCTGACACGGGTATTTGAGAGAAACCAGAATAACCATCTAGAAAGCAAAAATGTGTATGTTTAGATAATCTTTCTAGCATTTGATCGATAAAAGGTAAGGGGTAATGATCCTTTTTAGTGGCCTTATTTAATTTGCGGGAATCAATTACCATCCTATAACCTGTAATAATTCTTTGAGGAATCAATTCATCTTTATCATTAGGAACGACAGTAATACCTCCCTTCTTAGGGACACAATGGATAGGACTTACCCACTGACTATCAGCAACGGGATAAATTATACCTGCCTCAAGGAGCTTTAGTATTTCCTTTATTACCACTTCTTTCATTTTAGGGTTCAGCCGTCGTTGATGATCACGAACTGGTTTAGCATCTTCTTCCAAATTAATTTTATGTCGACATAGAGTGGGACTAATGCCCTTAAGATCATCAAGAGTATATCCAATAGCAGCACGGTGCTTCTTCAGAGTTTTCAATAATCTCTCTTCCTCATGCTCTGAAAGGTTAGCACTAATAATAATAGGATATATCTTTTTCACATCAAGATAAGCATATTTAAGAGTATCAGGTAACGGTTTAAGCTCAAACACGGGATCACCCTTGGGTGGAGGAGGATCCCCTAGGATTTCAACAGGCAAATTGTGTTTCAGAATAGGTTCCTGTTTAAAGAATACTTCATCTATTTCCCTTCTTTCATTCATAAACATATCATTTTCATGGTCTAGCAAATATTGTTCTAAAGGATCACTAGGAGGAACGACAATAGAAGCCAGACCAATAATTTCATCCTTATTAGGTAATTCTTCTTCACGGTGTTGTCTACTAAATTTAGAGAAATTAAATTCATGAGTCATATCATCTAAGCCGATAGTAACAACATCCCTTTTGCAATCTATGGTAGCATTAATAGTATTTAAGAAGGGTCTACGAAAAATAATGGGACAAAAGCTATCTTGTGGGGAACCAAGAATAAGAAAATCAGCAGGATATTTAGTTTTCCCACATAAGACTTCAACATCTCTAACAATTCCCATTGGTGAAATAGTATCTCTATTGGCAAGTTTAATTGTGACATCAATATCTTCTAACTCAACAGGTGCAATATCAGGCATAATTTCTCTATATAGGCTAATAGGTATTGCACTAGCACTGGCACCCATATCACATAAACCATGATGACAATGATCTCCTATTTTAACAGAAATAACAGGCATGCCTACCACAGGTCTAGGTTTATCTTTAGCACAAGGTTTAGCAATTCTAGCAGTTTCATCACAGAAATAAATAACATGTCCATCAATATTATCAGCCAAGAGATCTTTAACAATAGCAATATCAGGTTCAACTTTAAATTGCTCAGAAGGTGGATAAGTTTTAATATTGCTTTTGCGAACCATAGTTGAAGCTTTAGCATGATCCTTTATCCTAACAGGAAAAGGTGGCTTCTCAACATAAGCAGTAGGAACAATAGGATCATTATAAGTGATAATCTTTTCTTCATCTTTAATAGGTGCAGGTACTTTTACTTCTATGGGAGGATGATATTCAAACCACTTTTCCTTGGGGAGATCAACGTAAGTAGCAAAAGATTCACAGAAAGAAGCTACTATCTCAGAGTCAAGTCCATATTTAGTGCTAAATTTACGGAAAACATCGGTATCCATAAAAGATTTAACACAATCAAATCTAGGTGTCATACCTAACTCCTTACCTTTGTCGAGGTCCCAATCTTCAGAGTTGCGTTTAATTCTTTCCAATAAATCCCATTTGAATTCAATAGTCTTCATCATAAAAGAGCCAGCACAAGAAGTATCAAGCATGGTGTGATAGTTATCAGAAAGCCGAGCATAAAACTTTTGAATAATCATTTCTATTTAGAGCTCATGATTGGGGCATGAATATAACATTGATTTAAGCCTCCCCCAAGCTTGAGCGATGCTTTCTCCTTCGCGAGGCCAAAAATTATATATATAATTGCGATCATGATGAACTAGATGCATAGGATAAAAATTCTGATGAAATTCCAATTTCAATCGTTTGTAATTTCAAGACCCCATATCATCACATAGCCTATACCATGTCGATGCTTCTCCCTTCAAAGATAAAAGGGAATACCTCCTTCTTAACAACATCTCCGGGTACACCTGCAAGCTTAAATAATCCACAAACTTCATCCACATATATCAGATGCTCATCAGGATGTTTTGTTCCCTCTCCTAAATAAGGATTAGCTAGCAGTTTTTCTATCATACCCGAAGGAATTTCAAAGCAGACATTTTCATTTTCATTTTCATTTTCAGTAGGTTGAGTAGGTTGAGGAGCAACTCTTTGCTCTACTGGTCAGGGTGAAGATACCCCAAACAAGCCCCTCAGAGGATTACTTTCCATAGTAACAAGTGACAATAAATTTCAGCACACTATATAAATTGTTCCTTACCAAATTCCACCTACCAGAGGCGCTTCACTCCCTGGCAACGGCGCCAGAAAAGAATCTTGATGACCCACAAGTATAGGGGATCTATCGTAGTCCTTTCGATAAGTAAGAGTGTCGAACCCAACAAGGAGTAGAAGGAAATGATAAGCGGTTTCCAGCAAGGTATTCTCTGCAAGTACTGAAATAAGTGGTAACAGATAATTTTGTGATAGTATAATTTGTAACGAGCAACAAGTAAAAAAAGTAAATAAGGTTCAGAAAGGTGGCCCAATCCTTTTTGTAGCAAAGGACAAGCCTGGACAAACTCTTATATTGAGAAAAGCGCTCCTGAGGACACATGGGAATATCATCAAGCTAGTTTTCATCACGCTCATATGATTCGCGTTCGGTACTTTGATAATTTGGTATGTGGGTGGACCGGTGCTTGGGTACTGTTCTTACTTGGACAAGCATCCCACTTATGATTAACCTCTATTGCAAGCATCCGCAACTACAACAAAAGTATTAAGGTAGACCTAACCATAGCATGAAACATATGGATCCAAATCAGCCCCTTTCGAAGCAACGCATAAACTAGGGTTTAAGCTTCTGTCACTCTAGCAACCCATCATCTACTTATTACTTCCCAATGCCTTCCTCTAGGCCCAAACAATGGTGAAGTGTCATGTAGTCGATGTTCACATAACACCAGTAGAGGAGAGACAACATACATCTCATCAAAATATCGAACGAATACCAAATTCACATGACTACTAATAGCAAGACTTCTCCCATGTCCTCAGGAACAAACGTAACTACTCACAAAGCATAACCATGTTCATAATCAGAGGGGTATTAATATACATATAGGATCTGAACATATGATCTTCCACCAATTAAACCAACTAGAATCAACTACAAGGAGTAATTAACACTACTAGCAACCTACTAGCACCAATCCCGGACTTGGAGACAAGAATTGGATACAAGAGATGGACTAGGGTTTTGAGATGAGGTGGTGCTGATGAAGATGTTGATGGAGATTGCCCTCTCCCGATGAGAGGAGCGTTGGTGATGACGATGGCGATGATTTCCCCCTCCCGGAGGGAACTTTCCCGGCAGAACAGCTCTGCCGGAGCCCTAGATTGGTTCCGCCAAGGTTCCGCCTCGTGGCGGTGGAGTTTCGTCCGAGAAGATAGCTTCTTATTTTTTTCCCATCGAAAGACTTCATATAGCAGAAGATGGCCACCGTAGAGCCACCAGGGGGCCCATGAGGTAGGGGGCGTGCCCAGGGGGTAGGGCGCGCCCCCCACCCTCGTGGGCAGGGTGTGACCCCCCTGGTGAACTTCTTCCATTGAGTATTTTTTATATATTCTGAAAACATATTCCGTGAAGTTTCAGGACTTTTGGAGCTATGCAGAATAGCTCTCTAATATTTGCTCCTTTTCCAGCCCAGAATCCCAGCTGTCGGCATTCTCCCTCTTTATGCAAACCTTGTAAAATAAGAGAGAATAGGTGTAAGTGTTTGTGACATAATGTGTAATAACATCCCATAATGCAATAAATATCAATATAAAAGCATGATGCAAAATGGACGTATCAATGGGTACCTAAAACCAAGCATTGATCTCTTGTAGGTGTTTGCTTCCGGTGGGGGATCATGGTTGCTCGATAGTGGAGCTACTAATCATATGACCGGAAGCAAGGACTTGGTGGTGGACGTGCAAAAGATTCCATCCATGCCCACCAACGTCGAGTGGGGTGATGCCTCGTCCTCTAAGGTATTGGGACTCGACAAGGTTGTCATTTCTCATGATCTTACGATCGAGAAGGTCATGCTTGTTGAGTCCCTTGCATACAATTTACTTTCCGTTCGTCAACTAGCACTCATGGGTTTTGCCACCTTCTTTGATGTTGATACCGTGGCCCTCTTGTGGAGCAAGACTCTTAAAGTAGCATTTGTTGGGCATGTCGAAAATAGTCTCTATGTGATTAACTTTTCGAAGCGACTCACTAAGACCGCGACATGCCTAATGGCTAAAGTTGACATGGGATGGCTTTGACATCGCCGTCTAGCCCATGTCAATATGAGATCTTTGCAAAGTCTTCTCAAGGGGGACCATGTCCGTGGACTAACAGATGTTAGTTTTGCCAAAGATCATGCTTGTGCATTGAAGGAAAGCTACATGAAAAGGCTCACCCTCCCATGAATATCATTTACTCGAAGAGGACTTTGGAGCTCCTTCACATGGATCTCTTTGGGCCTCCATGTTTTGATAGTCTTGGGGGTAGGAATTATTGCTTGGTGATTATGGATGATTATTCAAGATACACTTGGGTATATTTCTTCAAGAGGAAGAGTGAGACCCAACAAACCGTCATTGACTTTGCAAATGAAGCTCAACGTCAACACAATGCAAAGATCTTGACAATAAGAAGTGACAGCGGCACCGAGTTCAAGAACTATGCCTTGGATGAGTTTCTTAGTGACGAGGGGATCAAGCATCAATATTCCGCACCTTACACCCCTCAACAAAATGGTGTAGCAGAGAGGAAGAACTGCACGTTGATGGATGCGGCAAGGACCATGATGGCGGAGTTCAAGTCTCCATACAAATTTTGGGCCGAAGCCATCAACATCGCGGGTCATGCATCAAATCGGCTCTACCTCCGCAAAGGCTTGAACAAGACTCCATATGAGATACTCACCGAGAACAAGCCCAACCTCAAGTACTTCCGGGTGTTTGGGTGTACGTGTTTCATTCTCAAGAAAGGTGTTCGTTTGTCTAAATTTGAGGCTAGAGCTCATGAGGGCATATTTGTTGGTTATGCTACAAACTCCCATGCTTACCGCGTCCTCAATAAGTCCACGGGACTTATTGAGGAGACATGTAACGTGGAGTTTGATGAGAATAACGGCTCCCAAGTGGACCAAAGTGGCACTTGTGATGTAGGTGATGAAATTCCTCCCCAAGCCATAAGAAGAATGGGTGTTGGTTTTATATTACCCATTGAGGAACCCCTTGTGGCCTAAGGAGATGGACAATGCTCCACTCAAGTGGAGCCATCACCAACCCAAGGCCCACACGCTTCCGAAGAACAAAGTGAAGGCCCTGAACATCAAGAACAAGACCAAGGGCAAGGTCAATCTCAAGATGGTGTTGTAACATCAAGTGATGCCCAAGGTCAAGTTCTCTCCTCCGAGCAAGTTCATGATCAATAGCTTCCTCGAGATCAAGAACAAGCTCAAGATGATGCTCAAGATGATCAAGTGACCGCTCATCGACTCACCCTCGAGGAGGAATTGGAGCGTCGTGCCGCCAAGATTGCTTCCAAACTCTCCACCAAAGATCATCTCATGACAAATGTGCTTGGAAGCTTAAGAAAGGGGGTAAGCACTCATAGACAATTAGCAAACTATTGTCAACATCACGCGTTTGTCTCTTGTGTTGAACCCCAAAAGGTCTATGAGGCGCTCGAAGATCCAGATTGGCTCAATGCCATGCATGAAGAACTCAACAACTTTGAGCACAACAAGGTGTGTAGATTGGTGCCAAGGCCAACGAGGAACCATAATGTCACTGGAACCAAGTGGATATTCAAGAACAAGCAAGATGCTCATGGGATTATCATTCACAACAAGGCTCGTTTGGTAGCACAAGGCTACTCCCAAGTCGAGGTTATCGACTACGGTGAAACCTTTTCTCCCGTTGCTCGCCTTGAATCCATTCGCATGTTGATTGCATATGGTTCTCATCATAACTTTAAGTTACAACAAATGGATGTGAAGAGTGCTTTTCTTAATGGTCCTATTAATGAGTTGGTATATGTCAAGCAACCCCCCGGGTTCGAGGACCCCTACTTTCCCGATCATGTGTATCAACTCGATAAGGAACTCTATGGCCTTAAGCAAGCCCCACGTGCGTGGTATGACCACCTTACCGAGTTGTTGCAAGATCGTGGTTTTGAAATTGGGAAAATTGACCCCACTCTTTTTACTAAGAAGGTCAAAGGGAGTTGTTTGTGTGCCAACTATATGTTGATGATATTATCTTTGGTTCCCCTAACAAAGCTTTTAATGAGGAATTTGCCACGCTCATGACCTCCAAGTTCAAGATGTCCATGATGGGAGAGTTGAAGTTCTTTCTCGGGTTTGAAATCAAGCAACGAAGAGAAGGAACCTTCATCAACCAAGACAAATACACTCAAGACATGCTTAATAGATTCAAACTAAGTGATGTCAAGCCGGCGTCCACTCCTATGCCTATCAAATGCCAACTTGACATAGATCCCAATGGTAAAGTGGTGGATCAGAAGGTATATCGCTCCATGATTGGCTCCTTGGTTTACCCTTTGTGCATCTAGACCGGATATCATGTTGAGTGTGGGAATTTGTGCACGGTTTCAAGCCGCACCTAAGGAAAGTCACTTCATGGCGATCAAGAGAATCTTTCGATATTTGGCTCATACCCCAAACTTTGGCTTATGGTACCCAAGAGGAGCAAACTTCAAGCTTGTAGGTTATTCGGACTCGGATTGGGCGGGAGACAAAGTGGATAGGAAGTCCACTTCCGGAGGGTGCCAATTTCTTGGTTGCTCTTTGGTGAGTTGGTCTTCCAAGAAGCAAAGTTGTGTGTCTCTCTCGTCCACCGAAGCGGAGTATGTGGCGGCCGGTAGTTGTTGTCCACAACTCTTATGGATGAGGCAAACTTTAAGGGATTACGGTGTCATTTGTGACAAAGTGCCTCTTTGGTGTGACAATGAAAGTGCCATCAAGATTTCTCTCAACCTGGTGCAACACTTCAAGACGAAGCATATTGAGATTCGGTATCACTTCATCCGGGATCATATTAGACGAGGGGAGATCGAGCTCAACTATGTCAACACCCATGACAACCTTGTAGATATTTTCACAAGCCCTTGGATGAAGCAAGATTTCGCGAGTTAAGGCATGAGCTAAATATCATTGATACGAGCAATGTGACTTGAACCCTTGCACACCCCACCACACTCAACTTGTTGTCTAGTTTAGATGTAGGCATCGACATAGGGGGAGTGTTGTTCTCTCAATGAACTCTCCCTCCCCCCATTATGCATAAATTGATCAACTCTTTCACATTATTCATTTTTGATGGTACTTGTGCTTCAAAGACGAGTTTTGGTCATGGGCCCAAGGATAATTCTTCATGGTGCCATACCAATTGACTCAAACATAGGTGGCTCCGGCCACCGCCCTCTCCTTGGAGAGGTTGTGTCTCGTGGTTGGTCCTTGTTGTCTCTTGCCTTTCTTTCTTCATGCTGAGCGTGTTCTTGCGGTGTCTCGTTCGCTTGTAGTTTCCTTGTGAAGACCCTTTCTCTTTCGTTTGAAACTTGCATCTTCTTGAGCTCACGGTACTATCGCGGCCTGCCACGGTACTACCGCTTGTGGAGCACACGGTACTTCTGCACCCAGCGCGACAGTAATTTTTTACTGCCGCCTGGGGGAGCGGTACTACCGCTTCGGTGCGGCACTTCAGCCCGAGCGGTACTACCACGATGAGGTGTGGTACTACCGCGCTGCCGAGGGTGCGTGGGGGTTAAGACCCGGGCAGGGGGAGTTCCAACTCCCCCATACCTATTCGTCTGTTTCTCTCCCCGCCGCCTCTCTCTCTCCTGCTCAAGAACGGCGCCGGAGACCCTCGCCGGATCTCCGTCCCCGGCCGCTCTCCTCAGATTGCGACCGGTGGGATCGTTCCCCACCACTTACTCTTGCCATGGATCAAGGTCTCTCCCCAAATACCTCTCTCTTTTGTTCGTGCTTTCGGTTCTAGGTTTTTGGGGAGATGCATGTTGTTCTTGAGATTTTAGGCCAAATCTTTGCAAGAGTAGGATGTAGGAGAGTAGTGATGCGTAGAAAGTGTACTTGATATGTTGTCTCGTGGTAGATTTGATCAACCGTAGTACCACCTCGTTGTCGCGGTTGTTCTCAGATTCATTCGTTCGGATCTGATGCCGTGCGGTACTACCGCATAACAGGTGTGGTACTACCGCTCCTCAGGCGCAGTACTACCGCGCAGGCCGCGGTACTAAAGTTCTACTGCCGCTCCGAACCCCGGTACTACCGTGCCACCGCGCAGTACTACCGCGACTAGGAGCGGCACTAAAATTTTAGTACCGCGTGAATAGGGAGTACTACCGCTGCTGTCAAATCTTCTTCATGGCAATTACCATATGCACTTTCTACTGGTTTCTTGTGTTTAGCTATGGTCTTTGTTTTGACCCGTCTCGCTTCTCGTGTGTGTTTGTGTTTTGTGTGTGTCTTAGGTGGTGGCTCCGGTGTCCCTGCTCGTCGTTCCAATCCAAGCCGTGACACGGGTTCCAAACGTCTGCGCAACCAAGAGGATGTTTCGGAGGGCTCCAATGCCCCCAAGCGCAATGTCAAGACCACTGCTAGCAAGTTCAAGGAACCATCAAAGGACATGGATGAGGTACCTCTTGCTGAGTTTGTTTCTCGAAGGAAGAGCAACCCTTATGCGAATCCTCATGCAAACTTCAGAGGGAATGAACTGTTCTAGACCAAGCAGCAGAATCTCATTTACTTGGATGTGATCAAGGCCAAGCAGAATATGTATGTGGATGTGCACTGGATTGACATGCATCACATGAGGGAGGATAAGCATCATCACTACTTTGGTGAGGCCTTGGATCTCGTGGAGCAGTTTTCCATTGAGGATGTGATCTCTTTCCACCTAGACTTTGACCCTGAGCTGGTGGCCTAGTTCTTTGCTTCGGTCCACTTCCATTCTGGGGAGGATCGGAGGATAACCTGGATGACCAATGGACGTCAGTTGACTGCTACTTGGAAGGAGTTCATGGATTTGCTCAGAGTGCCTGATGAGGGGCTCCACACGTCTGTTGGTGTTCGCCCTCATGCCAACGCCGAGTCAGCTAACAAGGACAAGCTTCTGCCGTTCTATGTTGAGAAGAAACTGGCCAGTGGCAAGTCGACGTGGGTGCTCAACTCGTTCCTTGACATCATGCACCGGATCTTCCGCCACTCCCTCTTTCCTCGCATTGGGGACAAGGACAAGGTGCATGCCTTTCTCATGGACATGTTGCTCATTTGTGAGGAGGCACGCGTTTCTCAGACTCAACCACTTGATGTCTCACATATCATGTAGTGCGAGCTTTGATACGTCTCCAACATATCTATAATTTTTTATTGCTCCATGCTATATTATCTACTGTTTTGGGCAATATTGGGCTTTATTATCCACTTTTATATTACTTTTGGGACTAACCTATTAACCGGAGGCCCAGCCCAGATTTGCTGCTTTATGCCTATTTCAGTGTTTTGAAGAAAAGGAATATCAGATGGAGTCGAAACGGAACGAAATCAACTGGAGAAGTTATTTTTGGAAGGAAACACACCTGATGGACTTGGACCCCACATCAGAAGATACGAGAGCTGCCCATGAGGGTGGGGGCACGCTCACCCCCTAGGGCGCGCCCCCTGCCTCGTGGGGCCCCCGTGGCTCCCCTGACGTGCTTCTTCTGCCTATATAACTCCATATACCCTAAAACTTCCAGAACGGGGGATAGATCGGGAGTTCCGCCGCCAGAAGCCTCTGTAGCCACCGAAAACCAATCTAGACCCGTTCTGGCACCCTGCCGGAGGGGGCAATCCTTCTCCGGTGGCCATCTTCATCATCCCGGTGCTCTCCATGACGAGGAGGGAGTAGTTCTCCCTCGCGGCTAAGGGTATGTACCAGTAGCTATGTGTTTGATCTCTCTCTCGTGTTCTTGAGGTGATACGATCTTGATGTATCGCGAGCTTTGCTATTATAGTTGGATCCTATGTTTCTCCTCCCCCTCTTCTCTCTTGTAATGGATTCAGTTTTCCCCTTGAAGTAATCTTATCAGATTGAGTCTTTAAAGATTTGAGAACACTTGATGCATGTCTTGCCGTGGATATCTGTGGTGACAATGGGATATCACATGATTCACTTGATGTATGTTTTGGTGATCAACTTGCGGGTTCCGCCCATGAACCTATGCATAGGGGTTGGCACACGTTTTCGTCGTGATTCTCTGGTAGAACTTTGGGGCACTCTTTAAGGTCCTTTGTGTTGGTTGAATAGATGAATCTGAGATTGTGTGACGCATATCATATAATCATACCCACGGATACTTGAGGTGACAATGGAGTATGTAGGTGACATTAGGGTTTTGGTTGATTTGTGTCTTAAGGTGTTATTCTAGTACGAACTCTAGGGATGTTTGTGACACTTATAGGAATAGCCCAGCGGATTGATTGGAAAGAATAACTTTGAGGTGGTTTCGTACCCTACCATAATCTCTTCGTTCGTTCTCCGCTATTAGTGACTTTGGAGTGACTCTTTGTTGCATGTTGAGGGATAGTTTTATGATCCAATTATGTTAGTATTGTTGAGAGGACTTACACTAGCAAAAGTATGAACCCTAGGCCTTATTTCCTATCATTGCAATACCGTTTACGCTCACTTTTATCATTAGTTACCTTGCTGTTTTTATTATTTCAGATTACAAAAACTATTATCTATCATCCATATACCACTTGTATCACCATCTCTTCGCCGAACTAGTGCACCTATACAATGTACCATTGTATTGAGTGTGTTGGGGACACAAGAGACTCTTTGTTATTTGGTTGCAGGGTTGCTTGAGAGAGACCATCTTCATCCTACGCCTCCTACGGATTGATAAACCTTAGGTCATCCACTTGAGGGAAATTTGCTACTGTCCTACAAACCTCTGCACTTGGAGGCCCAACAACGTCTACAAGAAGAAGGTTGTGTAGTAGACATCAAGCTCTTTTTTGGCGCCGTTGCCGGGGAGGTGAGTGCTTGAAGGTATATTTTTAGATCTTGCAATCGAGTCTTTTAGTTTCTTGTTTTATCACTAGTTTAGTTTATAAAAGAAAACTATAAAAAATGGAATTGAGTTTGTCTCATACGCTTCACCTTTTTAATATCTTTCGTGAGTATGATGGAAAGGATAATTGTGCTCAAGTGCTAGAAGAAGAAATTGATAGAATGTTTGGCACTAAATTTTTGAATGATAAGCATGATTGCAATGTTGTTAGTATGAATTATTTGAATATCCATGATGCTAATGATGATTGCACTAGTTATGATGAAAATGCCCCCTATAAACATGTCAATTTTTGTGGAGTGCATTGGGTTTGTATGTACACACCAAATAGGGAAGATAGATATTGCAAGAAGCATAAGTACTTAGAAACCAAATTGTTGCAAGTAGAGCTAGATGAATGTGCTAAAAATTTAAATTATCTTGGCCGTACTTGTGGACTTTGCAATGAAAGTGGTCATTTAGCTATCCGATGCAAATTGTTTCACGATCTAATCGTGTCCAAAAATTGTGATGAATTGATTTCCCTTGCACATTATAATGAACTTAGTTTGCTTATGGGTTATGAAGAAATGAAACGTTTAACTAATGATCTTCCAGAATTTGCCCGTTACAAACTTCTTGACTTTGATCTAGAAGAAATTTATATGTATTGTGCGGTGAATTGTATTGAAAATCCTTATATTGCCAATTACATAAAGAAAAGAAAAGAAATAGAGGATGAAGAGAATACTAATGAAAGGGAAGAGACTTCCCAATATCCTCCTATTATTTCTTATGATGAATCAGGTAACGAGGAGGAGCCTTTTATTCAACCAATCTCATTAATAAGGAGCTCCAAAAAGAGGATTGAACTCACACATGATGTGGTAAAGAAGAAGAAAAGAAAAAGGAAGAGAGGTAAAAAGGTATCTCTCCCAAATAAAGTTGCTCCTATTATTGATGTGCCACATGAAAATGAAGATGATGCACTTGATGATGATCTTGTTATGCCTATTGCTTGTTGTGATGATTATGATAGGGAAGATCATGATACTTCTTATGATCTTGAAAATCTTTTTGGCACTTGCTTGGAAGAATATGATAATTGCTATACTATTGGTGTTATCTATACTATTAATGATGAGAGTGATTATGCTTATGATATGAAAAGGGCCAAGCTTGGGGATGCTATGTTTGATGAAGATGATGTTTTTAAGAATATATTTGCTGCAATTAATGTTTGTCCCAAGCTAGGGGATGCTACGCTTAATGAAGATGATATTTTTAGTCTCCCAAGTTTTAATATGCAAATTTATAATGATGATAGCATGCCTCCTACTTATGATAATTATTGTGATGATACATATGCTATAAAAAGTAGTGAGGATTATATTTATAAAACTTGTCATGATTATGGTTACCCCTTTTCTGAACATTACTCTTTTAATGTGGAAACAATTTATAGTATCCAAGTCTCTTATGAAACACCCACTGTCCCGAATGAGAAGAATTTTGCTTATGTGGAGAGTAATAAAATTTCTATGCTTGTAGATCATGAAAAGAATGCTTTAGGTGCTGGTTATATTTGTCGGCGTTCTGGGAACGGGGGTCCCCAGACTTGCCTGCCTGCGGCCTGCGCCGTGGCTCAAAGAGGGGCCCAGCGCGGCCCATCTTCACCAACACACACCCAACACCCTCGCGAGGGGCCAAGCCTCGCGGGGCGGACGACGCGGAGCTTCCTCAGGCACGGCCTCATTAGGCTGGCTCGCGAGGAGGCGGAGAGATCAAGGCGGGGTACCTCACGAGGTGCCCGTGATGCAAGCCATGACGACCAAGGGCGCCAGGCGGGTGCCAGCCCGCGCAGTGTCCTCCTTTCCTCTTTGGTGCAAAGGGGGCAAGCACAGCCGCGGAGTACCGAGGCATCAGGCAAAGGTTGCCATTTCGGTGCAACAAGACCAAGCCCAGGAGGACTGCAAGACGGAGGTCATCATGGAGCCCAAGACGGCGTCACCACCAGAGCTTTGTGCAGGCGAAGACTACTTTTGTCAGGATAGCTGGTACTAGCTGTCCCCCTTCAAATTAGCCCGCCATTGTTGGCTCCCTTCCCGCTCGATATTTGGGAAGAGGACCAGGGCCTCTATAAATAGGACCAGCCACCCACAGGGTTGGAGGAGAGAGTTTTTAGGGAGATCGAGATCAACAACCAGGAAGAGGGAGAGAGAGAGAAGGGTGACTGAACTCCTCCCAGCAGTTCATCGCCCCAGCCAAGGACAGACCCTTGCGAGGCTGTTCTTCCTTGTATTGTTCATCATCATCAGCCCAAGAGGCAATCCACCACACCACACACTGGAGTAGGGTATTACACCACAATGGTGGCCCGAACCAGTATAAACGCTATGTCTCTTGTGTTGTTCTTTCCATAGTTTAGATCTTAGCAAGGCGGAGGGGTGCAGGTAGGTAGGAGGCAAAATCTCCGCACGCACCCCAGTGTTCGAACCTCAAGGGTCTGTCGGAACCCAAAATCCGACATTTGGCGCGCCAGATAGGGGTGCGCCAGAATTCGTCTTCCACCACCCCGTTCTCCTCCGACCATTGCGCCCATGTCTGACGCTCGTCGGGCCCGCGCCGAGCGCCGGGCCGCTCTCGCTTCCCGCGTCGCCCAGATGGCTCCTGTCGGCGGGCGTCCTCGCCGTTCCCCGTCACCTGCCATCAACGCCGCCACCGGCCCGGCGGGGAACGAGCAGCAAGCATCGTCTCAGCATCCGTCCGTGCGGCAAGACGGCCGCACCGCAACTCCCTCGCTCACCCCGGCTGGTTCTTCGTCCCGCGCGCTCCGCGCACCCATCACGGCAAACGATCTCCTGCGCTAATGTCCCGTCACTGACGTCTACAAAGAATGGCTCGACCGCGTCGCCGAGCTCGTCCGCGCCGCAGGGGGCTCTCCTGCGCCGTCCGCTCCGCTGCACCGCACCCCGCCTCGCGCGGGCGACGAAGCTCCGGCAGCGCCCCGGCCGCCTCCTCCTCAGTAAGGCGCCATGGCTCCAAGGCGCGTGGTCCCTGGGTGGAACCCGCTCCGTCAGGTGCCAGCGCGGCAAGAGTAGAGCTGCCAAGAAGTCCCTCGTTCGCAAGAAGCTGCCCGGGCGCTCCCTGCTCCAGCACGTCGCGACCATGCTCCTGCTCCCGCACGTCAAGACCCCGCGCTGCTCCCAGCTGCAGCACGTGGGGACATGCAAGACCAAGCTCTCCGTCACCCAAGGCCTCCCGTGGCCACAGCAGGCTGCCGCGCCTTCACCACCGAGCTACTTAGCTCGCGTGGCCCGGCAAGTTTAAGCCAGACCTGCCTCCTCGTTATGACGGCACGGCCGACCCTGCGGAGTTCCTCCAGCTCTACAAGCAGGGCATCGAAGCTGCCAACGGAGACGAGAAGGTCATGGCGAACTGGTTTCCCATGGCGCTCAAGGATGGGGCCCACACCTGGCTCCTGAACCTGGCTCCAGGCACGATCTCCTCCTGGGACGAGATGTGCACCCGCATCATCGCCATCTTCCAAGGTACTCGCGACCAGCCACCCGCCGTGAGCGACATGCGCCGCATCAAGCAACAACCCGGGGAGACCCTGCAGAAGTACATCCAGCGCTTCAACAACGCACGCCTCAAGATTCCCAAGGTGACTGAGGAGGCCATCATCTCAGCCTTCTCCGACGGCGTGCGCGATGTCAAGATGAAGGAGGAGCTGGCGATGCATGAAGACCTGTGCACTTCCTTGGAGCTGTTCAACTTGGCAACCAAGTGCGCCAGGGCTGAGGAGGGGCGTATCTCCCTCCTCGAGCTGCCTGCCGCAGACCCAGAAGAGAAGAAGCCCAAGTCCAAGGATGTGAAGCGCAAGGGGGCTGCCGTGCTCGCAGCAGAACCAGACACCAAGCGGGGCAGAGATCAGCCTGAACCTTCCAAGGGCAGTTGGTACTGTGTGTACCACAACCTCCACACCCACAACAACAATGAATGTCAAGAGCTCTGAGCCCTGCGAGAAGGAAGGATCGGTCATCGCCCCGACCGCGGTGACCGGGGCTACGGTCGAGGAGGAGGAAGGAACGCAGGACGCTGGGAAGACCGTGGCCCGCGCCAGGGGTGGCACGATCAACCTCGTGAGGATCGCTGGCAAGACCCGCCTCACGAGGGAGACTGGAGGGATCAGCCTCGCGAGGATCGCCCGCAAGGCAACGCAGGCCTCCCACCGCTGCCGCCGCTGCCAAGGAGAAACGAGGACCGCCACCAGGATGAGGGGGCTGGGGGCTTCCAGGAGCCGCGCGCGATCGCCTGCATCCTGGGCGGGGCTCAAGCCCCAGCCTCTCAACGCATCTTCAAGCAGTTCACCGCGAAGTGAATGCAGTCATCCCCAGGCTTGAAGCCGCGCCCCCTCTCAGGTGGTCGGCGTGCGCCATCACATTCAACTCAGCAGATCAGATCAAGTGTGCGGCTATAGCCGGAGCCCTCCTGATGTTATGTTCTCCAATCATCAGCAACGTGGTGGTCACCAGGACCCTCATCGATGGCGGGGCAGGGCTCAACGCCCTGTCCATGGAAACATTCAACAATCTCCAAGTGCCCTACAGCCAGCTTCAGCCAACCAAGCCTTTCTCTGGAATCACCGACGGCTCCACGGTCCCGATTGGGCAGGTCCGCCTCCCTGTCACCTTCGGGGGACGCGACAACTACCGCACCGAGCTCATCGACTTCGACGTTGCTCACATTCGCCTGCCGTACAACGCCATGCTTGGGTACCCAGTGCTGGCCAAGTTCATGGCTGTAACTCACCACGGCTACAACATCCTCAAGATGCCAGGAAGTGGCGGAGTCATCACGGTGCCCTGTGAAGAGAAGGACGCGGTGTGTTCCCTGGAACGAGCCTTTCAGGCCGCGTCACTGGAAGACCCGGATCGCGGAAGCAGGAGGCTCCCCGAGACCGCCCCCAAGAAGAAGAAGACATCATCCGGCCCGGCCCCTCAGGAGGCAGGCCCCTCTGGGCCCGTGCCTGCCCAGGGGGAACCTCCTTCCATTGCATAGGAAAGCGCGCCCGGCGCCCTCCTCAGGCAGGGCTCGGGGGCTCTCCCCTAGAGGGCCACCGACCTAGCTAGGGTCACGAGGGAGGCGCTTGGGCACCACATGGAGGCGTGTTTCGAAGCACGTTTCCCTCAAGAAGGAGCAAGGCAAGGAAAGCCAGACCCTCAGGAGTTCGTCAGCAAGGCCATTCAGGAGCTACAGGAGTCAAGAGTCATGAAAGGCGGCCGCCGCCTACCAGCAGCGGCTCCCCATCCAGGCGAGGATGGTGGGCTGCGCGTCTGCATCGACATACCAGGGCTCAACCGAGTCGCCTCTCTGGAGCGCCTCTGGCCCTCGTGAGTGGGGCGCTGCGGAGGTCCACCCCACAGCTACGTTCGCATGCCTTACGGCTTGCCGAACGCGGCTGCCACGCACCAGCGCCTCATGAGGGGCGCCACGGAAGCACAAGAGGCCAGACGATCCGCAGCCCTAGCGGAGATGGAGATGGTCCGCGAGGAGCCGCCGGCGCCTCCCGAGGCCCCTGGGTCTGGGGGCTCGTGAGGATCGGCTTCCGCAGCCCACCGAGTCTGCTACACCAACACCCCTTCATCCTCAACGTCATCAGGTGACATCTTTCAAGTTTCACTTCCAGCTGGGAGCACCCCCCAGGGCTGCATTATTCCCAGGCCGCGTGGGTCCGTCCCTGCGGCGTGTATCCCTTTTATTTCATGTTGTTAGCTTACCTTGTTGGGGGCGCCCCTCGGGCTGCATGATCCCCAAGTCGCTCGGGCCTGACCCAGTGATGTCCGCCTTCCCAGCATCTATTTGAATGAATCCACTCCTTCGCGGCTAATGTGCTTGACCAAGTTGCCCGCTCAACTGACGAAACTGCTCCCAAACGGCACGATGCTTGCGCATGGGTCCAACCCTGCAACGCCAACAAACCTGGATGGCTGAGCTCTGGCCGCGGCAGCCCCGCATGGTGCCACCTCATCAAGCCTTCACTGCCTCATTACCCCTCGGAAGCAACCAACGGCTGACTGTCAATTGTCATGGCAACCCCTCGTTCTTTCTCTAATGGGTCTACAGGATCTCTTAAAGGAGCTGCGTCAGGCGAAGCCCTTGCGGTGTCTCCTCCACTCTCATCCGCGTGAACCGCTTGCACGTTAAAGGGGGGGTGCCTTAGCATCACGACTCAGGGCTCCTACTGGCTCTCCAGCCCTCACCATCTGGCCTTGTCCACGGCATCGCGACATGGCATACCAGCGACGGCTGAGATTCGCTCGAGGGCCGTGACCCGAGGACATAGAGCAGAAAGGGGAGCAAGGGCGAGAGGGGAGGGACACACGAGGACCTCGCCGAGCAACCTCGCGCCTGCCGATGCACGGACCCGGCGACACACCAGAGAGCGGCTCCTGATTCTCGAGATAAGTCACCACCAGGAAGCGCCAGCTACCGTGGCACCATCCCCGCATCTAATGCAATCCCGTGTTAGCGACGCCGCTCTCCTTTCTTACCGAACGACGGCTGCTTGAGCGCCAAAGGGGACCTCCTGAGCATCGCGACTCAGGGGCTCTTACCGGACTCCGGGTCGCTCACCTCCTGGCCTTGACCACGGCATTGCGACCTGGCATACCAGCGACGGCTGAAGCCGCCTTGGGACTGGGACCTATCGGCACAGAGCACCAAGCCCTCGTGAGGTTCGAAAGGGAGGACTAAGCTAAGACGGAATGAGCAACTCGCACAATTCTACGACAAGGGTTATATTAACAAAACAGGATCACAGGCACCTTACAAGCCCCCACGGGACGCGTCTTTGGTTCCTCGCAGGGAAACAGATCCTAAAGGGACACTAACTACTCGCGCCCCTGCAAAAGACGCCATCATCAATAGTGGGCCATCCAGCACCGGCGCCAACCCCATCCAGATCAGAGTCGGCGGTGGCCTGGCGAGCCCGCCCTGCTCTAGGAGCGGCGCCGGCTCGGGGGCTCGTAGCTGTCGTCGCTCGTCTCCGGAGTCGCGAAGAGCTCGCCGGAGTCGCTAGAACCTTCGACGCCTCCACCGCTTGAGGAGCCGCCAAGGGAGCGGTTGGCGGGCCCAGTCCTCGCCGCAGCAGGGTCCTGGCCACCTCCCCCGGGGCAGCACTCCAGCCGGCGCCCGTTCGCATCGAAGACCTTGAAGAACACCACCGAAGCACCGTCATACTCCAAGTGGATCGTGAAGGCGCCTCTTGTCCTGCAAACCCGGGCGATTTCGCCCCAGCCCCGAGTCATGAAGACCTCGCCCGGGGCAACGACCGCGACCTCTGCCTCGGTCGCGAGGGTGCAGCAGCCGGCGTGCTGCAGCCAAAGCTCCAGGAGTTTTCCCTGCGGGATGATGGAGGCGAAGAAGGGAGGAAGGCGAATCCAAGACTGAGGAGGCATGGCGACGTGGAGCACGAACTCTCGGGAGGGGCCCTCGGTGTGGACCCCAGGGGGGACGACCCACACCTTTGTGACCCGTCGGCGCCGACGGCGGCGCCGTCCGTGGCGATCAGCATCAGCTCCTTCAGGGCCCTCGATGTGGGCGTACAAGGGAAGCGGGAACCCCGGCGGTGCCCGCTCGCACCAAGGCCTCGACACCATCTGATGGGCCCCCTCGTCCGGGCCATGGAGGACGAGCCGTTTCTTCGGCAGGAGCGGGTCTGGTTCCTCTCGGGGAGCCTTTCCCTTCTCTGCCGTCGAGAACCGGCGGATCGGAGCCATCGCAGCAAGATGGAGCAAGGACCGTGAAGAAGGAGAAGGAAGGAGGGATGGACTGGAAGGGCGCGTGCTGTTCCGTACTTATGGCCGGCGAAGGCCAACCGCCGACCTCCATGATCATAGGTAATCATGACCCGCTTTGCATGCAGGGACTTGCCCAATCTGTGCAGTTGCCGAGGCGCCATGGGGAAGTGGAGGCGCTCGCGTCGAATCAACCGCCACGCGGCGCCCAAGGCCGTGGGCTGTTAGGGCCCGTGGCGCTTCGCTCTTGCCCTTCCGCCTCCCTGCACGGCCAAGTTCGTGCGCGCCTTGGGCCCAGGGGCTACTGTCGGCGTTCTGGGAACGGGGGTCCCCAGACTTGCCTGCCTATGGCCTGTGGCGTGGCTCAAAGGGGGGCCCAGCGTGGCCCATCTTCACCAACACAGACCCAAAACCCTCGCGAGGGGCCAAGCCTCGCGGGGTGGATGACGCGGAGCTTCCTCAGGCATGGCCTCATCAGGCTGGCTCGCGAGGAGGCGGAGAGATCAAGGCGGGGTACCTCATGAGGTGCCCGTGACGCAAGCCATGACGACCAAGGGCACCAGGCGGGTGCCAGCCCGCGCAGTGTCCTCCTTCCCTCTTCGGTGCAAAGGGGGCAAGCGCAGCCGCGGAGTACCGAGGCATCAGGCAAAGGTTGCCATTTCGGTGCAACAAGACCAAGACTAGGAGGACTGCAAGACGGAGGTCCTCGTGGAGCCCAAGACGGCGTCACCACCAGAGCTTTGTGCAGGCGAAGACTACTTTTGTCAGGATAGCTGGTACTAGCTGTCCCCCTTCAAATTAGCCCGCCATTGTTGGCTCCCTTCCCGCTCGATATTTGGGAAGAGGACCAGGGCCTCTATAAATAGGACCAGCCACCCACAGGGTTGGAGGAGAGAGTTTTTAGGAAGATCGAGATCAACAACCAGGAAGAGGGAGAGAGAGAGAGAGAAGGGTGACTGAACTCCACCCAGCAGTTCATCGCCCCAGCCAGGGGCAGACCCTCGCGAGGCTGTTCTTCCTTGTATTGTTCATCATCATCAGCCCAAGAGGCAATCCACCACACCACACACTGGAGTAGGGTATTACACCACAACGGTGGCCCGAACCAGTATAAACCCTGTGTCTCTTGTGTTGTTCTTTCCATAGCTTAGATCTTAGCAAGGCGGAGGGGTGCAGGTAGGTAGGAGGCGAAATCTCCACGCGCACCCCAGTGTTCGAACCTCAAGGGTCTGCCGGAACCCGAAATCCGACATTTGGCGCGCCAGGTAGGGGTGCGCCGGAATTCGTCTTCCACCACCCCGTTCTCCTCCGACCATTGCGCCCATGTCTGACGCTCGTCGGGCCCGCGCCGAGCGCCGGGCCGCTCTCGCTTCTCGCGTCGCCCAAACGGCTCCTGTCGGTGGGCGTCCTCGCCGTTCCCCATCACCTGCCGTCAACGCTGCCACTGGCCCGGCGGGGGACGAGCAGCAAGCATCGTCTCAACATCCGTCCGTGCGGCAAGACGGCCGCACCGCAACTCCCTCGCTCACCCCGGCTGGTTCTTCGTCCCGCGCGCTCCGCGCACCCATGGAGGCTCGAGCTGCGCTCATAGTGGCAAACAAGCTCCTGCGCTACCGTCCCGTCGATGACGTCTATGAAGAATGGCTCGACCATGTCGCCGAGCTCGTGCGCGCCGCAGGGGGCTCTCCTGCGCCGTCCGCTTCGCTGCACCGCACCCCGCCTCGCGCGGGCGATGAAGCTCCGGCGTCGCCCCGGCCGCCTCCTCCTCAGGAAGGCGCCATGGCTCCAAGGCGCGTGGTCCCTGGGAGGAACCCGCTCCGTCAGGTGCCAGCGCGGCAAGAGCAGAGCTGCCAAGAAGTCCCTTGCCCGCAAGAAGCTGCCCGGGCGCTCCCTGCTCTAGCACGTCGCGACCATGCTCCTGCTCCCGCACGTCAAGACCCCGCGCTGCTCCCAGCTGCAGCGCGTGGGGACATGCAAGACCAAGCTCTCCGTCACCCAAGGCCTCCCGTGGCCATAGCAGGCTGTCGCGCCTTCACCACCGAGCTATGCAGCGTCGCGTGGCCCGGCAAGTTTAAGCCAGACCTGCCTCCTCGTTATGACGACAGGCCGACCCTGCGGAGTTCCTTCAGATCTGCGAGCAGGGCATCGAAGCTGCCAACGGAGACGAGAAGGTCATGGTGAACTGGTTTCCCATGGCGCTCAAGGACGGGGCCCGTACCTGGCTCCTGAACCTGGCTCCAGGCACGATCTCCTCCTGGGACGAGATGCGCACCCACTTCATTGCCAACTTCCAAGGTACTCGCGACCGGCCACCCACCGTGAGCAACATGCGCCGCATCAAGCAACAACCCGGGGAGACCCTGCAGAAGTACATCCAGCGCTTCAACAACGCACGCCTCAAGATTCCCAAGGTGACTGGGGAGGCCATCATCTCAGCCTTCTCCGACGGCGTGCGTGATGTCAAGATGAAGGAGGAGCTGGTGATGCATGAAGACCTGTGCACTTCCTTGGAGCTATTCAACTTGGCAACCAAGTGCGCCAGGGCTGAGGAGGGGCGTCTCTCCCTCCTCGAGCTGCCTGCCGCAGACCCAGAAGAGAAGAAGCCCAAGGCCAAGGATGTGAAGCGCAAGGGGGCTGCCGTGCTCGTGGCAGAACCAGACACCAAGCGGGGCAGAGATCAGCCTGAACCTTCCAAGGGCAGTCGGTACTGTGTGTACCACGACCTCCACACCCACAACACCAACGAATGTCAAGAGCTCCGAGCCGTGCGAGAAGGAAGGATCGGTCGTTGCCCCGACCGTGGTGACCGGGGCTACGGTCGAGGAGGAGGAAGGAACGCATGACGCTGGGAAGACCGTGGCCCGCGCCAGGGGTGGCACGATCAACCTCGCGAACTTTTGTCAATATGAACTTTTGTCTTGAATCCTATGGATCTGAATATTCATACCACAATTAAGAAGAACTACATTGAAATTATGCCAAGTAGCACTCCGCATCAAAAATTCTCTTTTTATCATTTACCTACTCGAGGACGAGCAAGAATTAAGCTTGGGGATGCTTGATACGTCTCCAACATATCTATAATTTTTGATTGCTCCATGCTATATTATCTACTGTTTTGGGCAATATTGGGCTTTATTATCCACTTTTATATTACTTTTGGGACTAACCTATTAACCGGAGGCCCAGCCCAGATTTGTTGTTTTATGCCTATTTCAGTGTTTTGAAGAAAAGGAATATCAGACGGAGTCGAAACGGAACAAAATCAACTGGAGAAGTTATTTTTGGAAGGAAACACACCTGATGGACTTGGACCCCACGTCAGAAGATACGGGAGCTACCCATGAGGGTGGGGCCGCGCCCACCCCCCTAGGGCGCGCCCCCCTGCCTCGTGGGGCCCCCGTGGCTCCCCTGAGGTGCTTCTTCTGCCTATATAACTCCATATACCCTAAAACTTCCAGAACGGAGAATAGATCGGGAGTTCCGCCGCCAGAAGCCTCCGTAGCCACCGAAAACCAATCTAGACCCGTTTTGGCGCCCTGCCGGAGGGGGCAATCCTTCTCCGGTGGCCATCTTCATCATCCCGGTGCTCTCCATGACGAGGAGGGAGTAGTTCTCCCTCGGGGCTAAGGGTATGTACCAGTAGCTATGTGTTTGATCTCTCTCTCTCTCTCTCTCTCGTGTTCTTGAGGTGATACGATCTTTATGTATCGCGAGCTTTGCTATTATAGTTGGATCATATGTTTCTCCTCCCCCTCTTATCTCTTGTAATGGATTGAGTTTTCCCCTTGAAGTAATCTTATCGGATTGAGTCTTTAAATATTTGAGAACACTTGATGTATGTATTGCCGTGGATATCTGTGGTGACAATGGGATATCACGTGATTCACTTGATGTATGTTTTGGTGATCAACTTGCGGGTTCCGCCCTTGAACCTATGCATAGGGGTTGGCACACGTTTTCCTCGTGATTCTCCGGTAGAACTTTGGGGCACTCTTTGAGGTCCTTTGTGTTGGTTGAATAGATGAATCTGAGATTGTGTGATGCATATCGTATAATCATACCCACAGATACTTGAGGTGACATTGGAGTATCGAGGTGACATTAGGGTTTTGGTTGATTTGTGTCTTAAGGTGTTATTCTAGTACGAACTCTAGGGCTGTTTGTGACACTTATAGGAATAGCCCAACGGATTGATTAGAAAGAATAACTTTGAGGTGGTTTCATACCCTACCATAATCTCTTCGTTCGTTCTCCGCTATTAGTGACTTTGGAGTGACTCTTTGTTGCATGTTGGGGGATAGTTTTATGATCCAATTATGTTAGTATTGTTGAGAGGACTTACACTAGCGAAAGTATGAACCCTAGGCCTTATTTCCTATCATTGCAATACCATTTACACTCATTTTTATCATTAGTTACCTTGCTGTTTTTATTATTTCAGATTACAAAAACTATTATCTATCATCCATATACCACTTGTATCATCATCTCTTCGCTGAACTAGTGCACCTATACAATTTACCATTGTATTGGGTGTGTTGGGGACACAAGAGACTCTTTGTTATTTGGTTACAGGGTTGCTTGAGAGAGACCATCTTCATCCTACGCCTCCTACGGATTGATAAACCTTAGGTCATCCACTTGAGGGAAATTTGCTACTGTCCTACAAACCTCTGCACTTGGAGGCCCAACAACGTCTACAAGAAGAAGGTTGTGTAGTAGACATCAAGCTTCAGTTCGCGGTGTTCACCCGCAAGGAACCCATCTATGGTCCATATCTGTTCCTCCTGATATCGAAGACCTGGGAGAAGCTCTATCCCACTGAGGAGTTTTTGGCCCCTGACTGGATCCATCATGACCCCATCAGACTCCGCATCAAGCCCCAGTGGGCTAACACTACTACTTGTGCCAAGGCTGAGGCTGCTAAGAGGGCTGCTGATGAGGAGGAGATTGAGGAGGAGAATGTAGCTGAGGATAGCTCTGCTGGATATGCACCTCCCTCCACTGAGCCCTCATGGGCGAAGAAGTTGAAGGCCAAGATGAAGGCCTTGTTCTGCATGCAGGCCAAGGGGCAGTACCGGACTCACGTTGCCTCCAAGGAGAGTCGCCGCCGCGACAAGAAGATCATGAGGGGTTTTGGAGAGGATGTTTCTGGCGGCTCCGAGGAGCACATCACTCCAAAGGCCGAATGGATGGCAAAACAAGGCTACAAGTGGACTGATTCAGAGGAGGAGCACATCCCCGCTGCCGAGTCCGACGAAGAGCGTGCGAGCGACTACTCCGCTCGAGCCACCACTTGTGTTGTAGGTGTCCTCTCTGCCTTTTTGGTGTCTCGATGCCAAAGGGGGAGAGAGTGTAGGGATTTGCCGTGTCGTGTCGTGTTTGCTTCGCTTGTGTTTGGTCTGTTGAACCTTGTTTGCTTTGGTTTGGTTTGAGTTTATTTGAGCTTGTGAGACTTATCTCTCATATGGTGTAAGACATATGCACTCTATCTATCGCACCTTACTAAGCTTATGATATATTGTGCTACTTAGTTTATGCTCCAATTTACTATCGTGCTTAGTGATAGCATTATTATTGCAAGATATGCCATGTGTATAAAATATAGGGGGAGTGTTGATCCTAGTATGTGTGCCGTGCAGTCCAACGCACTCATCTAAATGGCACACATCTAGGGGAGCCCGTCTATATTTTAGAGATGTATGGTTTGCTCATGTTCTATACTTTCTTCTGTAGCGACCCGACCCGAATGGGTCAAGTCTCTATGCTTAAGTGTCATCCCTGGATCGGTATGCTGACACACACAGTACTCGAAGGGTTTATAACAGAGGTAAATCACATGTATAAAGTAACGTAAATACTATTACCTCAATCCATATAGCGGAAGCAACAAGGTTGTGGATTCCCATCAACACCAACGGCAAAGTTGAGTGTAGAAATTGTAACCCTAACGTATCACTTACTCGTCGTAAGATAATCCTGCAACATGAGACGTTGCAGCCCGAAAACGGGTCAGTACATTGAATGTACTGGCAAATTCACACCATAGAGAAAATGATGAACAATGGCTATCACTATATGCATATATGGCTGGTGGAAAAGCTCTATGGTTATAAGGTTTTTGCGTAAAGCCAATTTTTCCCTATTGCAAAGGAATAAATTTATTTAACTATCATGGTGGTTGTTGAACATTGAGAATGGTTGACAGCATTCTCAATCCCAATTAAGTAACATCATTAAACCCAACAATATTCATTTAAAGTAACGTGATGAGATCAACAGGATAATCCAAGAACTAGATACTCAAGATGTCCAAAACCGGGGACACGGCTAATCTTGATTAGTTTATACACTCTGCAGAGGTTTGCGCACTTTTCCCCACAAGACTCGATCGCCTCCGTTGGATTTCTCGCACTACATGGTGTTTGAGAAACGGATGACCGAGACATAGTCTTTCAGAAGCGCTAGCACCTTACGATCGGGTAGACCGTACCACCTACATCCCCTACATCTGCTAGTCTACCACTGTAAGAGTTCGCACAACTTAGTCAACTATGCCAGAGCCCATAATGGCTTGTGGCTGCACACGGAAGTTTCTAGTATGAAAAATCTCATGATCCCTTTGAGCCTGGGTGGCGGTCCAAAAGAAAAACAGGCAAGTCCTAGAAACCCCAGGTGCCTCAATCCACCCAGATGTGTGTTAGGTTTCCACCTTAGATAAACCATTAATTAACAATCTCACATCTGTCATGGATATCACTCACCCAATCCATGTCTACTAGCATAGCATGGCATAAATAAGCAAACGTAGAAGTAACTCCCAAAGGTTTGATAATAAACAGGTAATAGGTACTACCTCATCTACTTCCCATCCCACAATTTAATTAGATCCTAGTCATGCAATGTGTGAGGATTGATCTAATGCAATAAAACTGGGTTGTAGAAAAAGTATGATCAAAGTGTGAACTTTCCTGCAATGTTGGTGAAGATGATTCGCACTCATAACTCTTGATAGCTCTACTCGTCACACTCCGGTCAATCTATCGTAAGCAATCAATAGTAACCACACATAAGCAATTACTCAAAAGATCAGAAAGAACGAAGAAGACGATTCGGAAAACATCAAAACCAAGCCAATAGTTCTTGCAACATAAAACAATTTCTAACAGTACCAAAATTATGTGAATTTGGCCTTATTATAATGTTTAGGTCAAGAGCTTCGATTTGCAAAAAGAATCAACTCAAACGGAGTTACGGATAAAAATATATGATCAAAAAAAGTTTGAATTCAAATCTGATCTAATTCAAATTTTAAAATTTTCAAAAACATGTTTGGGTTGGATTACTGGATAGAGGACATCATAGCGAAGACGTGAGCGTTGATTTCATTGAATTTGGACAAACGATGTAAAAGTTATGACTGTTTGAAGAACAGGGACTATTCGGTAAAACTTTAATTACGAAGAGGTCCCTATCCTAAATAAAACAGGAAAAAGAAAAACTTAACCGACAAACATCCGCTATAGAAACATAAGTGACGAATTCGTCCACTACAAAGGCCTAAACAGAAAATGTTCGCTATTTAGAGGATACCGATCGTTTTTTTTCTTTTTTTTTTTGAAGAGAAACCTAATAAAAAACGGAAAAACCGGGTGGTGGTTTTACCGGTTCGAGACGGTTTTGAAAAAAAACCGGCGGGTCGGGCGGACCGGGGAGCGGATCGGTTTTCGGCAACGGCGGCGGTTTCCGGCGATCTCCGGCGACAGCGAGGCGAGGCGGCGCGGTGGCTCCGGTGAGGCGACAGCAGCGGTAGGAGGCTGCGCGGGGCGGCTACGCGGCGCGAGGCAGCGGCAGTGGCGTCGGCAGTAGCAGGCGGCGGCGGCGAACCAAAACGGCGGCGGCGGCTCGGATCGAGCGCGGGCGGCGCAGCGAGATGCAGGCAAGGGCAGCGGCGAAACGAGAGGAGGCGAGGCGGGGCCGGTGCATTTATAGGGGAGAAGGGGGCGGTGACGCCTTGGAGAAGGGGAAAGCGGAGGCTGGGCGGACACGGCGGCGGCGGCGATGTCGTGGTGGCTCGGGACTCTGTCCCGAGGTCGGGGATGAATGGCGCGGGCGACGTGGGCTGGCTGGCTAGCTGGGCCGGCCCAGTTGGTGAGGGGATTTTTTTTATATAAACACAGACAAAGAAAGAAAGAAAAGTAAAATAAAATAAAATATTATATAGGCATATAATATATCAAAATTTTCAGATTTTTTTTTTCTACGACATGAACATTTTTCTAGCATTAAATAAAATACACACAAAATCAGATAAATCAAAGAGTGCTACTGGTCTATTAAAATCCAACAAAAATCATTTTTAAAATACCAAAATGATTTCAAATTAATTTTTCTCCAATTTTCTAATATAGGGAATCATGTTACCCTAATTTCCATATATTTTATTTTTGGAGAAAAATAATTTGAATAAAACTCAAATAAATCCAAATTGAAAATTAATTCCAAAAGGACTTGAAATTGATCCTTTGAAACTCCCAACTCATATTTCATAATTTGAAGAAGTCATTTTATCTTCTCTCGTGAAAATCATTGAGTTGCATAAAGTTTCTGAAGTGGAAAATATTTCCCAATGGAATTCAAATATTTTTCAAACACCCTTTTCATTTTAAATGGAAGAAGTCATGTCATCTTCTCTCTAGGGTTTTGTGTTGAAAAGAATTTGAATTCATGGAGATCATAAAAGCAAATATGAAAGTTTGGGAAAGTCCTTTTATTCCCTCTCATTTAACTTTCAAAAGTTTCGAATTCACTCACTTTCAGACAATCAATCAAATCTATCTATTTATTATAACATTCCAAAATTTAGAATTTTGGGATGTTACATCTTCCTTGTGCAAATCACGTATTGTCATCAATCCACCGAAAAGGGGGAGATTGTAAGGGCATATTTATCCCTAAGGTGTTTTGGTGATTGATGACAATGCATTTGCGGACTAATCGTGTGTCTCGAGTATTTCATATATTTCATTACTAGGCACAAGACAGTTATGAGCCCCTCAAAGATTATTGAAGACGGTGTTTTTCTACGTTCCTTTTTCGGTGGATTTGAGTCGTAGGAAAGCCGTACTATTAAGAGGGGGTCCGCTTTGGAAAGGTTTGGGTGGAATCGTCACGTACACGTTTACTCCTCTTTGCACCGCCTTTCCCTTGGAACTTTGGAGCATCCTACGTTTCTTCATGTTTGTGCAAAAAGAAGGATTCCTAATGTTGTTGTTCTGAGGCTTGTGGTAGTACTGCTCTTTGGAGCGGTAGTACCATCGGCCTTTGCCGCAGTATCGCAGGTGGTCACGGTAGTACCGTTCCTTGCGAGCTGTAGTACCGTGAGTCCTAGTCCGGCACAACACCATTAGCGGAAGTAGGGGCGGATATAAATTTTTACATCCGCTCCCTGCGCGGTAGTACCGCTTGCCTTCAGCGGTTGTACCATGTCGGATTTTTGCACTATTTGAAAATCAGCGGAACTGGCCACGAACGTTTCTTTATTTGTCCACGGCCTTCCCAGGCTGGTCCAACCCTACCTTGCGGTAGTACCGCAAGGGGGTACAGTAGTACCGTGCGAGCGGCAGTACCGCTCCAGCGTCGTTGCTACACGCCTGGGCTAGCTCCTGCCGTGGCCATGGTAGTACCGCGGTTTGCTGCGGTAGTACCGTGAGCCCTTGCGGTAGTACCGCTTGGCTGGCGCGGTAGTACGGCATGTCATGGGCTGGTTAAGTGGATAACGGTTGGATTTGTCTCTCCACTATATAAGGGGTATCTTCTTCTCTGAGTTGACTACCTCTTCCAACCCTAAGCTCCATTGTTGCTCCAAGCTCCATTTTCGCCCGATCTCTCTCCCTAGCCAATCAAACTTGTTGATTTTCTAGGGATTGGTTGAGAAGGCCTCGATCTACACTTCCACTAAGAGAAATTCGATCCCCCCCACTAATCCCTTGCGGATCTTGTTACTCTTGGGTGTTTGAGCACCCTAGACGGTTGAGGTCACCGCGGAGCCATATTCCATTGTGGTGTAGCTTCGTGGTGTTGTTGGGAGCCTCCGATTAAGTTGTGGAGATTGCCCCAACCTTGTTTGTAAAGGTCCGGTCGCCTCCTCCAAGGGCACCAATAGTGGAATCACGGCATCTCGCATTCTGTGAGGGTGTAAGGAGAATACGGTGGCCCTAGTGGCTTCTTGGGGAGCATTGTGCATCCACACTGCTCCAACGGAGACGTACTTCCCTTCAAAAGGAAGGAACTTCGGTAACACATCCTCGTTTTCACCGGCTCCACTCTTGGTTATCTCGTACCTTTACTTGTGCAAGCTTATTTGTGTTATTCCCCTTGCAAGCTTGTGTGCTTGTTGTTGTTGCATCATATAGGTTGCTCACATAGTTGCATGTCTAGACAACCTACTTCGATGCAAAGTTTAATTTGGTAAAGAAAAGTTAAAATTGTTAGTTGCCTATTCACCCCTGCTACGTCTTGAGCTTGCGTTGGTTTTCCCCGAAGAGGAAGGGATGATGCAGCAGAGTAGCGTAAGTATTTCCCTCAGTTTTTGAGAACCAAGGTATCAATCCAGTAGGAGGCCATGCTCAAGTCCCTCGTACCTGCACAAAACGATAGCTACTCGCAACCAACGCGATTAGGGGTTGTCAATCCCTTCACGGTCACTTACGAGAGTGAGATCTGATAGATATAATATTTTTGGTATAAAGATGTAAAGTGAAAAGTAAAGGCAAAGTAAAAAAGCAAAGCAAGATTAAAGTGATGGAGATTGATATGATGAGAATAGACCCGGGGGCCATAGGTTTCACTAGTGGCTTCTCTCAAGAGCATAAGTATTCTACGGTGGGTGAACAAATTACTGTTGAGCAATTGACAGAATTGAGCATAGTTATGAGAATATCTAGGCATGACCATGTATATAGGCATCACGTCCGTGACAAGTAGACCGAAATGATTCTGCATCTACTACTATTACTCCACTCATCGACCACTATCCAGCATGCATCTAGAGTATTAAGTTAAAAACAGAGTAACGCCTTAAGCAAGATGACATGATGTAGAGAGATAAATTCATGCAATTTGAAATAAACCCCATCTTGTTATCCTCGGTGGCAACAATGCAATACGTGCCTTGCTGCCCCTTCTGTCACTGGGAAAGGACACCGCAAGATCGAACCCAAAGCTAAGCACTTCTCCCATGGAAAGAACTACCAATCTAGTTGGCCAAACCAAACGGATAATTCGAAGAGACTTGCAAAGATAACCAATCATACATAAAAGAATTGAGAGAAGATTCAAATATTATTCATAGATAGACTTGATCATAAACCCACAATTCATCGGTCTCAACAAACACACCGCAAAAAGAAGATTACATCGAATAGATATCCACAAGAGAGGGGGAGAACTTTGTATTGAGATTCAAATAGAGAGAAGAAGCCATCTAGCTACTAACTATGGACCCGAAGGTCTGAGGTAAACTACTCACACTTCATCGGTGGGGCTATGATGATGTAGAAGCCCTCCATGATGACGGCCCTCTCCAGCGGAGCTCCGGAACAGGCCCCAAGATGGGATCTCGTGGATACAGAAATTTGCGGCGGTGGAATTAGGTTTTTGGCTCCTCTTCTGATCGTTTGAGGGTACGTATGTATATATAGGAGGAAGAAGTACGCCGGTGGAGCACCGAGGGGCCCACGAGGCAGGGGGCGCGCCCTAGGGGGGAGCCCCCACCCTCGTGACCTCCTCTTTGACTCCTTGGAGTAGGGTCCAAGTCTCCTGGATCACGTTCGGTGAGAAAATCACGTTCCCGAAGGTTTTATTACATTTGGACTCTGTTTGATATTCTGTTTCTACGAAACACTGAAATAGGCAAAAAACAGCAATTCTGGGCTGGGCCTCCGGTTAATAGGTTAGTCCAAAAAATAATATAAAAGTGGAAAATAAAGCCCAATATAGTCCAAAACAGTAGATAATATAGCATGGAGCAATCAAAAATTATAGATACGTTGGAGAAGTATCAGGCATCCCCAAGCTTAATTCCTGCTCGTCCTCGAGTAGGTAAATGATAAAAAGAGAATTTTTGATGCGGAGTGCTACTTGGCATAATTTCAATGCAAATCTTCTTAATTGTGATATGAATATTCAGATTCGAAAGATTCAAGACAAAAGTTTATATTGACATAAAAATAATAACACTTCAAGCATAGTAACAAAGCAATTATGTCTTCTCAAAATAACATGGCCAAAGAAAGTTATCCCTACAAAAGCATATAGTCTGGCTATGCTCTATCTTCACCACACAAAGTATTTAAATCATGCACAACCCTGATGACAAGCCAAGCAATTGTTTCATACTCTAACTTTTTCAAAACTTTTTCAATCTTCATGCAATACATGAGCGTGAGCCATGGATATAGCACTATAGGTGGAATAGAATGGTGGTTGTGGAGAAGACAAAAAGGAGGGGAAGATAGTCTCACATCAACTAGGCGTATCAACGGGCTATGGAGATGCCTATCAATAGATATCAATGTGAGTGAGTAGGGATTTCCATGCAACGGATGCACTAGAGCTATAAGTATATGAAAGTTCAAAAAGAAACTAAGTGGGTGTGCATCCAACTTGCTTGCTCATGAAGACCTAGGGCAATTTGAGGAAGCCCATCATTGGAATATGCAAGCCAAGTTCTATAATGTAAAATTCCCACTAGTATATGAAAGTGATAACATAAGAGACTCTCTACTTTGAAGATCATGGTGCTACTTTGAAGCACAAGTGTGGTAAAAGGATAGTAGCATTGTCCCTTTTTATTTATTTTATCTTTTTTTGGGCCTTCTTTTTTTTCTTTGGCCTTTCTCTTTTTTTATTGGGACAATGCTCTATTAAATGATGATCATCACACTTTTATTTATTTACAACTCAATGATTACAACTTGATTCTAAAACAAAGTATGACTCTATATGGATGCCTCTGGCGGTGTACCGGGATATGCAATGAATCAAGAGTGACAAGTATGAAAAAATTATGAATGGTGGCTTTGCCACGAATACTATGTCAACTACATGATCATGCTAAGCAATATGACAATGATGAATGTGTCATGATGAACTAGATGGTGGAAATTTGCATGGCAATATATCTCGGAATGGCTATGGAAATGTCATAATAGGTAGGTATGGTGGCTGTTTTGAGGAAGGTATATGGTAGCTGTATGATACCGGCGAAAGGTGCGCGGTATTAGAGAGGCTAGCAAAGGTGGAAGGGTGAGAGTGCGTATGATCCATGGACTCAACATTAGTCATAAAGAACTCATATACTTATTGCGAAAATCTAGAAGTTATCAAAGCAAAGTATTACGCGCATGCTCCTAGGGGGATAGATTGGTAGGAAAATACCATCGCTCGTCCCCGACCGCCACTCATAAGGAAGACAATCAATAAATAAATCATGCTCCGACTTCATCACATAACGGTTCACCATACGTGCATGCTACGAGAATCACAAACTTTAAAACAAGTATTCTTTAAATTCACAACTACTCAACTAGCATGACTTTAATATTATCACCTCCATATCTCAAAACATTATCATGCTTCAATCTTTTCTTAGTATTCAACACACTCAAAAGAAAGTTTCACAAATCTTGAATACCAATCATATTATTATTAAGCAAATTACCATGCTATTAAGACTCTCAAAATAATTTAAGTGAAGCATGAGAGATCAATAGTTTCTTTAAAACAAAATCCACCACCGTGCTCTAAGAGATCTAAGTGAAGTACATAGAGCAAAATTATAACGCTCAAAAGATATAAGTGAAGCACATAGAGCAAACTACATAGCTCAAAAGATATAAGTGAAGCACATAGAGTATTCTATCAAATTTTAATTCATGTATAGCTCTCTCAAAAGGTGTGTACAGCAAGGATGATTGTGGCATACTAAGACACAAAGACACAAATAATACAAGACGCTCCAAGCAAAACACATATCATGTTGGTGAATAAAAATATAGCTCCAAGTAAATTACCGATGGAAGTGGACGAAAGAGGGGATGCCTTCCGGGACATCCCCAAGCTTTGACTTTTTGGTGTCCTTGGATTATCTTGTGGGTGCCATGCGCATCCCCAAGCTTAGGCTCTTGCCACTCCTTGTTCCATAATCCATCACAAGAATTCACCCAAAACTTGGGAACTTCACAACACAAAACTTAAAGTAGAAAACTCGTGAGCTCCGTTAGCGAAAGAAAACAAAACACCACTTCAAGGTACTGTAATGAACTCATTATTTATTTATATTGGTGTTAAACCTACTGTATTCCAACTTCTCTATGGATTATAAACTATTTTACTAACCATAGATTCATCAAAATAAGCAAACAACACACGAAAAACAGAATCTGTCAAAAACAGAACAGTCTGTAGTAATCTGTAGCTAGCGCAAGATATGGAATCCCAAAAATTCTAAAATAAATTGCTGGACGTGAGGAATTTATCTCTTAATCATCTTCAAAAATAATTAACAAAATATCACTCTCCAAATAAAAATGACAGCAGCTCTCGTGAGCGCTAAAGTTTCTGTTTTTTACAGCAAGTTCAACAAGACTTTCCCCAAGTCTTCCCAATGGTTCTACTTGGCACAAACACTAATTAAACACAAAAAACACAACCAAAACAGAGGCTAAATAATTTATTTATTACTAATCAGGAGCAAAAGGCAAGGAATACAAATAAAATTGGGTTGCCTCCCAACAAGCGCTATCGTTTAACGCCCCTAGCTAGGCATAAAAGCCAGGAGAGATCTAGGTATTGCCATCTTTGGTAGGCAATCCATAAGTGGCTCTCATGATAGTTTCATATGGAAATTTTATTTTCTTTCTTGAAAAGTGTTCCATGCCCTTTTTTAATGGAAATTGAAATCTAATATTCCCTTCGTTCATATCAATAATTGCACCAAACGTTCTAAGGAAAGTTCTACCAAGAATAATAGGGCAAGAAGGATTGCAATCTATATCAAGAACAATGAAATCTACGGGAACATAATTCCTATTTGCAACAATAATAACATCATTAATTCTTCCCATAGGTTTCTTAATAGTGGAATCCGCAAGATGCAAGTTTAGAGAGCAATCATCAAAATTACCGAAATCTAGTAAATCACACAAAGTCTTGGGAATAGTGGAGACACTAGCACCCAAATCACACAAAGCATAAAACTCATGATCTTTAATTTTAATTTTAATTGTTGGTTCCCACTCATCATAGAGTTTTCTAGGGATGGAAACTTTCAACTCAAGTTTTTCTTCATAACATTGCATCAAGGCATCAACAATATGTTCGGTGAAGGCTTTATTTTGACTATAAGCATGTGGAGAATTTAGCACAGATTGCAACAAGGAAATACAATCAATTAAAGAGCAACTTCCATAATTAAATTCCTTGAAATCCAATATAGTGGGTTTAGTAACATCTAAATTTTTATTTCTTTCAATCCCACTTTCATCAATTTCATCATTAAGATCTAAATACTCCGAATTTTTAGAACGCCTTCTAGGTAAAGGAAGATCATATTCAGTTTCATCAAGATTCATATTGCAAAACAAAGATTTAATAGGGGACACATCAATAAATTTTAGATCTTCATCTTGATTTTCATAGGAATTGGAGGAACATGCTTTAATAAAGGCATCTTTGGAAGCACGCATCCTAGCGGTTCTTTCCTTGCACTCATCAATGGAAATTCTCATGGCTTTGAGAGACTCATTGATATCATGCTTAGGAGGAATAGATCTAATCTTTAAAGAATCAATCTCAAGAGAAATTCTATCAATGTTCCTAGCCAAATCATCAACTTTAAGCAATTTCTCTTCAAGCAAAGCATTAAAATTCTTTTGTGAATTCATAAACTCTTTAACACTATTCTCAAATTCACAGGGCATCTTATTATAATTTCCATAAGAGTTGTTGTAGGAATTCCCATAATTATTAGAAGTATTACTAGGATATGGCCTAGGATTAAAATTCCCTCTATAAGCGTTGTTACCAAAATTATTCCTACCAACAAAATTCACATCCATAGATTCATTGTTATTCTCAATCAAAGTAGACAAAGGCATATCATTAGGATCAGAAGAAACACTCTTAGTAGCAAATAATTTCATAAGTTCATCCATCTTTCCACTCAACACATTAATTTCTTCTATTGCATGCACTTTTTTATTAGAAGATCTTTCAGTATGCCACTGAGAATAATTAACCATAATATTATCTAGGAGTTTAGTAGCATCTCCTAAAGTGATTTCCATAAAAGTGCCTCCCGCAGCCGAATCTAAAAGATTTCTAGAAGCAAAATTCAATCCGGCATAAAATTTTTGTATAATCATCCACAAATTCAAGCCATGAGTAGGGCAATTACGTATCATTAATTTCATTCTATCCCAAGCTTGAGCAACATGTTCATGATCAAGTTGTTTAAAGTTCATAATATCGTTTCTAAGAGAGATGATCTTAGCGGGAGGAAAATACTTAGAGATAAAAGCATCTTTGCACTTGTTCCATGAATCAATACTATTTTTAGGCAAAGATGAAAACCAAGCTTTAGCACAATCTCTAAGCGAAAAAGGAAATAGCTTCAATTTAATGACATCATTATCGACATCTTTTTTCTTTTGCATATCACATAAATCAACGAAGCTATTCAGATGAGTAGCGGCATCTTCACTAGGAAGGCCGGCGAATTGATCTTTCATAACAAGATTCACGAAAGCAGCATTGATTTCACAAGATTCAGTATTAGCAAGAGGAGCAATCGGAGTGCTAAGGAAATCATTATTATTGGTATTGGTGAAGTCACACAATTTGGTAGTATCTTGAGCCATCGCGACAAACAAGCAATCTAACACATGAGCAAACAAGAGCAAACGGGCAAAAGAGGCAAATAGAGAGGGAGGATAGAGAGAGAGGGCGAATAAAACGGCAAGGGTGAAGTGGGGGAGAGGAAAACGAGAGGCAAATGGCAAATAATGTAATGCGAGAGATAGGGATTGTGATGGGTACTTGGTATGTTGACTTTTTGCGTAGACTCCCCGGCAACGGCGCCAGAATCCTTCTTCCTACGTCTTGAGCTTGCGTTGGTTTTCCCCGAAGAGGAAGGGATGATGCACCAGAGTAGCATAAGTATTTCCCTCAGTTTTTGAGAACCAAGGTATCAATCTAGTAGGAGGCCACGCTCAAGTCCCTCGTACCTGCACAAAACGATAGCTACTCGCAACCAACGCGATTAGGGGTTGTCAATCCCTTCACGGTCACTTACGAGAGTGAGATCTGATAGATATAATATTTTTGGTATTTTTGGTATAAAGATGCAAAGTGTAGGATCGAAAGTATATCTAGAGGGGGTGATTAGACTACTTGACCAAATAAAAACTTAACCTTTTCCCAATTTTAGTTCTTGGCAGATTTTAGCTACTTTAGGACAAGTCAAGCAAACATCACACAATTCAAGCAAGCATGCAAAGAGTATATTGGCAGCGGAAAGTAAAGCATGCAACTTGCAAGAATGTAAAGGGAAGGGTTTGGAGAATTCAAACGCAATTGGAGACAGGGATGTTTTTCCCGTGGTTCGGATAGGTGGTGCTATCCTACATCCACGTTGATGGAGACTTCAACCCACGAAGGGTAACGGTTGCGCGAGTCCATGGAGGGCTCCACCCACGAAGGGTCCACGAAGAAGCAACCTTGTCTATCCCACCATGGCCATCGCCCACGAAGGACTTGCCTCACTAGCGATAGATCTTCACGAAGTAGGCGATCTCCTTGCCCTTACAAACTCCTTGGTTCAACTCCACAATCTTGTTGGAGGCTCCCAAGTGACACCTAGCCAATCTAGGAGACACCACTCTCCAAGAAGTAACAAATGGTGTGTTGATGATGAACTCCTTGCTCTTGTGCTTCAAATGATAGTCTCCCCAACACTCAACTCTCTCTCACAGGATTTGGATTTGGTGGAAAGAAGATTTGAGTGGAAAGCAACTTGGGGAAGGCTAGAGATCAAGATTCATATGGTAGGAATGGAATATCTTGGCCTCAACACATGAGTAGGTGGTTCTCTCTCAGAACATATGAGTTGGAAGTGTAGATGTGTTCTGATGGCTCCCTCCACGAGTGAAGAGGAGGTGGAGGGGTATATATAGCCTCCACACAAAATCCAACCGTTACACACAATTTACCAATCTCGGTGGGACCGAATCAACAAACTCGGTCGGACCTAAATAGTAAACCTAGTGACCGTTAGAGATTTTCGGTGGGACTGACATGCAACTCGGTAGGACCGATATGGTTAGGGTTAGGGCATAACATAATCTCGGTGAGACCGATTACACAAACTCGGTGAGACCGATTTGGTAATAAGCTAACCAGAGGGTTGGTCAGGCAAACTCGGTGGGACCGATTTGCTCTTTCGGTGAGACCGAAAAGTTACAAAAAGGAAACAGAGAGTTTGCATTGCAATCTCGGTGGGACCGATCCGCTCTTTCGGTGAGACCGAAAAGTTATGAAAAGGAAACAGAGAATTGCAATCCCATCTCGGTGAGACCGAGATCCCTATCGGTAGAACCGATTTGCTAGGGTTTGGCAGTGGCTTATGACAAGTGAAACTCGGTGGCGCCGGGTTGAAAGAATCGGTAGGGCCGAGTTTGGCTTTGGGTTTAGGTCAAATGTGGATATGGGAAAGTAGCTGAGGATTTTGGAGCATATCATTAAGCACATGAAGCAAGAGGCTCATTAAGCAACACCTCATCCCTCCTTGATAGTATTGGCTTTTCCTATGGACTCAATGTGATCTTGGACCACTAAAATGTAAAATGAAGAGTCTTGAGCATATGAGCTAGAGCCAATCCTTTGTCCTTAGCATTTTGAGGGTTCCACTTTCACCATCCATGCCATGCCAATCATTGAGCTTTCCTGAAATGATCATCTTGGAATAGCATTAGCTCAATGAGCTATATGTTGTTATGAATTACCAAAACCACCTAGGGATAGTTGCACTTTCAATCTCCCCCTTTTTGGTAATTGATGACAACATATAGATCAAAGCTTCGACAAATAATAATAAGAATGAAATATATCGTTGCTTTGAGAAGTATGTGATAAGTAAGAGCTCCCCCTAAATTTGTGCATATTTAAAATTTGCTTTGGACTGCAAATGCACAAAGAGTTAGAGTCATGGGTTACTCTTCCATGTCACATACATCTTGGTGGAGCGCTCAAAATGATAAGAATGAAATACATGCACTCATCACCAAGAAAGTGAATGATCACATAAGATAGATAAGATATATCAAGCATGCATAAGTGTAGCTTATGATCAAACACATGATCATCAATGTCTCACAAGCATATCAAAGTATCTCAACCAAAAGCAAACAAAGTTTGAAAAACCACCAAATAAAGCAAGAGAGAATAAAGGCAACACACTCTCTCTCGAAGCCTATGATCCATACATTTTTCTCCCCCTTTGGCAACAAGTTACCAAAAAGTTCCTAGAAAATGCATAGTGCTAGATCGACTCTCAGGCTTGATCTTCTGGTGGTGGTGGAGTCTGGATCACTCCAAGGACGAAGGCTTCTGTAGACGTGGTTGGAGCTGGAGATGAAGTAGATGCTGGAGCTGGTTGGGCTGGTGCTGTGGCTGGAGCTGAGGTGGTGGCTCTGGTGTCAGGAACTGGCACTGCAGTCGACCTCTAAGCTCGTGGCACTCTGGCAAATGCATCAGTTGTAGTCTTCCCTTTCCTCACCTGCATGTCATCTTGAAGTTGTTCCACTGCAGACTGAATCTTTGTTACTTTGACATCCAAGTCATAGAACTTTTGTTCTACGATTCTCTCTAAGCTCTCCTGATTCTGAGTGAGGGTGGCCAGTCCTTTCTCAATCCTCAGGGTAGATGTAATCAAGTAACTAAGCTGCTCTTGCTTGGTTTTCAAGAAATACTCGGATGCCTCCTCTTGAGTTGGCATCTTGGCAGCTTTCTCCTTCCTTGCCTTCTCCTTCTATGCTTGAGCATGAACTGATGATGGTTCATCCTTGTTCATCACAACTTCATTATCTTCAAAATCTGGATGAATAGGCAAATGTTCCTTGTCCAATAGGTATATGCCTGTGCCCATCTTGGAGTTAATTAGCTCCTGGATCTGAGGGGCATAACGACAGCTCCTTTTCTGATCTGCTGCAGTCCTTTTGATAGTTTCTACCATGAGGCTCATCACCTTGAACTTCTGTGGCACATCAAAGATATGAAGCAAGTTTATTGCATGGCCTCTGATCATCTTGTGATCACTTGACTTGGGCAATAGAGTGTGCCTTAGAATCCAATTGATAGTTGGCAACCCTGACAGAAGATAATGTACAGACCCAAACTTGAAAGTATCAAGTGCCTTGTTTGGAATTTCCTTGTACATGTTGGACATAGAGTTGTGGTCCATCTTCTTCTTGGCATATATGTCTAAGTCATCCTCATGCTCCTCTAGGGCATTGATGAGCTGTGCCCACTCAGCAACTGTTGACTGATACCTTGTACCTTTAGACATCCATGTAATCCTTCCATCTGGGTAGAAGTGTGATGTGGAGTAGAATTGCATGATCAGCTCTTCATTCCACTTTGTGAGCTTCTGCCCAACAAAGTCAGCTACTCCACAAGCCTTGAAGCTGTCTTGCACTCCAGGATAGTGCTCTTCATTGTCCTTGATGTACTCCCAATCGACCCATCTCATGTCACAAACTATGGGCTTCTTGTCCAACAAAACTGTCTCATAGAAGTCCTGTTGTTCCTTAGTGTGGAACCTGTAATCAACAACAGTTCTTCTCCTTGAAGCATATGGATCTGCTTCTCTCCACTTCCTTAGCCCTGAGTCTCTTCTGATTTTCATGTCCTCAGCCACAGGATGAGCATCATTGTGGTCTGGGATCTTGGGCTTTAGCTTCCTGGGAACTTGGCCTTCCTCTTCTTCTGCAGTGTCAGGCACTGGGGCCTTGTTCTTTTCAGCAGCTGGTATGCTCCTTGTATTCCTCTTTGGAGCTGTCTTGGCCTTTGATGCAGCCTTGGGTGCTTCCTTGGGCTTGGATGCAGTAGCCCCTGATCTTATAGCATCACCCATAAGCTTTTGTGCCTTAGGTGCTGGTGCAGCAACCTCTTCTTCCTCTTCCTCTTCAGAATCTCTCATGATTGAGGATCTCCCAAGCACTCTAGCAGTGGTCTTTTTGATCCTCTCCTTCCTCTTCTTCCCTTCTGCAGCAGCCTCTTTGGGTTTAGACTTTTCAGGAATCTGAGTTGAGGCTCTGGCCTTTGGCATAGGCTGCCTACCTGCTGGCCTTTTAATTTTCAATCCTGGCTTTGTGTTCTGAGCTGAGCCATATTCCTTCTTGAGCACAACTTTCTTGGAAGTGGCTTCTTCTTCTGCCACATAGTCCTCATCCTCTGATTCTGAGGTTCTTTTCTTCCTTTGTCTGGTGGCAGCTTTTGGCAAGTTACTAGGAGTGCTCATGCTGCCTTCATCTGAAGAACTGGAGGGACTAGTGCCCTCACTCATGTGCACTTGCTGCTCTGACAGGTTTTGGCTATCACTCTGATCTGACATGATGAACAAGCTGACTGCTGACCCTGTGAACAGTTTATAGATGAGGTAGAGTGGATGAGCATCACAAAATGCAGAGATTTTTGCAAAAGAATGATTCAAAATCTTAGTTTTAGTTTCCCACAGAAATCATTTCGGATCTACCGATTTTTAAACTCGGTGATACCGAAGCAGTTTTGGAACCTAAACTAGTGAACTCGGTCAGCCCGAGTCACAGTTCGGTGGCACCGAGACTGCTAGGGTTTCACAAAGTTCCAAAATTGGTCACACCGATTAGTAATTCTCGGTCAGACCAAGTCTCACTTGTGCAATGGCATGAGCCAAATCGGTGGGACTGAGTTTTTCAACTCGGTGGGTCCGAGATGGTTTCGGCAGAAACCTAACCCTAAAGTTTTCGAATCAATCCTATTCTATGAATGCATTGACTGGATAGGAGTGTTTCAATCGTGGATAGAAACAATAAGATCACAATGTGCTAGGAATCAGATTGGAGATAGCACAAAGATCGAGTCCATACCCTAGTTCGGCGGAGACTCGCTACGGCGGCAACGGCGGGGTTGAATTCCGTTGACGGCGATGGAGACCAGCGACTGGAGGCGGCTGGCGGCGAGGAGACGATCCGGAGACCACGTTGGCAGAGCGAGCTATCGCGCGGGCGAAGGGGTTCAGAGAAATTTTCCAAATTGTGCCTATATATAGCCCAACCATGTCGGTGTGACCGAGTGGAACATCTCGGTGGCACCGAGATGCAAAACTGTATACAGTTATTGCAACTCGGTGTGACCGAATGGTTCAAATCGGTTGCACCGAGATCGACAATTCAGATCAACTTAATGAACTCGGTAGGACCGAAAGTAGGATACCGGTCAGACCGAGAATCACAAAGAGGTTTTGGAAGTTTAAGTCTATGAAGAATCGGGGACTCCGAGTGCTCCTCACACAGAGTGGTTCGAATCTAACTTGATCAAATTTTGTGATGTAGCATGAATAGAGTTTGAGACAAGAAAAGCATAGATAGCTAGAGGAGGTTCTTAGGCATTCTTGTCCATCCACTTGGCAAAAGGAAATAAAACCAAACAATCAAAACAACAAGTGGATGTCCTCGAATGAGTAAAATATGCAACCAACATGCTCACACAATAAAATGGCAATTGAAATATGTGACAAAGCATGCACAACCAATTCTAGCATCTATCAAGCAATTGGCGATGACTAGGTCATCTATATATGAGTATATTGACTTAGGAGTCAAGTGAGAACACTTGATCATAGGTCATACTCATCGTTTAAGCTCAAGTGGGGTTACCACTTTTACATAAAGCATTGTTGTGTTCACATCATTAGAGTTGCTTTAGCTCAAGTCTTAGAGTAAAGCTCCCCCTAGATGTGATATCCCCCCTAAGAGGGATGAACTAACCTTGGGTTTTGTCGATGATGACTTCATGTAGATGTTGAAGATGTGGATGCTCAATGTTGATGTAGATCACTTGGAGCTATCCATTTGAGTGAATTGCACTTTCAATACCTACATGGGTTAGTCCCACAAGGAACAAACAAGGATATCCATAGACATAGAGTGATGCACACACAAGATGATGTCCATGAAAACTTTTAGGTTACCTTGTCCCTTGTCTTACCAACAAGAGGGTTTGTGACTCCTTGAACTAGTGCAAGATGTGGAAGTTGATTGCACTTGTTCTTGCCAAAATGATAAGAGTGAAGTATGTTGGCGGAGTCACCCTCAAGAACTCTCTAGTTCTTCTTCTTTTGGATCCACACCATCTTGATGGGAATCCTTGGAGTTGTAGTCGTACTTGATGAAGTGGAACTTGAAGTGGTCTTGGGAATCCACTTGACTAAGGTCTTAGGAGCTTCTTCAAATGCATCAATTTCCTCTTGAAGCTTGTCCTTGCCTTTTTGCTTGTAGTCTTGTGGTGGAAGATCATCTTGAGCTTGTGTCCCCTTGAAGGAAGTAGGATCATACTTCTCTTGTTGAGGAACAAACTTTGTCTTGGGGTATTGATCTTCTTCCCACTCAACTCCATTGGCATTGAACTTTCGTTCAAAACCAACACCTTGATTCTTCCGGTGCCTTCCTTGCTTGCGCACAATTTCCTCGAATTGCTTACTCCCGGCAAGGCTTTTGTACACTCCTTTCTCTATAATTCCCTTCAATAAGCTATTGCTCAAGTGTAACTTGGCTAAGAGAATCATTAGTGGAATCAAGAGAACTACTAGAAGCAACAATATTGGATTTAGCATGATCATTGTTACTACTAGAGGAAGAATCTTTCTTGTTCTTGTTACTAGACTTGACTTGAGGCATGTAAGTGGATAAGAGTAAACGCTTGGCAATGTAAGAAGAACTTTTCTTGCGGAGATCATCATTGATTGCCTTTAAAAACTCATGCTCTTGCTCAAGATTGAGCTTTTCAAAGCGTAACTTCTCATGAGCTCTTAAAAGTTCTCGATGATCTTCGAAGATAGTTTCATGAGCTAACTTAAGAGTGTTTAGTTCTTTAGTTAGAGCCTCAATCTTCTCCTTATCATTGTCATTCGTTTTATCTTGATTAGCATGATTAATTGACGTTTCATCATAGTATTCATCACTAGAGTTGTCAACAAGTAAATCATCATCACCTAACAAGTCATCTTCATCACTATTAAAATCAACATACTCGGGGTGTGTTACCTTAGGACCTTTGGCCATGAAGCATCTTCCAATTCCTTCATTTGGTGAGTCAAATATGTCGTAGGAGTTGGTTGACACAAGTGCTAGACCGGCAACACCTTCATCTTGAGTATATTCGGAATCGGAGTGATAACTTCTCTCGGAGTGGTTGTCGGAGTCGGAGCCGGATACCCATTCACCAACATGAGCTTGATGTCTTCGTTTTGTGTAGCTCCTTGATGATTTTTCCTTCCTTTCCGAATCCTTGCTTCTCCGTGAGTGTCTTCGTTCATAACGATCATCTCTACTCCTTCTCTCTCTTGGATGGTGATTCTTCTCTTTTGCTTCTTCTTTTTGGAGAGTCTTCTCTTCTCTTGTAGGGAGCCGTACACTCATTGGAATAGTGTCCGGGTCTTCCACAATTGTAGCAGTTTCGCTCTCGACTAGAAGATCTTTTGTCATTGTAGGACCTTGACTTGGAGCTTCTATCTTTGCTTCTACTCTTGTAGAACTTGTTGAAGTTTTTCACCATTAAGCTCAATTCTTCATTGAAGTTTTGTTTCTCACTTGATGATGTAGGGGCTTCACATGAGGCTTTGTAGGCACCACTTGATTTGTTGTGAAGTTCCTCTTTATCCTTAAGTGACATCTCATGAGCAACAATTCTTCCAATTACCTCCGTTGGCTTGAGATCTTTGTAATTGGGCATCATTTGGATCAATGTGCACACGGTATCATATTTTCCATCCAAGGCTCTTAGAATCTTCTTGATGATGAATCTATCGGTCATCTCTTCACTTCCTAAGCCGGCAATCTCATTTGTGATGAGAGCAAGCCTAGAGTACATTTCAGCGACACCTTCACCATCCTTCATTTTGAACTTGTCAAGTTGACTTTGAAGCACATCCAATTTGGATTCCTTGACGGAGTCGGTACCTTCGTGCATATCAATCAAAGTGTCCCAAATTTCCTTTGCATTCTCAAGACGGCTGATTTTGTTGAATTCTTCGGGGCACAATCCGTTGAAGAGAATATCACAAGCTTGAGCATTGTATTGCAACATCTTCAACTCATCCGCGGTAGCTTCACGGTTTGGTTCTCTCCCATCAAAGAAGTCACCTTGCAAACCAACACACACAATAGCCCAAACGGCGGGGTTATGTCCAAGAATATGCATTTTCATTTTATGCTTCCAACTAGCAAAATTAGTACCATCAAAGTAAGGACCTCTACGGTGATAATTTCCCTCGCTAGACGCCATACTCTCCTAGGTTGTGAAACCAAGGCTATGACCACCAAAAGCTATGGAAATCAAAGCAAATGGAGACCAAAGCTCTGATACCACTTGTAGGATCGAAAGTATGTCTAGAGGGGGGGTGATTAGACTACTTGACCAAATAAAAACTTAACCTTTTCCCAATTTTAGTTCTTGGCAGATTTTAGCTATTTTAGGACAAGTCAAGCAATCATCGCACAATTCAAGCAACCATGCAAAGAGTATATTGGCAGCGGAAAGTAAAGCATGCAACTTGCAAGAATGTAAAGGGAAGGGTTTGGAGAATTCAAACGCAATTGGAGACACGGATGTTTTTCCCGTGGCTCGGATAGGTGGTGCTATCCTACATCCACGTTGATGGAGACTTCAACCCACGAAGGGTAACGGTTGCGCGAGTCCACGGAGGGGTCCACCCACGAAGGGTCCACGAAGAAGCAACCTTGTCTATCCCACCATGGCCATCACCCACGAAGGACTTGCCTCACTAGCGGTAGATCTTCACGGAGTAGGCGATCTCCTTGCCCTTACAAACTCCTTGGTTCAACTCCACAATCTTGTTGGGGGCTCCCAAGTGACACCTAGCCAATCTAGGAGACACCGCTCTCCAAGAAGTAACAAATGGTGTGGAAATAAGATTTGAGTGGAAAGCAACTTGGGGAAGGCTAGAGATCAAGATTCATGTGGTAGGAATGGAATATCTTGGCCTCAACACATGAGTAGGTGGTTCTCTCTTAGAACATACGAGTTGGAAGTGTAGATGTGTTCTGATGGCTCTCTCCATGAGTGAAGAGGAGGTGGAGGGGTATATATAGCCTCCACACAAAATCCAACCGTTACACACAATTTACCAATCTCGGTGGGACCGAATCAACAAACTCGGTCGGACCGAAATAGTAAACCTAGTGACCGTTAGAGATTTTCGGTGGGACTGACATGCAACTCGGTAGGACCGATATGGTTAGGGTTAGGGCATAACGTAATCTCGGTGAGACCGATTACACAAACTCGGTGAGACCGATTTGGTAATAAGCTAACCAGAGGGTTGGTCAGGAAAACTCGGTGGGACCGATTTGCTCTTTCGGTGAGACCGAAAAGTTACAAAAAGGAAACAGAGAGTTTGCATTGCAATCTCGGTGGGACCGATCCGCTCTTTCGGTGAGACCGAAAAGTTACGAAAAGGAAATAGAGAAATTGCAATCCCATCTCGGTGAGACCGAGATCCCTATCGGTAGAACCGATTTGCTAGGGTTTGGCAGTGGCTTATGACAAGTGAAACTCGGTGGCGCCGGGTTGAAAGAATCGGTAGGGCCGAGTTTGGCTTTGGGTTTAGGTCAAATGTGGATATGGGAAAGTAGCTGAGGATTTTAGAGCATATCATTAAGCACATGAAGCAAGAGGCTCATTAAGCAACACCTCATCCCTACTTGATAGTATTGGCTTTTCCTATGGACTCAATGTGATCTTGGACCACTAAAATGTAAAATGAAGAGTCTTGAGCATATGAGCTAGAGCCAATCCTTTGTCCTTAGCATTTTGAGGGTTCCACTTTCACCATCCATGCCATGCCAATCATTGAGCTTTCCTGAAATGATCATCTTGGAATAGCATTAGCTCAATGAGCTATATGCTGTTATGAATTACCAAAACCACCTAGGGATAGTTGCACTTTCACAAAGTGAAAAGTAAAGGCAAAGTAAAAAAGCAAAGCAAGATTAAAGTGATGGAGATTGATATGATGAGAATAGACGCGGGGGCCATAGGTTTCACTAGTGGCTTCTCTCAAGAGCATAAGTATTCTACGGTGGGTGAACAAATTACTGTTGAGCAATTGACAGAATTGAGCATAGTTATGAGAATATCTAGGCATGATCATGGATATAGGCATCACGTCCGTGACAAGTAGACCGAAACGATTCTGCTTCTACTACTATTACTCCACTCATCGACCGCTATCCAGCATGCATCTAGAGTATTAAGTTAAAAATAGAGTAATGCCTTAAGAAAGATGACATAATGTAGAGAGATAAATTCAAGCAATATGAAATAAACCCCATCTTGTTATCCTCGATGGCAACGATGCAATACGTGCCTTGCTGCCCCTTCTGTCACTGGGAAAGGACACCGCAAGATCGAACCCAAAGCTAAGCACTTCTCCCATGGCAAGAACTACCAATCTAGTTGGCCAAACCAAACGGATAATTCGAAGAGACTTGCAAAGATAACCAAGCATACATAAAAGAATTGAGAGAAGATTCAAATATTATTCATAGATAGACTTGATCATAAACCCACAATTCATCGGTCTCAACAAACACACCGCAAAAAAAAGATTACATCGAATAGATCTCCACAAGAGAGGGGGAGAACTTTGTATTGAGATTCAAAGAGAGAGAAGAAGCCATCTAGCTACTAACTATGGACCCGAAGGTCTGAGGTAAACTACTCACACTTCATCGGAGGGGCTATGATGATGTAGAAGCCCTCCGTGATGACGGCCCTCTCCGGCGGAGCTCCGGAACAGGCCCCAAGAAGGGATCTCATGGATACAGAAAGTTGCGGCGGAGGAATTAGGTTTTTGGCTCCTCTTCTGATCGTTTGGGGGTACGTATGTATATATAGAAGGAAGAAGTACGTCGGTGGAGCACCGAGGGGCCCACGAGGCAGGGGGCGCGCCCCCCACCCTCGTGACCTCCTCTTTGACTCCTTGGAGTAGGGTCCAAGTCTCCTAGATCACGTTCAGTGAGAAAATCACGTTCCCGAAGGTTTTATTCCGTTTGGACTCCGTTTGATATTATGTTTCTCCGAAACACTGAAATAGGCAAAAACAACAATTCTGGGTTGGGCCTCCGGTTAATAGGTTAGTCCCAAAAATAATATAAAAGTGGAAAATAAAGCCCAATATAGTCCAAAACAGTAGATAATATAGCATGGAGCAATCAAAAATTATAGATACGTTGGAGACGTATCAACCCCCCCTCTAGTCAACTATATCGATCATTTCACTATCTTGCAAGTCTATAGTCACCTATTATGTATTATGATCCGTTAACCCTGAAGTGACAATAATCGGGATACTTACCGGTGATGACCGTAGTTTGAGGAGTTCATGTATTCACTATGTGTTAATGCTTTGGTCCGGTACTCTATTAAAATGAGGCCTTAATATCCCTTAGTTTCCAATAGGACCCCGCTGCCACGGGAGGGTAGGACAAAAGATGGCATGCAAGTTCTTTTCCATAAGCACGTATGACTATATTCGGAATACATGCCTACATTACATTGATGAACTGGAGCTAGTTCTGTGTCACCCTAGGTTATGACTGTTACATGATCGATCGCATCTGGCATCATTCTCCATCACCAATCCAATGCCTATGAGCTTTTCTATATATTGTTCTTCGCTTATTTATTTTTCCGCTGCTATTGTTACAATCACTACAAAACCCAAAAAAATTACTTTTGCTACCGTTACCTTTTGCCACCGTTACCACTACTATCATATTACTTTGCTACTAAATACCTTGTTGCACATATTAAGTTTCCAGGTGTGGTTGAATTGACAACTCAGCTGCTAATACTTGGGAATATTCTTTGGCTCCCCTTGTGTCGAATCAATAAATTTGAGTTCAATACTCTACCCTCAAAAACGGTTGCGATCCCCTATACTTGTGGGTTATCACCGCACTAGTCGTAGACCCAATAATCGATGGGTTCCACCTGACTCGCGTCCTTATGGACGGAGGTAGCAGCCTCAATCTGCTCTATCAGGATACAACACGAAAAATGGGCATTAACCCATCACGGATCAAGCCCACCAGGACTACCTTCAAAGGAGTCATACCAGGTGTAGAAGCCCGTTGTATGAGCTCAATCACACAAGAGGTTGTATTCGGATCTTCCGACAACTTCCGAAGCGAGTAGTTAATCTTCGATATCGTCCCCCTCCGCAGCGGCTATCACGCACTGCTTGGATGAACTGCGTTCGCTCGATTCAACGCGGTACCACACTGTGCTTATCTCAAGCTCAAGATGCCCGGTCCACGCGGTGTCATAACGGTCAACGAAAATACGGAACGCTCCCTACGTACAGAAGAGCACATAGCTGCCTTAGCAGCAGAAGTACACAGCGGCCTTCTCAAGCAGAACCTTAATTCGGCTACCGAGCCCACGGACACCGTTAAGAGGGTCTGAACTACTCTGCGGCAGGAGAGCTCGGCTCGTCAGGAGCTTGACTAGCAATCCGGCCTCTGTCTCAGTCCCGATAAAGTGGTGGCATTCTTGCCACGCGTACATAATTACGCACTCAAAATCCCATGGGTATCGACAGAGGCATAGCTAGCTTGTGGTCCATAGTACGGCTCAACCGACATCGGATACACACATACTTTCACTTTTACTTGTTTCCTTTTCAGGTCTCAATCCCACAGGCCCCATCTGGTGGTCTGGTCATCGGTCCTCTTGAAGGATAAACACACCAAGGCGACGAGAAACGCAGACATATGGGGGACTTTTTAGGTGATTCCGTTAACGATAACTCTATCTGTTTTTCAGGACCCACATGCAGCTCTCCCTTGATTTAGGCATGTTAAATAGCCTGCTGCTTATCGCACTACCTGTATCAATGCGCCTTGACGTACTAATTAAATTATAATGAAAACAGTTTGCGGCTGGAGCTTTAGGACCCCAGCCTTTTACCTTTGCACCTTTCCTGTTTTCTTTCTCTTTTTTCTCTCAGCTCCCTTGTGGATAACCCTATCATGTAGCACCCATACACTTTGGTACGTTTGATGTTTGTCAGGGGCTTCATAGCACCCCACATTACGACAACAAAAGTCCGAACACTTTTTATAAGTATAGTTCGGCACCCCGAATTTAGCATTATATGAATTGGCTCAGAATCATGTCTTTGGTCAATAGTTGGGTTGCTCGGCTCCTATGCTTGCTACCTTACATTCCGCTATATTGGCTAAGGTAGTAAAGGGAGAACTATTGCAAGTGTGCCTTGGTTTATCCAAAGGAGCACCTCAGTAGAGAAAGCCGAAAACTGACTGTCATGATGCGGCGAGAGCCGGTCAGCTATTCGGAGGTTACAAAATCGTTGGAGATTTCTTCCGCATTACGCGAAGGATTGGTACTTCCCGATCAGATGCTTATAGCACTCTAGTCTGGTTGTCTGGCTCATTGCGCTAAACAACTCCTTCAAGGACCATCTAATTGAATCAAGATTGTTTAGATTCCATCCCGAACACCCCCGTACTACCTACGTGGGGGCAGAATCCGACGACTGGTTAACCCACAGATTTCATACAACACGGCCACACAGGAAGTAAAAATTTAAAAACAGAACAAGCATTATATTGCACAATCACTTTGTTTTATCATACAAGGTAGAGGGAGCTCAAATACATTCATTCAAAGACAGTGTCTTTCGTACAATGATCCGCAACAATGCGGGACCCCTCCAAGACATCGCCGAAGTATCGCTCGGGTGTGCGGTGCTCCTTGCCCTCTGGCGGCCCCTCGGTCGCTAACTTGACAGCGTCCAGCTTCGCCCACCAGATCTTACAATAGGAGAAGGCCAGACGCGTGCCCTCGATGCAGACGGACCGCTTGATGACGTCCAACCACGGACAGGCATCCACCAGCTTCTTCATGAGGCCGAAATAGCTGCTGGGTATAGCTTCGGCTGGCCACATTCGGATTATCATGTCCTTCATGGCCAATTCGACCACCTTGTGCAGTTCGACCAGCTGTTTCAGCTGATCGCCGAAGGGCACCGGATGTTCTGGCGTGAGATATTACAACCAGAACAACTTCTTCATGGAACTCCCTTCTTCGGCTTGGAAGAACTCCGCGGCGTCGGTGACACTGCGTGGCAGATCAGCAAAAGCCCTTGGAGAACTCCGAATCCGGGTTAGTAAATGATATTTCATCTTCACATTCTTGCTTTGCATATTGAATGAGTTAACCGCCGCGATCTTCCTGGCCTCCTGGATTTCCTGGAGGGCGGCCTGGGCCTCATTCCGGGCTACCTCCGCACTTTGACAAGCCTTGGCGAGTTCGGCTTCTTGAACCGACACATCGCGCTCCAAGGTCTCGCACTTCCGCACCGCGTCTTGGAGCTCCTGTTGAACCTCGTTGACCCGGACCTTGAGCTTTTTACGGGCGGCCCGCTCCTTGACAGCCTTCCCTTCGGCTTCGGCTAGGGCCTTTTTCAGGGCCTCGACCTTTGTCGTCACCTCTATACACATCATGGCATTTCGGTCACTGCATATCATTTTACCTTTTTTTTAATACATAAAAGGTTATTACTTACCCTGTTTTTCCTGGAGCTGCCTCTTCACCTGGCCCAGCTCCTCCTCAGCCTCCGCCAGTTTCTGCTTCAGTCCGGAGACTTCGGCAGTATGCAAGGCTGCGGCCAACACCGACGCATGTGCATACATTTCAGACAAATTTAGTTAGTTTCCTACAATAGGAGATTGATCCTCTATCCGGTTTTTTCTTTCCGAACACCAGACAGTGTCTCAGGGGCTACTGTCTATATTGGGATTTTCTCCTTTTTGCTGCCGCTTACCTCAAAACCTATTAGCAGGCTGCTGCAGGCTTCGGCTAGTTCGCTCTTGGCGGACTGAACCCTTTCAATTACCGTGCCCATAAGGACACGGTGCTCATCCACAATGGAAGCGCCTCGCGGCGCTTCTAGCAGATTATTCGGTGCCCCTGGTTGGATAGGGGTCACCGGCAGAATAGGCATCCCCCCTTCTTTTGAAGGAGGTTGCGTGCTGGATTTCGGAGCCACATCGGTCTCCGGAATCGAGTCCGGCTGAGGGCCGAACTGAATACGGCCCTCCCACCAGTCTCCATGGGGATTGATTCCCCCTGGTGTCCGGTGACGGGGGTTTCGCCTTCTGGCGCCTCCTAAGCCTCTCCCCTGCCTGGAACGGTCCTTCGGGACAGCACCTCCGCATCGTCCTTGGCCTTGGGGGAGTGAGCGGCTGGCGGTGACTCGCTGGCCATCGCCTTGGAATCCAGTGAACCTCCTAACGAGGATCGCGGGGAGCTGTCGTGGGCTAGACTACAATAACATAACCAATCATGTCAATACAATGAGGAGGAGAAACTTAATGGGCGGATATAAGTCTTAGCACTTACGATGTGGCCCACGGCTTAGTGCGGAGGCGTTGCTCCTGACTGCTGTCAACGTCCCATGCGGAGTTATCCGCAAGGGAGCTTTTTCCTTTCTTGGACGTCTCCGCCTCCAGATTTATGGAAGCCACCCTCTTCTTCCTCCCCTCATTAGGGGGAGGGTTGTTCTCTTCCCCCTCCTCATCGTTGTCGTCTTCGGCGGCGGAGGAGCGGGTCTTGTCTTCGGACGTTGCGTCCGAAGCACCCTTGCGGCGAGGGCCACTCCGGACCCCCTTGTCCTTCCCTGTGGCCTTCTTCTTCGGTGCCTTGTAGGGCATCGGCACCAGCATCTTCGCTAAATGCGGGATAACTGGTTCTTCAGGCAGCGGATCCGGACATTGGATCCGCTTCGCCCTCTCCATCCAGTCCTGAAGAAACGATGACGACAAAAGCTTAGACATCATCCTTGAAACAGGCAAGTATGGGATGCAGTAAGAATAACATACCTCGTTGGCGAGGTGGTTAATGTCATGCCCGCGGTCCGAATCTGTGGCCGGCGGTGTTTCGTTGCCAGTAAAAAGCAACCTCCAGGCATCTTCGTGAGTGGTTTCGAAGAGCCTCTTCAGGGCATGGTGCTTCTTCGGATTGAACTCCCATAGAGGGCGGCTTCAGCTTTGGCATGGGAGAATCCGGCGAACTAGCATCACCTGGATTATATCGACGAGTTTGATATCTTTATCCACCATGCTTTTAATGCGCGTTTGCAGCGTTGTTAGCTTGTCTGGCGAACACCAGTTCGGGCCCTTCTCGACCCAGGAGGTGAGTCGCATGGGAGCGCCATAGTTGAATTCGGCAGTTGCGGCCCAGGTGGTGTCGCGGGGTTTTGTGATATAGAACAAATGTTTCTGCCATTCTTTTACAGTCTCCACGAAAGTGCCTTTCGGCCAGGAGACATTGGCCAGCTTTCTCACCATGGCGCCTACGCACTCCGCGTGCTGGCCATCCACCACCTTCGGCTTCACATTGAAGACCTTGGGCCACAGCCCGAAGTGGGGTTGGATGCGGAGGAAGGCCTCACACACGAGAACGCCGAGATGTTGAGGAGGGAGTTCGGGGATAGATCATGGAAGTCTATCCCGTAGTAGAACATTAGCCCGCGGACGAAGGGGTGGAGTGGAAACCCTAACCCGTGGAGAAATGAGGGATGAATACCACCCTCTCGTTGGGCTTCGGTGTGGAAACGATTTGTCCCTGGGCCGGAAGGCGATGAGCGATTCCCTTCGCCAGGTACCCGGCCGCCCGAAGCTCGGCAATGTCCTCCTCTTGGACGGAGGAGGCCATCCACTTGCCTTGACCTCCAGATCCGGACATGGTTGAGTGCTTTCTCGAGACGGAAAAGATGAGAACTTGGGCGCTGGAGCTCAAGAATGGAAGGGCAGAGGAAGAGAGAAGGCGTGGGTGAAGAAAAGAAATTCTTATCTCCTTATAAAGGTAATAAATATTGAACGCCTCCCCACTCGCCTTAAAATTCGCCTACTCCCAAGGGCTGTGTAAACGGCATGGTTGGGTTACCCATGCCCGTATTGATGAGAATCCCGTAATAATGGGACACGATCTCTGCTTTGACAAGACATGCCAATGGCGACCGCGTCTCGAAACGTGGAGCGGTAGACGAAAAACGGTTCGAAATTATGACCGGACAGATGTAGTGTCATGTTACAGAAAGTTGTCAGCAGGGGCTACTGAGGGAGTCCTGGACTAAGGGGTCCTTGGGCGTCCGGCCTGTTAGCCATGGGCCGGACTGATGGGCTGTGAAGATACGAAGACCGAAGACTGCACCCGTGTCCGGATGGGACTCTCCTTGCGTGGAAGGCAAACTTGGCGACCGAATATGTAGATTCCTTTCTTTGTAACCGACCTTGTGTAACCCTAGATCCTCCCGGTGTCTATATAAACCGGAGGACTTAGTCCGGAGAGAGAGACATTATCATAACCATACAAGCTAGACCTCTAGGGTTTAGCCATTACGATCTCGTGGTAGATCAACTCTTGTAATACTCATATTCATCAAGATCAATCAAGCAGGATGTAGGGTATTACCTCCATAGAGAGGGCCCGAACCTGGGTAAAACATTGTGTCCCATGTCTCCTGTTACCATCTACCTTAGACGCATAGTTCGGGACCCCCTACACGAGATCCGCCGGGTTTGACACCGACAACCACCATTAGTAGCCATGCCCCACGCCGGCAGGTAAGGAGCTACCCATATTTAACATCGGAGCGCTGACTGCAGCTCTTGAGCAAATCTGGGCAAGACGCGAAGCCCGGATCGCCACAAGGCTACCTCCAGACACGGTGGATCCAGAGGAGGACTTGGAGGTGGTGGTGGAAGAGGAGGATGTCGGGGAGGACGCGGAGCAGGAGAAGGACGAGGAGGATGTGGGGGACGCTGAGGACGCAGATCTGCAGGCGGAGCAGCAGGCGATTCTCGATTCCCTTCGGTCAGAATCGGAGGCGGAGGCCAACGCCGTCGTTGGCAGGAGGGGGAGGCCGAGCACGCTGCGGAAGTCGACGAGATGCTCGCATATATGGATGAAGAGGAGGAGGAGGAGAAGCCGGAGCCCTTCTACATGCCCATCTACCCGGCGTTCGACACTGACGTCTTGGACATCTCCGACAATGAAGCCTATTTAGCCAACGTGACGTGCGTAGTACGTAGGATTTCTTTTACATGGTTTGTATGGATTTAGGAAATGAAATATGAAAGACTCAAATGCATGCATAGCATCAAGTATGAGACGTGACCGATCATTGTCCGCGAACACGCCCGGTCACGTCCATGGGCTTTTGAGGGGTCGGATTTGGCAAGTCCGGCAGTAGATGCTCTAAACCAGAAACATTACTGAACAACACAAATTCTTAAAGTAGAAGTGACGCATACTATACAACAGGAATGCTGGAAAGAGAAGAGACACTCCATTTATCAATTACACGACGCGTCAGATCGGCCGATTGCCCAGTGCCTTTTCAAAAATGTATTTGGATCACGCCAAGCCCGCAATCCATCCATTTGTACGTCGCCGTGCAAATCAATCAATCGTGTGTCCTACTCCTAAAGGTTCCGTTTGCGGTTTCGTCGGGTTTTCACTTGTAGCCACAATCAAAGTCATCGAGGCAAGTACACTCTGGAGTTCATGCGCGGCTGCTGTCGAAGCTATGGAGAAATGGACTAAGCTCCGAATTCTGAAGGAATAAATGAAAGAATAAGGAAAAAAATACTGAAATTGTTATTTTTTAATGTTTTATCCACTGAAATAATCAAAAAATAGGAATGGGTTTAGTTGGTTAGATTTACGAAATCACTATAAGTTTGACGTCATTTCTTTGGGTTTGGGGAGCAAATGTCCTCGAATCCGCTGGATTGAGGCACTAATCTTAGAGCAGCCGAAAGTAGCCACGTCAGCAAAAAAAAATCGTTTGGGAAAATGGTCCGCGCCGTGAACGACTCCCCTCTCCTTTGTCTTCCCTTCACTCTTTCCCCAATCCTCCCCCATTTCTCTCCCTCCCCACACCGTCGTGGGTCGCTGAATCCTTTCTCTCCTCTTTCATTTCTCCGACGACGGTACTGGCGGCGATTTGCAGGGTACGTCATTTGCATTGTTTTGTATAAATTTAGGATAGGACATATAAGAGATGTGACTATGGAGTGCTAGAAATACTATATGCCCGATGACCTACAACGAATGCCTCCGGACGCGTCCGCGGGCATACGAGGGCCCAAATTAGGTGACCACGGCTTGTAGACGCCTCTCACCATAGGTCAGGAAGGGGGAGATGGATGTGTGCGCGTCTAGACATGGCAGACACGATTTATGTTTTCGAGTTGTGAACCACGTCTATCACGTGGTGACATGCCAGATACACAAACACCTTTTGTATTGTCACAGTAAGATAGCTCACACAACAGTGGCACTAATTTGGCATTGCTCACGCTAGTTTAGCTTATCCTGTTTTTCGCTTGTCAAATCTTCCATGTGTCCTTTGCCCTACCTCCTGGTCTCTTGGCCCAGATGTACAGCAGTGTGACGATTGGAGTAGGAATGAGATCAACACTGCTCTCCGGACGTACTCCAAACAGAACCTCGACCTACCATCACACTGTCGAGCTGAATAATGAGACCTATCGTGAGAAGTGCATGAATAAATCCAGGTACATATAAACCCACTTTGAAAAACACATTTTGCAATGTTAAAAAATTCTGAAAAAAGATGCGCGCAGACATCTCCATATTCTATGTATGTGCAGAAAGTTTCATAGAAAAACAACTTTTTTTAGCTTGTGCAAAAAAGACAATTTTATGCCGTGAAACGCTATTTAGAAGTAGTAAAATTTATCTTTTTACTGAGACAAAAAAAATATTTTTTTACACAAAACTTTGTGTCGTGGACATACCTTTGCCAATACGTATGCATAATTTTTTTAGAATTTTTAAACATTACAAAACGCGTAAAAAGTACATTTTTGAAAAGCGGGTGCAGATGTCTCCGTGTGCAGATCGTCCACTCTCGACCTATCATTATGATACTGATATAACCGGGCGAGCAATGCTACACAGACGACAGTGTTCGCATGATTTGTGCACGATATATCGCCGGAGCCTTTCATCATGTCCACTGTGTACAAGAGGACCATTGGATCGGCCATCGTCCAACAATCGTCCTGTGAATTGTCGTCCGCAAAGGAGTTCCGTAACCGGGCCCTGCATAGAAGGCTCGTGTAGGTGGCGGCCGAGACGTTCGGTTGAGCAGGGAGGTGGGCGCTTTTTGAACATCGCATCGCTGCTGGCTGATGGTGTTCACAGGCGACGATGATGCTCCAGACTTGTTTGTTGTCGACGCTTGTGTTCAGGGGATTTTGCTGCCTTCCTTTTTTTTAAGCAACGAGCTCCCTCGTCGATTTTCATTACAGAAACTGTCGAACACAGCGTCTTACTCCTACAAAGCATGAAATCAAATGAAAGAAACGAAATGGTCCTAACATTGCGGCGGAGTCAGAAATTTTGTGAAGCCTAGGCAAATTTTATCCTAAGTGTATAATATAAAAATCAAAACCGGGTATTCGGATCAATTTTTTTTGCCTGATACCGTTTTTTCCCGATAGGCACTAGAAGAACTGTTTTTTTTTAACCCAAAAATTCGGCATTTTCACCTGAACGCATTAAAATGATTTTTGAGTTCAAACACTTCCACCAACAACCCTTTCCCTAATGCGCGGGTTTGAGTCCTCCCTAACCCATCGCGGTCATAATTTTTTTAAACACTACTAAAATTAAAAATCAGACTTGCAAGAAACATAGTCGATCTTGTGACATCGAAAACACTTCCGCCATGCTAGGAGCTATTTTATGTTAAATTATGCATGCGGCTTCTATTCCACACTATGTGAGCTTGTAATGAAAAATTCTGGGTCCGACAAAATATCCGGTTGGTTTCTAAAAATTCTGACCGGTAAAAAAACCTTGATTCAGGTATGCAACATATAAAATAGTACCAAAGTCCCAAATCACAATCTACATTAATTTTGCCTGGAGGGTCGCTACTGATTCTTTGCCAACATGGAGAAACAAGCATGTACGTGGCCTTGAAACAACTGATTTATGTCCATTGTGTGCTACAGAGACTGAGGACTGTTTCCACTCATTATGCCGGTGCACTTTCTCACGTATCTTATGGGAAACAATGGCGGATGTGTGGACCTTGCCGTGTATTACATCCATGCATAATTCTGGTACAGAATGGCTGCTGCATGTGTTAGAGACACTGCCGGAAATTGAGCGTTCCATGTTGCTAATGACGCTTTGGCGGGCGTGGTACATCAGGAATGAGGTCATCCACCATAAGCATGTACCGCCTATGGAAACTTCGAAACGATTCTTGGTGAGCTACCTTGACTCTCTTATTGGCATTAGAACTGTTCTCTCTTCCGATCCTAGTAAGGGAAAATCTTTTATCACATATGATAATCATCCCCGGCGGTCACATGTGATAACAAATGTTGCCCATCCCAAGTGGATTGCGCCCAAGGCCGGCTGGGTGCAGTTGTGCACTGATGGCTCGTATGCAGATGATGGATCGGCAGGCGCTGGCATGGTGCTGAGAGATGACAAGGGTTTTATAATTTTTTTCTTCGTGTAGGCAGCTTTCTCATGTCGCGAAGCCTTAGAAGTTGAATTGTGTGCTTGCATGGAGGGTTTGTCATTTGCTATCCAGAGGAGTGTCCTACCTATCATGATCGAGATGGATTCCATTGTTGCAGTGAAGCTGATACAGGCTCAGGAGGTGGACAGATCTGTTTACGCGTCGCTCACTAAGGAGATCCGTTACCTTATGTCTCTTCGTGATTCTTGTATTACTCATATCAATCGTAGTCAAAATAAGGTTAGTGATAGTCTAGCTAAGTTTGCTCGTCTAAAAGGCAGAATCATGACTTGGATAGGTTCGGGGCCTTCAGAGGCATTGGAGTTTGCAGTGATTGATTGTATGGACCTTATGGTTGAGTAATACATTATTTCACCCGCAAAAAAAAGTAGTCGTATACAAATTTAATTTATAGTGAGGTACTCAAAATTTAAACCCCGAGTAAGTCTGTCGAACACCCCACACTCTGACCTCAAAATTTCAACCCACAAATAAGCCTGTCGAACAGCCGAACAGGCAGATCGTGGCGAGGTGGAGCGATGGACCAATCATCGTCCTTTTTTTTTGAGAAAATATCACGGTCATGCTAGTCCTTTTTTTCTTGTCCTTGTAGTCTCTTTTTTTTTGAGACACGTGCTTCTAGTCTTCTCGAGTAAGCAACAGCGAAACAGGCTGCTTGCTAGGCCGGTAGGCCAGTGGGCCTACTTCTCATCGTACCACTACACACCACACGTAGCCATAGCCAGCCCAGCTGGCCGGGTAAAACACAATTGCGTTTGACGATTTTTCCTTGATCTATGGAGGCCATCGTAGCTGGCGCGTCCTAGCGAGCCCGGGCAACTGCCCAGGGTCGCCGGGCTCTGGCTCCGCCACTACTCAAGCAGACACTCTTCCAGATGCAGAGGCCGGGGATCATCCTCCTTTTCAAACCGAAACAACTCGCTACTCGAAGCAAAATAAACCACATCATTCAGACTGGAAGCACAACCAACATACCACACACAATAAGCACAGCCAAGAGCCACTGATCAGCCAGCATGCCAAAGGTCTCCCAAAAGCACAGCGAATCATGCAATCCTCCTTGCCATAGGGTTCCAGCCATGTCCTCTCGCGTACACCTCCCCCATGACCAGCTTGATCATCAGCGCGCCTTCTTCAGTTCTTCTTGGCTTCTCTGCACTATGCTCTTCGTGCCGTCTTCCTGGTGTTTGCCTTTTTCATTTATTACAAATTTACTTTCACGGCCTCATTATGACACAAGCAAGCATATAAACCAAAAAAACCACTGACGTGCGTAGAAACATCAGGCCCAAGAGGGGTACCCATCCATCAAGCCATAAGCATAAGCCATCAGATGTGCAATATACTCTGGAGGTGGAGTTACATTAAAAGATAGATGAACAACACGTCAGTTGAAGCAATAGTTCAGTACTTCAGTATACAAAGATGCTACTCCCTCCGATCCAAAATAAATGTCGTTGTTTTAGTTCAAATTTATTTTGGATCAGAGGGAGTACAGCTTTCTGCGAGGAAGAGGATACAACAACCCATGGTACTACACTGCACGACTTCATTTGAGGTGTCCTAGAAACTCCACACGCAAAATTCTGTAAATCTGTAGTATATCAGTGAACCTTACGCTCGGGCATGCTGAAGCCTGAAGCATCTACCATTCTAGAAGTGCACTACAGAAATGAAATAGAAGCAATGAATGAATGGTAACCTATGCTTTCTATTTACGCTGAGACGAGACCAAGGTATCCTGCCAACACAGTTAAGAAGCATGTCATGATGTATGCACCCGCCACGATATAAGGCTCCTTTATGCCCCACAGTCTAAGATAGTAATGCGAGGGAAGAATTCGCTGGAAAGATCTGTTTGTCCCATGGATGTGCTTCAGAGTCATGCTCAAAGGAACCTGAGACAGAAATGGGACATGACGATACATTATGATCTTATCAGCTGAAATGCCACCATTAGACAGAGAAATATAGTGCACATTGCACTATTTTGTGTTCTTACAGGACTGGAGGATGAAAACGATTAGCAGACATATAGACACAATGCGTCGTAGAAATAATTAGTAACTGAAACTTCTTTATGAACTGTGAATAAACTAGGATAATCAGTAAAGGATCCTGAAGCAAAAAATAAGTCTAGCTAGATATGTTTCTATGCGATGTCTCATTGCTCACAAACTGATAGTTAAGTCGCAGAGTAATGCATGCCAATTGCCAATAATACCAAAAGGGCTTCACAGAAGGCCCTTGTTCAGTACAACAAGCACAATGAACTAGCACATAGGGCTCATGACTCCGGGCCACGAAGGGATAGAGGATAACATGAACTAGAGGGTTTAGTGCTGCAGAATCATAGCAAATGTCGATTATGACTAGACACAGGATCGTGATAAAAGGTGTAAAGCATAGTCACACAATTGACAGAGACAGAATGATCCAGTGATCAACTGCTCCATGTTTAACCACTATCCACTGGAAAGCAAATAAATATCATAATTCAACTCATGCTCACTGCACATGCAAATGATGTATAACAGTAACTAAAGGGTGTCAACAGTAAGCATATATCATAATTATTGAGGTAAAACGATAAATACAAACAGTACTATACCTGCAATATTACCACAAGCAGCTCGAGAAAGAAGACGCTGCATGCAATTAACATAGGAATGAACATTCCACTACATGCTGCAATTGTAGCAAGTGCTCCTCCAAGTGCAAAAGAGCCAACTCGACCCATAACTATTGAGGCCCTATATCTGTTATGTAAAAGAAAGCCGGTGCAAGCACCTGACATAGATGCTCCAAAAACACTCAGCTCTGCAACAATTGTGAATAATTGATTCACACAAGACCTCATTAGATTTAACAAAAGGTAGAAGATCATGAAGATGAATTCGAAGAAGTCAACAGGGAGGTATCCATTTAGGTGACCCCTTTGCATCATACTATGGAATTCAGTTCCGATACACCATCTACCCTGACTAATGACTACACATAACATTTTTTTCCAAACTTAAAAACACTGCGTTGAACCCTTTTCAGCAAGTGGAGCATAGATGCATGAAAAGCTCCAGAACAAATTAAATGGGTACAATAGACCATTACGTGATGTCATGTATAAAATAGGTTTGTCACCCTTTATCGAAAAAATGATGACAGGAGCAAAAACTAGTATGCTATAAGGAATTAATTACGATGCGGGATTACAACTTTGAGAAAACATGTTAATAGGCAGAAATAACAAAGTACCCGAGCAAATTGGAAGAGCGGCAACAGACAATCCAACGAGTGCCAAAGCAGCAACACCACCAGCCAAACCATCAAGACCATCAACCAATGTTACTCCAGTACCCATGGAAAGAGAACATACTGTAGCCAGAACCAGATAAACTTTCCCCATGAATGCAAGACCAAATGACGGAGGCAGAGGAACAATGAATTTCCTTCATGAACAAAGTAGAATAAGTAAAGTTGAGACAGTCAACCTAAATATTAAACTGTGATATTTTTTATATCTTTTCCTGTAACGCGTGATCAGAGAATTAAGGGTCATATAATGTGCCCAGTATACCAAGATATGATGTAGGAATTTAGACATCTTCAAAGTATAATCAGGAAAGCACCATCCACTCTAAAATTAACAGGTAAACATTGGTACTAGTTACCAACGTGAGTTCAAAACCAACATTAGTTGTGTAAGTACGCACTAAGATAAAGTGACACCATTGGAGGCCGCAGCCCACAGATAAAATGATGTATGATCCTTGGGCTGTACTCTGTGACAATCCTTTAGGCAATTAAGAAAGATTTTGCTTTTCATGTTAAGAACACCAACTCAAAAACCAACCACAATCACAAGATAGCATAACTGATCAAGCACTAAATCAAACTGACCCAGCTTCAAGGCACACATCAGTTGCAATAATGCTTACATGTTGTATGGTGTTGAAATATTTGCAGAACCCAGCCAGATAAAGAAGTAGATACCAGCAGCAGTCTGCAAGGAATACGAGATTACTTCTAAGTTGCATTTACTGTAACATGTAAAGGGCACCCTATCATAATTTGACAAAAGCATCACTTACCTGAACCAAAAATCTTATCCACTGAGGTATTTTATGATTGCGATCCATGACAAGGTTTGAAATATCGTCAAGTAACCCAACTACTGCAAATATGATGGTTATTATAGCTGCTCCATTTACTCCACTTGAGTTTGAACCAACATTTCTTCTTGCAACCAAAATACCAATCGGAACGAAGAACAGTCCTCCCATTGCTGGGGTTGGTTTTCCGTTGGATGGAGATATAGGCTTCCCTCTCCTCCGGAAATGATGAATCTTCATTCTATCAGCAATGGGTGCAAAAATAAATCCAGCTAATGTGGATAGAACTGCTGATATTAAAAAAGGGCGTGTCAAATAAAATGAGTCCAGAGGTAGCCTAACAATCCACCACGAACACCAGTCGACAAACAAAAGTTGCACTGCTAGGAAAGCAATCAGCCCAACATTATTCATCAGCCCTTGTCGAGTTCTGGGAATTGATGTAAGAAACTTTAGTCAGAACTCAGAAACTAGCAAACACATTTCTAAGAGCCTATCTGTTCTTATTGGTTCGGCAGTCTTTGTGTTCAGTTGACCGTGAAGAATAAGAATTACATAACCTTTCTAGCACAATATTAATCTGGAAGGTCATCACATATGATCTTAATATATTACCATTATTACTCCACAGCTAAGTGTGTATTATTCCTGGAAAATTACACACTATACTATACAACAGCATATTCGTTAAGTGTGTGATGTTCGCTGGAAAATTACACAATATACAATACAACTCGTTGTAATACAATGCCGACACCTAGCCATATTATCATGATGGTATATGACTTATCGCTGTAGAGCTACTTGAATGAGCTACAGTTGTTTGTATTCCGCTTGTGATCTGAAAAGCTAGATAATTTACCTGCTCTTCCTTTGCCCTTTCCCAATGGTGGCGAGCCTATGGGCAGCAATGGTTATCGCACCCTCTGCCGCCTTGAAGCGCCTCTCGGTCATCATCGTTGGCAACTCAACATCCCCAATTTGAGTTAACACAACCTCATCGTCGCTCCAATCACTCTCACTTGAATACAGAACAACACCAAATGCATCATCCTCGTCGTCATGATGCACCAGCGAGAAATCCCCCAGATCCTACACCAAGTCACTGCAACTGGTAAAACAATCCAATTCGTGGTGCAGCACTGCTACCTGAATTTGAAGAAGAGAAACAGCACAGTACATCATCAAATGATGTGGGGATTTGAATGGAACCACGCCTGCGTGTGGGTCTGGATGGGATGCTTCCGAACTGGGACTCCTGAAGAAGGGTAATAGCAGCGAGATCAATTCCACCGCACGTCCATCTTGTGAATCATTTGGTGGCGTATGTTAGTTTGAACTGAAACGCGCAGCAGTATCAGCATGCGACTACCGGCTACTGCAACAACCAACGGCCTGACCATTTGGAACTAAAAATCTGAAAAATGGCAGCTGGTGGAGATCACCTGTCGCCTACGCTTCGATGAATACGGCGGCAATAACGAGGCGAAAAACAAACTCTACGAGGAATTGGGGCGGATCGAGAGATCTAGGAGCTCACCTGCACGGCGGAGGGTCGGCGGGAGGACGGCGTCGAGGAGGGGCGCACCCGCGGGAGAGGCGGCCGCCGGAGGGATCGCCGGAAGCGCGGGTGGTGGGGCGCGGGGCACGAGTAGTAGGAGCAGGAGGCGGAGGAGGAGGAAGGAGATGCCATGGCTGGTACTTCGTCGGCGGGGACGACGGGGGAAGAAGATGGCCGGAGATCGAGGGGTATTTTCTGACGGCGACCGGAGGACAGCGGCTACTGTTTTTCTTGGAATGCTTCGCTGCGAGGTGGGTGTTTGCTGGATACTTCTTTCTTGTTTTGGAGGCCTCGGCCAACCTGGGAGCAATTTTTCTCCCTTGGGGAAAGTGGTCGTCGCTTCGCACATTGACATTTGCTATGCGGTGGATCTGGACATCTGGTGCTTTGTTCAACATTTTGGTAACGTCGAAACACGCTACAAAGCGGATTTTTCTATCTATGATCATATTTTATACTCCCTCCGTAAAACATACTATAAGAGAGCGTTGCTTTTAGTAGTGATCTAAATGCTTTTATATTTCTTTACCGAGGAAGTAATGCACTGGTGATTTAGTGAAAAAAGCAAATCCACAAAGTTCTACATAATTCTAAGGGAGTTTAACTTTTTTCGAAAGGATTATAGATCTATTATTCATCTGAAATGCAGAGCATCTCAAACATAACATAAATCCAGAATCCAGAAATAAGAGACGGATGGATGCACAAGCCTTCTCAGCGATCGCGATTCTGGACCGTTGGATCTGCGCGCTTGATGCGATCCGAGCTGTCGGATCGAGCCCTGGAGTGACCTCGTCCGTCGGATAAAAAAAAGTTACTGCTGGAATGAATAGTAATGGCAACAAAATGTAAATATCATGCCCTCACCAGGGCATTTTGGTCATTTCGCGTGGTGGGCGTATAAAAGGGCTGGCTCCCCTGGTGAACCGTAGCCGCCGCCTCCTCGCGCACTCGCGCCCGCGCCCTCACCTCTCTCTCCCCATCCAAACCCTACCTCGCGCCCGCCTCCCTGCCCTGCCGCCGGCGCCGGCGCCGCCGCTCGCCCGGGCACCCATCCCCGGCCTCACGCCGCCCATCTAGAGAGATGGGGGCCGCGCGCGACGAGGCCGGCGTGCCGTCGTCTCGTCTTCTGCCGCGCCCGCCTCCCTGCCTCGCCGCTGGCCGCCGCCGCCACTGCTCGCCCGGGTACCCGGCCGCGGGTGATGTGGCCGACGTGCCGCCGTCCCGTCTTCTGCGAGGTCGAGGAGAGCCAATCCCACCTCGCCGCCATCTCCTTCATCCAGCCGGCTGCCGCCTTGGCCGACTCCTCTTCCCCTCCCGTCCTCCTCCTCTCGCGTCTCCTTCCCATCGTCAGGCCGCATACTGCTCCACCCTTCCTCCTCCCCTCCCATCGCTCCCCTCTAACGCTAGGAGTGGGTGAGGAGGCTGAGCCACTGCCCGCTGCCGGCCCGCAACACCTCCTGTTCGACCATGCCGAGGAAGCACTGGACCTTCATCCTTGCGTCTGTGCAGAGACGACCCGAGGTAAGGCGCCTTCATATTTGTTTGTTTCTTATATTGGAGATGCGGTCAGCTGATTTGGGGGGCCTTGAGGCATTCAAATGGAGCACATGTGTTCACCTTAGGTGACTTATAATCTGTAGCATATGTTGCTGCATTGGGAGATTTGGAGTACGTGCATTGAGGCTTAAATGTGCAAATGCACACTGCTGGAGCGCCCTTCAGCAACGAGGAGGCCCAATGCGACACGGCCGCCGCCTGCGTCGGTTCTCCCCAGCACGACACGGCCGCCGCGGGCATCGGTTCTCCCCAGCACAACCACTCTGAAGACGCCCAGGTGATCCATTCTCTTGCCTAGAGATGTTGTTCTTCTCTTTCAGTTATACTTTTTTTGTTTCCATTGATTTTGTGTGGAATTTATCATTGCAGGTCCACTGTAGCTGTTGTTCTCTTGTCTTCTTGCACATAGTACATCACTTGATAGTTGAGACTATACTGGTATTGGCCAATATTGCGTTAGGATAACTATATTGCATTTTGCGAAATATTAGTATGGCAGCGTCAGCTTCCTCAGTTGTTGCAAATCTTGTATTTGCGCCTTGTACTGTAACTGCAAAACTCTAGGTATCAATATTCAATATATCTTGTAAATTTTAAAGCATTTTGAAACCTTACAAATAACTAATTGAGTTGATAATAAAACAGAAGATGCATTGCCCCAATGGGATTACTACTTCTCTGAAGTGCCTAACCTACCAAATCCGCACCAGATGATAATTTAATATGCCAAAGTACATAAATTTGCCTAATTTATGTTCAGCTCATTTTCCTTGCAGCTGGTTTATGAATAATATATGAAATATGGACTACCAAAACTGTATTTGTCCGGCGTCTCAAAATTGCAACATATTGGAAATAGTCGACCTTCCTGTTATTAACTGTAACATATAACATATTAATACCTCAAACTAGGGATTGCATATGTTTGATTTTTCTTGGGCTAGAAGCCAAGAATATTGAACTTTGTTTTATGGTAGGAAATCGGATACTCTGAAGCAGTAAAACGTTTCGAGTTCGATGGTCAGCTTGGCCCATACAATTTGGATTCTTTTGGAGACTGGAAACAACTTTAAAGCTACTTGTCACAAAGTGTCATTGAACGCCTTGGTAAGTCTGATGCATTTTGATTTTTCTCGTACCCTTAATAGTTACAGAGCAGCCTGTATTTAAGACATTTTTGATAGAACCAACTAATGAGTTGCTGGTTATGTGTGTTTGATTTGTACAGAGCCAATTGGTGGCAATTGCATTGGAGACATCATGGATGGATAGAGCTCCCCAAATGGATATGGGGAGACGATTGATGGAAACACTTAGAGAAGACAAATTTGCCAAGAAAGCGCCTGCACACACTGAGAGGAGAGGATGCTATTACACAACTATCCCGCTTCGGTTAAGCACAGAATTCTGGCAAAGTGTCACTGAATATTTCAGAGTTTATATCTTTTCTATGATGCCCAAAGAAAATGTGTTTCTAAACCCTTTACTGTTTGTGGCAATGCTTCTCATGCTTCCCCAAACAAGCTATTGCTACTTACAATTCCGAGAGTAATAGAACTTGCATGATGTGATCAAAGTTCTTTACTTACTTGCAATGCTTCCTTTCTTTGCAGCTTTGGAATATACAATAAGGTCAATCGGCAATGGCTAGCAATCAGGATTATTAGCTGTCCAATCACCCAGAAACTTTGAGGTGGGATTTCTCTTAATTTCCTTTCAGAGGTATATATAACTTGGAGCACACATGTATGTATCTCACTGTTTTGTATTATTATTACTTTCATTGCCGATGTAAAGCTGAAAATGGATGGATGGATGCACGGTGTGATAAGATCATGAAGAAAGTGTTTTGAAGAGTATCCCGAGGTTGAGAACATTTATAGTGAATTACAGGAAACAAAACGGTCTTACTCCAGTTCACATCCATGGTAACTATCAATATATAACTCCAGTTCATGTTCTTCTAATTATACATGAGGGTATGAAAAATCCACACTCTTATGTGAAGGACGTGAGGTGTCGCTGATGAGACCTTTGTGTTGGACGGTGATCATGGGCAACGTTATATAGTTAGTTTGATATGTTATATGGTCCAGCTAGGTTCGAAGGAACGGGATCTTTGGATCAGTCCCATATTCATGTTAGTTTTATAACAAATCGGTGAAAATTACTTCTGTGTGTTGTTGCTTCAAGTTGAAGTTTGGTCACTTGTTTTCAGGTCTACCCCGCCGTCATTTCTATAAAAATAAACAAATTCTTTATTTATAGCTGATTGCCATTTTCCTTTTGGGTATGTGTTGGTCGCCCCTCATCCGCGGCTGCTCGCGGGCGCTCCCGCAATGCCGCGGGTAAAACTGGTGGTGGCCATGGCATTGCCGGCGGCTCTGCCTCTTGCGGTGACTTTGTAGAGTACAAGTCAAGTTTAAAGCTTTCGACCGCGACGGCTGAAAAACCAAAGTAAATGCATCATATATATTCTAATAAATGCATGCGAATCATAGAAAATATGGTAAGCACCTATCCTGCAATTTAGGACTGGCGTGATGTTGCTCTTTGTTGATAGAAATCATACTTGCATAGCTGTTTGATTGATTTGATTATAATCAAACTGCATCGTCATAATATTATATCCTTGCCATATTGTAAAGTTTCAGTTGGGTTGGTCACGGCACACTATATGCGATATGGCAATGTTTTGTACCAATCTTTGTGATGTACTCCGGAAGAAAGGTATCTTCAAATGTATAAAGAATTAGCATGTTCTTAGTGGTTAGTAGCGCCTGATTCAAAGTGACTGTGAACGGGTTCGAATCCTAGTCACTGCATTTTTTAAACAATTAATTTCTCCTAGGAGCTGACACGTGGGACCACTGCCATGTAGGTTAGGCTTTTCTTATCTAAACTACTTGATGTGACAAAATATCTTAAACAAGCTCTGTGATTTCTATGCTCTCTTATATTATCAAAGATGATTGCACTTATATGATATGTTTGATAGTTCCTATATACTATGAAAGAAAAAATAGCTGATGTTCCGCTCCCTGCAGGTCTGCACTTGCGTCGCGCCCTTTCCTCTCCCTGCCGCCTTGCCTCTCTCCCTGCCTGCTCGTTGCCCCGGTCGTCTCTGATGGTGCTCCTAGATGTGCTATACATCACCTCCTCACCTCCTTGGCCACTTCGGTGCCCATGGCTTTCGTGCTCGTCGGCAGGATGGTGCAAGGCGCAACTCCGATGTGGTTCCTCACTGGTTGGATGGCGTTCAGGCGTAACCCCGGTGCCCTCTGAGTACTGCCTCGGCTACAACCTCCCTCTGTGAGCTCCATCTTCCCCTGCTCTGCTTCGGCTACTATATGGGACATGGCCAGGGCTATGATGATCAGTTATGGCTGATATAGGCATGCTCTCAAGCAGTCGAGGCACTTGTGGGTATTAATTTGGATCCTCCCTCGTTTCTTTGAGCTGTTTTGAGCACGTTCTTATTTTAGTGGCTTTGTCCTTGGATGGTCATTTCTAATGAGTGATAACCAGGGCAGTTAAACCCTCGTAAGAACATATTGATCCGGTGATCCATCCAGAAATCCAGAAATAAGTCCATCCATCCAGAAATAAGAATAGAAACTCCTCAGGCCGCTCCTTAGCGATTTGGGATTCCTGGCCGTCGGATCTGGTTGCTTGATGGATCTTGGGCCGTCGGATCGACCCCTGTAATGACCTTGTCCGTCGGATAAAAAAAATTACTGCTGGAATGAATAGTTACTCCCAAAATGAGATATCTCGTGCCACCGCGTTTGAATCACGTGCCCCATCGGTCGGAAGCCATTCTTGCTAGGGCGATGATGATTAGCCGTGGGTATCAAGTTGGGTCCTCCCTCTTGTCTCTAGAATCCTTTTTGATCCTGTGATACTTATTGTTCTGTCCTTTGGATGGTCATTGATCTGGTGATAAGAGATGATGGGGGTAGATTATATGATCGAGGAAAGGCAAATCTGAGCCCATATGCATTGAACCCTGAACCCTTTTTATTCGCACGTGGCCCACCGGTCGGAAGCCATCCTTGCTAGGGCGATGATGATTCGCTGTGGCTGAAATAAGTGTGCCTTTGAGCAATCAAGGCACCTGCGGGTATCAAGTTGGGTCCTCCCTCTTGTCTCTAGAATCCTTTTTGATCATGTGATGTCCTTGGTGTTGGGGAACGTTGCAGAAAACAAAAAATTTTCTACGATTTCACCAAGATCCATCTATGAGTTCATCTAGCAACGAGTGATTAGATTGCATCTACATAGCTTTGTAGATCACGCGCGGAAGCGTTCAAAGATCGGGGATGAGGAAGTCGTACACAACGTGATCCAAATCACCGGAGATCCTAGCGCCGAACGGATGGCACCTCCGCGTTCAACACACGTACGGTCAGCGTGACGTCTCCTCTTTCTTGATCCAGCAAGGGGGAAGGAGAGGTTGATGAAGATCCAGCAGCACGACGGCGTGGTGGTGGATGCAGGGCGTCACAGTAGTAGGGCTTCGCCGTATACTACGTGAGAGAGAGGTGCAGCAGGGGAGAGGGAGGCGCCAAAGGCTCAAGGGTGCGGCTGCCCCCTCCCTCCCCTTCATATATATAGGCTCCCCTAAGGGGGGCGCCGGCCCTAGGAGATGAGATCTCCTAGGGAGGGCGGCGGCCAGGGCTGGAGTGGCCCTCAAGGCAAGGTGGGGCGCCCCCCACCCCTAGGGTTTCAACCCTAGGCGCATGGGGTGGGCCTAGGGGGGCGCATCAGCCCACTATGGGCTGGTTCCCCTTCCCACTTTGGCCCATGGGGCCCTCCGGGATGGGTGGACCCCCGGACCCTTCCGGTGGTCCCGGTACAATACCGGTGACCCCGAAACTTGTCTCGATGGCCGAAACAGCACTTCCTATATATAATACTTTACCTCCGGACTATTCTGAAACTCCTCGTGACGTCCCGGATCTCATCCGGGACTCCGAACAACATTCGGGTTACTGCATATACATATCTTCACAACCCTAGCATCACCGAACCTTAAGTGTGTAGACCCTACGGGTTTGGGAGACATGCAGACATGACCGAGACGACTCTTCGGTCAATAACCAACAGCGGGATCTGGATACCCATGTTGGCTCCCACATGCTCCACGATGATCTCATCGGATGAACCACGATGTCGAAGATTCAAGCAACCCCGTATTCAATTCCCTTTGCCAGTCAGTATGTTACTTGCCCGAGATTCGATCGTCGGTATCCCAATACCTCGTTCAATCTCGTTACCGGCAAGTCACTTTACTCGTATCGTAATGCATGATCCCGTGACCAGACACTTGGTCACTATGAGCTCATAATGATGATGCATTACCGAGTGGGCCCAGTGATACCTCTCCGTCATACAGAGTGACAAATCCCAGTCTTGATCCGTGTCAACCCAACAGACACTTTCGGAGATACCCGTAGTATACCTTTATAGTCAACCAGTTACGTTGTGACGTTTAATACACCCAAAGCACTCCTACGGCATCCGGGAGTTACACGATCTCATGGTCTAAGGAAAGGATACTTGACATTGGAAAAACTCTAGCAAACGAACTATACGATCTTGTGCTATGTTTAGGATTGGGTCTTGTCCATCACATCATTCTCCCAATGATGTGATCTCGTTATCAATGACATCCAATGTCCATAATCAGGAAACCATGACTATCTGTTGATCAACGGGCTAGTCAACTAGAGGCTTACTAGGGACATGTTGGTGTCTGTTATTCACACATGTATTACGATTTCCGGATAACACAATTATAGCATGAATAAAGACAATTATCATGAACAAGAAAATATAATAATAATAATGCTTTTATTATTGCCCTAGGGCATATTTCCAACAGTCTCCCACTTGCACTAGAGTCAATAATCTAGTTACATTGTGATGAATCGAACACCCATGAAATTCTGGTGTTGATCATGTTTTGCTCTAGGGAGAGGTTTAGTCAACGGATCCGCTACATTCATGTCCGTATGTATTTTACAAATCTCTATGTCTCCATCTTGAACATTTTCACGAATGGAGTTGAAGCGACGCTTGATGTGCATTATCTTCTTGTGAAACCTAGGCTCCTTGGCAAGTGCAATAGCTCCAGTGTTGTCATAGAAGAGTTTGATCGGCCCCGACGCATTGGGTATGACTCCTAGGTCGGTGATGAACTCCTTCACCCAAATTGCTTCATGTGCTGCCTCCGAGGCTGCCATGTACTCCGCTTCACATGTAGATCCCGCCACGACGCTCTGCTTGCAACTGCACCAGCTTACTGCCCCACCATTCAAAATATACACGTATCCGGTTTGTGACTTAGAGTCATTCAGATCTGTGTCGAAGCTAGCGTCGACGTAACCCTTTATGACGAGCTCTTCGTCACCTCCATAAACGAAAAACATTTCCTTAGTCCTTTTCAGGTACTTCAGGATATTCTTGACCGCTGTCCAGTGTTACTTGCCGGGATTATTTTGGTACCTTCCTACCAAACTTACGGCAAGGTTTACATCAGGTCTGGTACACAGCATGGCATACATAATAGAACCTATGGCTGAGGCATAGGGGATGACACTCATCTCTTCTATATCTTCTGCCGTGGTCGGACATTGAGCTGAGCTCAATTTCATACCTTGTAACACAGGTAAGAACCCCTTCTTAGACTGGTCCATATTGAACTTTTTTAATATCTTATCAAGGTATGTGCTTTGTGAAAGACCTATGAGGCATCTCGATCTATCTCTATAGATCTTGATGCCTAATATATAAGCAGCTTCTCCAAGGTCCTTCATTGAAAAACTCTTATTCAAGTAGCCTTAATACTGTCCAAGAGTTCTATATCATTTCCCATCAAAAGTATGTCATCTACATATAATATGAGAAATGCTACAGAGCTCCCACTCACTTTCTTGTAAACGCAGGCTTCTCCATAAGTCTGCGTAAATCCAAACGCTTTGATCATCTCATCAAAGCGAATGTTCCAACTCCGAGATGCTTGCACCAGCCCATAAATCGAGCGTTGGAGCTTGCACACCTTGTCAGCATTCTTAGGATCGACAAAACCTTTCGGCTGCATCATATACAATTCTTCCTTAAGGAAACCATTAAGGAATGCCGTTTTGACGTCCATTTGCCATATCTCATAATCATAGTATGCGGCAACTGCTAACATTATTCGGACGGACTTCAGCTTCGCTACCGGTGAGAAAGTCTCATCGTAGTCAACCCCTTGAACTTGTCGATAACCCTTAGCGACAAGCCGAGCTTTAAAGATGGTCACATTACCATCCGCGTCTGTCTTTTTCTTAAAGATCCATTTATTTTCTATGGCTCGTCGCTCAACAGGCAAGTCAGTCAAAGTCCACACTTCGTTTTCATACATGGATCCTATCTCGGATTTCATGGCTTCTAGCCATTTGTCGGAATCCGGGTCCGCCATCGCTTCTTCATAGTTCGAAGGTTCATCGTTGTCTAACAACATGATTTCCAAGACAGGGTTGCCGTACCACTCTGGTGCGGAACGTGTCCTTGTGGACCTACGAATTTCAGTAGGAGCTTGATCAGAAGTATCTTGATCATCATCATTAACTTCCTTTCTAGTCGGTGCAGGCACCTCAGGAACATTTTCTTGAGTTGCGCCCTTTTCTGGTTCAAGAGGTAGTACTTCATCAAGTTCTACTTTTTTCCCACTCACTTCTTTCGAGAGAAACTCCTTCTCTAGAAAGGATCCATTCTTGGCAACAAAGATCTTGCTTTCGGATCTGAGGTAGAAGGTATACCCAATGGTTTCTTTAGGGTATCCTATGAAGACGCATTTTTTCGACTTGGGTTCGAGCTTTTCAGGTTGAAGTTTCTTGACATAAGCATCGCATCCCCAAACTTTTAGAAACGATAACTTAGGTTTCTTCCCAAACCATAATTCATACGGTGTCGTCTCAACGGATTTCGACGGAGCCCTATTTAAAGTGAATGCGGCAGTCTCTAAAGCATAGCCTCAAAATGACAGTGGTAAATCGGTAAGAGACATCATAGATCGCACCATATCTAATAGAGTGCGATTACGACGTTCGGACACACCATTACGCTGAGATGTTCCAGGCGGCGTGAGTTGTAAAACTATTCCACATTTTCTTAAGTGTGTGCCAAATTCATGACTCAAGTATTCTCCTTCACGATCTAATCACAAAAACTTGATTTTTCTATCACGTTGATTCTCAACCTCACTCTGAAATTTCTTGAACTTTTCAAAGGTCTCAGACTTGTGTTTCATTAAGTAGACATATCCATATCTACTCAAGTCATCAGTGAGGGTGAGAACATAACGATAGCCACCGCGAGCCTCAACACTCATTGGACCGCACACATCAGTATGTATGATTTCCAATAAGTTGGTTGCTCGCTCCATTGTTTCTGAGAACGGAGTCTTGGTCATTTTACCCATGAGGTATGGTTCGCACGTGTCAAATGATTCATAATCAAGAGACTCTAAAAGTCCATCTGCATGGAGCCTCTTCATGCGTTTGACACCTATGTGACCAAGGCGGCAGTGCCACAAGTATGTGGGACTATCATTATCAACCTTACATCTTTTGGTACTCACACTATGAACATGTGTAGCATTACGCTCGAGATTCATTAAGAATAAACCATTCACCATCGGAGCATGACCATAAAACATATCTCTCATATAAATAGAGCAACCATTATTCTCGGATTGAAATGAGTAGCCATCTTGAATTAAACGAGATCCCGATACAATGTTCATGCTCAAAGCTGGCACTAAATAACAATTATTAAGGTTTAAAACTAATCCCGAAGGTAAATGTAGAGGTAGCGTGCCGACGGCGATCACATTGACCTTGGAACCATTCCCGACGCGCATCACCACCTTGTCCTTTGCCAGTCTCCGCTTATTCCGCAGCCCCTGCTTTGAGTTACAAATGTGAACAACTGCACCGGTATCAAATACCCAGGAGCTACTACGAGTACTGGTAAGGTACACATCAATTACATGTATATCACATATACCTTTTGTTTTGCCGGCCTTCTTGTCCGCTAAGTATTTGGGGCAGTTTCGCTTCCAGTGACCACTTCCCTTGCAATAAAAGCACTCAGTCTCGGGCCTGGGTCCATTCTTTGGCTTCTTCCCGGCAGCTTGCTTGCCGGGCGCGGCAACTCCCTTGCCGTCCTTCTTGAAGTTCTTTTTACCCTTGCCCTTCTTGAACTTAGTGGTTTTATTCACCATCAATACTTGATGTTCCTTCTTGACTTCTACTTCTGCTGATTTCAGCATTGAAAATACTTCAGGAATGGTCTTTTCCGTCCCCTGCATATTGAAGTTCATCACAAAGCTCTTGTAGCTTGGTGGAAGCGACTTGAGGATTCTGTCAATGACCGCATCATCCGGGAGATTAACTCCCAGCTGAGTCAAGCGGTTATGTAACCCAGACATAGTGAGTATGTGCTCACTGACAGAACTATTCTCCTCCATCTTACAGCTGAAGAACTTGTCGGAGACTTTATATCTCTCGACCCGGACATGAGCTTGAAAAACCATTTTCAGCTCTTCGAACATCTCATATGCTCCATGTCTCTCAAAACGCTTTTGGAGCCCCGGCTCTAAGCTGTAAAGCATGCCGCACTGAACGAGGGAGTAGTCATCAACACGTGTCTGCCAAGCGTTCGTAACGTCTTGGTTCTGTGGGACGGGTGTGTCACCTAGCGGTGCTTGTAGGACATATTCTTTCTTGGCAGCTATGAGGATGATCCTCAGGTTTCGGACCCAGTCCGTATAGTTGCCGCCATCGTCTTTCAGCTTGGTTTTCTCTAGGAACGCGTTGAAGTTGAGGACTACATTGGCCATTTGATCTACAAGACATATTGTAAAGATTTAGACTAAGTTCATGATAATTAAGTTCATCTAATCAAATTATTCAATGAACTCCCACTTAGATAGACATCCCTCCAGTCATCTAAGTATAACATGATCCGAGTTAACTAGGCCGTGTCCGAACATCACGTGAGACGGACTAGTCAACATCGGTGAACATCTTCATGTTGATCGTATCTTCTATACGACTCATGCTCGACCTTTCGGTCTTCTGTGTTTCGAGGCCATGTCTGTACATGCTAGGCTCGTCAAGTCAACCTAAGTGTTTGCATGTGTAAATCTGTCTTACACCCGTTGTATGTGAACGTCGGAATCTAACACACCCGATCATCACGTGGTGCTTCGGAACAACGAACTGTCGCAACGGTGCACAGTTAGGGGAAACACTTTCTTGAAATTATTATGAGGGATCATCTTATTTACTACCGTCGTTCTAAGTAAACAAGATGCAAAACATGATAAACATCACATGCAATCAAATAATAATAGTGACATGATATGGCCAATATCACATAGCTCCTTTGATCTCCATCTTGGGGCTCCATGATCATCTTGTCACCGGCATGACACCATGATCTCCATCATCATGATCTCCATCATCGTGTCTCCATGAAGTTGCTTGCCAACTATTACTTCTACTACTATGACTAACGCGTTTAGCAATAAAGTAAAGTAATTTACATGCCGTTTCTCAATGACACGCAGGTCATACAAAAATAAAGACAACTCCTATGGCTCCTGCCGGTTGTCATACTCATCGACATGCAAGTCGTGATTCCTATTACAATAGCATGAACATCTCATACATCACATATATATCATTCATCATTCATCACAACTTTGGCCATATCACATCACAAAACACTTGCTGCAAAAACAAGTTAGACGTCCTCTAATTGTTGTTGCAAGTTTTACGTGGCTGCAATAGGGTTCTAGCAAGAACGTTTTCTTACCTACGTGAAAGCCACAACTTGATTTGTCAACTTCTATTTACCCTTCATAAGGACCCTTTTCATCGAATCCGCTCCAACTAAAGTAGGAGAGACAGACACCCGCCAGCCACCTTATGCAACTAGTGCATGTTAGTCGGTGGAACCGGTCTCACGTAAGCGTACGTGTAAGGTTGGTCCGGGCCGCTTCATCCCACAATACCGTTGAAGCAAGATAAGACTAGTAGCGGCAAGAAAGTTGACAACATCTACGCCCACAACAAATTGTGTTCTACTCGCGCAAGAAGAACTACGCATAGACCTAGCTCATGATGCCACTGTTGGGGAACGTTGCAGAAAACAAAAAAATTTCTACGATTTCACCAAGATCCATCTATGAGTTCATCTAGCAACGAGTGATTAGATTGCATCTACATACCTTTGTAGATCACGCGCGGAAGCGTTCAAAGATCGGGGATGAGGAAGTCGTACACAACGTGATCCAAATCACCGGAGATCCTAGCGCCGAACGGACGACACCTCCGCGTTCAACACACGTACGGTCAGCGTGACGTCTCCTCCTTCTTGATCCAGCAAGGGGGAAGGAGAGGTTGATGAAGATCCAGCAGCACGACGGCGTGGTGGTGGATGCAGGGCGTCACAGTAGTAGGGCTTCGCCGTATACTACGTGAGAGAGAGGTGCAGCAGGGGAGAGGGAGGCGCCAAAGGCTCAAGGGTGCGGCTGCCCCCTCCCTCCCCTTCATATATATAGGCTCCCCTAGGGGGGGCGCCGGCCCTAGGAGATGAGATCTCCTAGGGAGGGCGGCGGCCAGGGCTGGAGTGGCCCCCAAGGCAAGGTGGGGCGCCCCCCACCCCTGGGGTTTCAACCCTAGGCACATGGGGTGGGCCTAGGGGGGCGCACCAGCCCACTATGGGCTGGTTCCCCTTCCCACTTTGGCCCATGGGGCCTTCCGGGATGGGTGGCCCCACCCGGTGGACCGCCGGACCCTTCCGGTGGTCCCGGTACAATACCGGTGACCCCGAAACTTGTCCCGATGGCCGAAACAGCACTTCCTATATATAATACTTTACCTCCGGACTATTCTGAAACTCCTCGTGACGTCCGGGATTTCATCCGGGACTCCGAACAACATTCGGGTTACTGCATATACATATCTTCACAACCCTAGCGTCACCGAACCTTAAGTGTGTAGACCCTACGGGTTCGGGAGACATGCAGACATGACCGAGACGACTCTCCGGTCAATAACCAACAGCGGGATCTGGATACCCATGTTGGCTCCCACATGCTCCACGATGATCTCATCGGATGAACCACGATGTCGAGGATTCAAGCAACCCCGTATTCAATTCCCTTTGCCAGTCGGTATGTTACTTGCCCGAGATTCGATCGTCGGTATCCCAATACCTCGTTCAATCTTGTTACCGACAAGTCACTTTACTCGTATCGTAATGCATGATCCCGTGACCAGACACTTGGTCACTATGAGCTCATAATGATGATGCATTACCGAGTGGGCCCAGTGATACCTCTCCGTCATACGGAGTGATAAATCCCAGTCTTGATCCGTGTCAACCCAACAGATACTTTCGGAGATACCCGTAGTATACCTTTATAGTCAACCAGTTACGTTGTGACGTTTGGTACACCCAAAGCACTCCTACGGCATCCAGGAGTTACACGATCTCATGGTCTAAGGAAAGGATACTTGACATTGGAAAAACTCTAGCAAACGAACTATACGATCTTGTGCTATGTTTAGGATTGGGTCTTGTCCATCACATCATTCTTCCAATGATGTGATCTCGTTATCAATGACATCCAATGTCCATAGTCAGGAAACCATGACTATCTGTTGATCAACGGGCTAGTTAACTAGAGGCTTACTAGGGACATGTTGGTGTCTGTTATTCACACATGTATTACGATTTCCGGATAACACAATTATAGCATGAATAAAGACAATTATCATGAACAAGGAAATATAATAATAATAATGCTTTTATTATTGCCTCTAGGGCATATTTCCAACACTTGGATGGTCATTCTTGTTGAATGATAACCAGGGCAGCTCCACTGTATAAACAGATTAATCTGGTGACAAGAGATGGCGGGGGTAGATTATATGATCGAGGAAAGGCAAATCTGAGCCCACTATGCATTGAACCCTGAACCCTTTCTATTTGTATTTAAAGGTGTTGCTTATTTATGCTCTAGTGTTTATAGTCGTCTTATGTGAATATTTCTTCTCTCTCATACCTTTATTGCATATAAGTTGTTCTTGACTTTTATTGTTTGTTGTTGGTCCTTGATTTCATCTGGTTAAGAGTAAGCAAGTTGTCGGTTCAATGGCTTGTTTTAATTTGTTGATAAACCAGCAGAAACCACGGTGTCATGTTTCTAATAACAGCGTCTTTAGGCTGGTTAATGTCTGTATTGGAGACCATTACCTTTTATTTGGCTTGTTTCTTACCATCTTCCTTGCTTCTCTGGCTGTTTCATGGTTGGGACGGTGGCGTGGCGTTGGGGCTGTCTTGCGGGTTGGCCGGAGAGAGAGCACACCGAGTGGGCTTCTAAGATGGCTGAGGTGATTATTTGCTCCCTTGTTTGTCTTTCCCTTTGTGGTGTGTATGTGCTCATCAAGGGCTTTGTTGTTTTTTAGGGATTTGTCTAGGGTTTTCTGGTTAATCCATTCTGATTTTGGTCTGCTCATGCTCTTGGCTTCCGGACCGTGGTGCTCAAGGTGACTCGGCTTTCTTTTCCCTCGGTTCGCCTGCAGTTGAGGTACACCTGGCTGTCCAACTAATGGGTCAATTTTGACTTTTGACTTACAATATGCATATGATTGGATATGCTTATTCAGCTTTCGTGTCATCGATGGTTTCAGATTCCTCCATCCTTACTACACTGCCTATGGTTTCTTAGGTAAATCTGCTCATCCTTTTGTATCTATTGCTTATGTATGTGTACAAATACATTTAGCTCTGACTTTCTGGGTCATGGATCAGGTCGGTAGCCTTGCATGAAAAGGAATACTCTGGACTAGAATTTCTACCTAATCATATGCCTATGTGTGTTTGGTAGTCATGTTCTTAATATGTTTCCTATTGCTTGCTTGTACCTTAAAAGAACAGAGCCTCTACGTTCTAATAATTCCTTGATTTTCAATTAACAGTAGTACTATAGTTGCTTAATAGTACTAGGTTGGAAGGGTATGTGCATATTAAAGACTAGATGTCGTTGGTGGTACTAATTTGGAATGGTGCACTGCCAACTATTTCGAATTTTGACTAGCTTCAGTACTTGGTCCGCGCGTTGATGAGGTGAGCAAGGGCAGTTGGCTTGCCTCTCCATGCTCCCATTCAACCCCTTCTCTTTGGACCCCCGCTATTTTTTCATATTAGATGCTCTCCTGCTTTGGCTAAATCAGATAGAGACTTGAAGCATATTCAGTTTAAATAAATGAGTATAACCAGTCTTCTCTAGCTATTCTTTGTGTGAAAATTGAGAATATGTTTGCTCGTTTGTTTTGTTTGGTGCCTGTGTCTTTTAGTCTTTGGAGGGAAAAATGTTCTCTTTGCTTAATATTCCCTCTGTAAAGTATTTCTAAACGCTCTTATAATACTGTCGGTCCCATTGCTGACCCGTAGAGAGGCGTCCGTGGGGGTCTCCATGGTTGCCGGTGACCGAACGCGACCACCGCTGCCGATCCCCGCTATTTTTTTATATTAGATGCTCTCCTGCTTTGGCTAAATCAGATAGAGGCTTTAAGCATATTCAGTTTAAATAATGTCAGTCCTAATTTGGATAAATGAAATAACAAGAGCTTCAGACTAATGTGGAACAATTGGTCAAAATAGAAGAGTTTAGTTCCTGTCAGTTTAGTTAGTGGCCTATATGAATTTGATTTGGCCCACAATAATTTTGTATAATTATTGATTTGCTAGCATATATTCTAAACTTAATTTTGTTAGCTCCTATCTTGTGTTCTTTCTTATAATATCTTTTTATATGACGTGCTTCACGAGAGTTTCTCCATGTTTATGAAGAAAAGATTTGGGTTCAGAGCACCTTCGGTTATAAGAATTTGTTTTCTAATTCTTGCTGGTCAGTTGCAAAACATTAATTTTTGTTTGCTTTACAATTTTTCAGAAGTAATGGGAAATGACGAGCTCCTACTTTTTATGCCAGCTCTATGACGTAGGTGAGCTGCGACCTTCTTTCCCACGTGTTTGTGATAATCAGTTAACCTCCAGAGGGAATTTTGATTGTGATTAGTATCTTTAGACATTGGCCATGCATGTTCGTCAGTACTCACCATCTCTTTCATTTCTCCTCATTTCTTAAATGTATTGACCTCTGGTATATACAACTAAAATCGCTGTGCCAAACAGCAAAAAATAGCTATACATTGGAAGATTTGAATGCCATTTTATTGTAGTAGTTCTGAAATTCTGCCTCATTTTTTTCCCATTCGTGTTATTTCTCATAGTTTTAAACTAAAAGGAGTAACTATTAAAAATGTCTCTGATTGGCCTATTGTTAAAGTTTGAGATACTAGAGTTGATGCTTGAGTATAGAAATCGTTGAATTCCATATATCTTACAGTTTGTTTGTATCAGGTTTGTGTGAGGTGGTCCTTATGAAGTACATCGACAAGGCAGATGGATTACGCGACTTATTAGTATGCTTAGTGATAATGGCTCCGTAGTTGCTCTTTTTAATATATTCCTGTTCTTATTACCTCTTATGTGTTTTTGCTTTGGTATCGAACTTCATGTCGAATGTCTATCTTTTGTGTTCGTATGAACGCACCGAGCTTGATCCTGCCTTATAAACTGATGTTGATCTTGTACTCCATTGTGTTTTACTTTTATCACAATACAAGCGCGGCGGAGGAGCTGTCTTCTGAGTTGACCGGAGAGGGAGCACATTGGAGAGGCTTCTGAGATGGCCAAGGTAGTTCTTTGATTCCTTGTTTGCCTTTTCGTTTGTGGTGTGTTGTATGGGTGCTGATCCAGGATTGTGTTGTTTTCATGGATCTATTTAGGGTTTACTGATCGATCCATCCTGATTGGGATCTGTTTGTGGTCCTGGTTGACTGGCTGGTGCGTCGTGCCGTTGCTGGTGCTTGAGGTTGTCTCGCTGGTTTCCTTGCAGTATCGTCGATCTGTGCATCCAGGCACCCCAAGCTTTTCCTCGCGCGATGGCATCAGGCGCACGGAGGGAGCTCTTCTCCGTCGATGTGGTGAACAACGACCATGATCTCCGTTCCACGGCGTCTCCGGCTAGCAAGGTAGACCCTGTTTGCTTGGTTGACTCTAATGCATGCCTGTGCTAGATTTGTTCGAGATTTATGCAATTGGGCCTGTTGTTGATCTATGACAGGGATAGCATATTTTTGTCATGTGATTTGTAGTAGAATAGTCCTGTTAACTCTGTCGATGCTTGGCGTGGAGTCCACTGTGTATCAGATTGTTTAGACCCCGTGAATAGCCATTTATATCCTGTCCATACTTGCCCTATGATTTGCCGTGTATTATGCCGTTTGGCTTCTGCAGTTTACCTTCTTGCCTTTGCTAATTGTAGTCAACACACAACACGATTGTAGAGTGGTAAGTCCAGGCACCCCAAGCCTGTCCACGGTGCCACCAATGAACAAGGTACACACGGTGCCACCAATTCCGTACTTCTGTATTATCAATCTAGGGTTCATCTTAGTGAATCTTACTGTTCTTCGGGCCGTGTCTAAAAATGCTGCTCGGTTATCAGTAGTAGCTACAGGTCTATTGTTGCGAGTCTCCTGGTCCAGTATAACACCCTTTTCAGAGATAATACTCCAGATCTATTGACTATGATTTACTTGTGATATTAATTCTTATTTAGTATGAATATTCACCTAATGAATTTATTAAACGATCTAAATACCACCTATTCATAGATTAACTTGTGCCACCGTTGATTTTTTACTTATTGTGTCATTCTTATTTTTGAGGCTGGCCTGGCACATTCTGTTTCCAAATATATTATATTAATAGTTTGGCGTCTCATTAACTGACGAGATGGTCAGGCCAAAGGCTGTGCTTAGTGTCGTTCTTGGTAACGTTGGTCTGCTTGATGCAAAATACAAGCACTACAGGAACTACATCGGTGCAATCGTCTTTTTCTGGCCGTTCCTGGCGCACTGTTTAATTAGTCACCTTGCCTCTCTTGCACTTAACATTGTTTAATTAGACTTCTCACTATGATTATCCAGGGCCTCTTGTTCTGATTAGCCTATCATTAAAGTTGGAAACACCAGAATTGACGCTTGCGCATGAGTGCGTACAGGCTGTCCTTGGGATTTTCTTCTTTGCAAACTCGATTGATTGTTGATACTGTCATGTGGGGCACGTCTTACAGACGTGGGCCGCGCGGCCAGGAGCAGCCGACGGCCGCATCAGGCAAGGCGCAGGCTGGACAGGAGTCCTGATCCGGGCACATTAGTTCCTAGACTAGTTTGTTTCGTATAGGTTTCTAGTTTGTTATTAGCCCATGGGGCCTTTATATATCAGATAGTTAGCACCCTTTAGGGACAAGCAATAAAGTTATTTCCTTCTATCTTCTCCTCCCGCATCATAGAGCAGCCAGGCAAAAACCCTAGCGCTCCTATCCACCGCGACTATGAACTACGTAGTCGAGGTCCTGCTGTCTTGGGCACTGAGGCCCTTGACAACTTGGTATCAGGTTCCAGGCGATCCTCCTCCTCGTCCACGCTCCATCCGCCGGCCGCTTTCCCCCCTGTGTCCGCGCCCAGCTCCCCGACATCGCCACAATTCGCTGCCGCCTCGGTCACTTCCGGCATGGCAGAACCGACCACCGCGGATCTGGCTAAGATGATCGAGGCCTTGACGGCCACGGTGACGTCCCTGCAGTCGTCCGTCACCGCACTCCAGAAGGACAAGTCCTCCTCTTCGTCCAGCGCTGACGCCGCCCATGATGGGCAGCACCACAATGATCGGCCGCCCAGGTTCCAGAAGATGGACTTCCCCAAGTTCGACGGCAAGTCTGATCCGCTCGCCTTCATCAACAGATGCGAGTCCTTCTTCCATCAACAACGGATCGCCGAGGAGGAGAAGGTGTGGATGGCGTCCTACAATCTCGAGGGTCCTGCCCAACTATGGTATATGCAGGTCCAGCGCGACGAGGGCACACCTCCGTGGCGCCGCTTCTCCGAGCTGCTCAATCTCCGCTTCGGGCCACCGCTGCGCGCTAACCCGCTGGGCGAACTAATGGCGTGCAAACGCACGACGTCCGTCGTCGACTTCCAGGAGCGGTTTGAGGCACTCCTTCCCCGGGCAGGCACCTTATCCGAGACACAGAAAGTGCAAATCTTCACCGCGGGACTCCAGCCACCCCTCAGCCTCGACGTGGAGATCCATAACCCACAGTCCCTCGCCGTCGCCATGAGCCTCGCTCGCAAATTGGAGCTGCGTGACCAGTGCGCGCTTTCCGCCGCGCCACCGGTGCGTTTTCCACAGAAGGGCATCCTGCCGACACCAGGACCACGCCTCGCGCCCCCCGCTCCGGCCCCACCAGCCGCACCTCAGCAGGGCCATAATCTGACGGACGCCCAATCAAGCGTCTCTCCCAGACAGAGATGGAGGAACGCCGTCGCCTGGGCCTTTGCTTCAACTGTAACGAGAAGTTTGGCAGGGGCCACAACCGCGTGTGCCAGCGCATCTTTCTCCTCGACTTAGCACCGGACGACGACGACGACGACGCGGCCTCCGCCACTGATGATGCATCGCGGGCCGACCCTCAAATCTCGCTCCACGCGATCGCCGGCGTGCGCACGAGTGAAACCATGCAGATGCAGATTACTCTCGGAGGTGTCTCCCTCCTCGCCCTGATCGATTCAGGCTCCACCCACAACTTCATCGCCGAAGAGGCGGCCGCTCGTGCTACGTTACCGCCCCCCACCACAGAGAAGATGCGCGTCACGGTGGCCAACGGCGAGCGCGTTCCGTGCCAGGGCGCGTACCGCGTCGTGCCCTTCCGCATCGGCCACGAGGAGTTCGCGGAGGATTTCTCGCCTTGCCGCTCGCGGGCTACGACATCGTCCTGGGCATGCAGTGGCTGGCGTCGCTCGGACCGATCCTGTGGGATTTCCGAGCCCTCTCCATGACATTCTGGCGGCGGGGCCATCGGGTGTGCTGGCACGGCATTGCAGGACCGGACGGGCCAGCCCTAAAATCATGCAGCGGCCGCGACTTCCTGGACGCCATCATCACCGAGTTCGACGGCATCTTCGCCGACCCCTCCGGCGTGCCACCGCCCTGCAGCCGCGATCACGGCATCACCCTGCTACCTGGTTCCGCCCGGTGGCCGTCCGTCCGTATCGATACCCGGCCGCGCACAAGGACGAGCTGGAGCGTCAGTGCGCCGCCATGCTCGCCCAAGGTATCATCCGTGCGAGTTGTTCCGCATTCTCGTCCCCGGTACTGCTGGTCCGCAAGGCCGACGAGTCCTGGCGCTTCTGCATCGATTATCGCGCCCTGAACGCCATTACTGTCAAGAATGCGTTCCCGATTCCGGTGGTGGACGAACTCCTCGACGAGCTACGGCACGCTCGTTTCTTCACCAAGCTCGATTTACGTTCCGGCTACCACCAGGTGCGGATGCGTGCGGAGGACATCCCGAAGACAGCTTTCCGTACTCATGACGGCCTCTACGAGTTTCTGGTGATGCCGTTCGGACTCTGCAACGCGCCGGCCACGTTCCAGGCCCTCATGAATGATCTGCTGCGGCCATACCTGCGCCGTTTTGTTCTCGTCTTCTTTGACGACATCCTCATTTTCAGCGAGACATGGGCTGACCATCTCCGACATGTGCGCACCGTCTTCACGGTCCTGCACCAGCACCGGCTCTTCGTCAAGCGCTCCAAATGCGCGTTCGCCGTTGAATCAATCGCATACCTGGGTCACACCATCTCCGCTGCAGGCGTGGCCATGGATCCGGAAAAGGTGCAGGCAGTGGCGGACTGGCCGCAACCACGCTCGGCGCGCGCGGTTTGGGGCTTTCTCGGCCTTGCGGGGTACTACCGCAAGTTTGTCAAGGACTTTGGCGTGGTTGCCGCGCCCCTGACGGCCCTCCTTCGCAAGGATGGTTTCTCTTGGTCGCCGGAGGCGGCAGCAGCTTTTAACACCCTCAAGACGGCAATCACCACGGCTCCCGTCCTCGCGTTACCGGATTTTACACGGCCGTTCATCGTCGAGTGTGACGCATCGACGTACGGTTTCGGGGCCGTCCTTCTTCAGGACCACCACCCGGTGGCTTTCTTTAGCCGGCCAGCCGCGCCACGTCACCGTTCCCTGGCAGCGTATGAACGGGAACTCATCGGCCTGGTGCTCGCGATTCGCCACTGGAGGCCGTACCTATGGGGGCGCCAGTTTGTGGTAAAAACGGATCATTACAGCCTCAAATTTCTGCTTGACCAGCGTTTGGCCACCATCCCGCAGCATCATTGGGTTGGCAAACTCCTGGGATTCGACTTTACGGTGGAGTACAAGGCAGGTAGTACCAACACGGTGGCGGATGCACTTTCCCGCCGCGACACGGAGGAGACGACGATCATGGCGGTCTCGGGGCCTCGTTTCGACTTCATCAATCGCCTCCGGCAAGCGACGTCCACTGATCCGGCGCTCGTCACACTGCGGGAGGATATCACGGCAGGTGCGCGGCAACAGCCTTGGGCGCTCTCCGACGGCCTCGTTACTTTTAACGGCCGCCTCTACATTCCGCCGTCATCCCCGCTACTCCAGGAGATTCTCAGTGCCGTGCACGATGATGGGCATGAAGGCGTCCTGCGCACATTGCATCGTCTCCGCCGCGATTTCCACGCACCTAACCTTCGCAAGACGGTGCAGGAGTACGTCCGCAATTGCGGTACTTGCCAGCGGTACAAGTCCGAGCACTTGCACCCCGCTGGGCTGCTACTGCCGCTGCCGGTGCCCACGGGCGTGTGGACTGACATCGGCATCGACTTCGTGGAAGCGCTTCCTCGAGTAGGCGGGAAGTCTGTCATCCTCACCGTGGTGGATCGCTTCAGCAAGTATTGCCATTTTGTGGCGTTAGCCCACCCATACACGGCAGAGTCAGTGGCACAGGTGTTCTTCGCTGAGGTTGTTCGTCTCCATGGCGTGCCGCAGTCCATGGTCTCTGACCGCGACCCCGTCTTCACCTCCGCTTTTTGGCGAGAGCTCATGCGCCTCACGGGGACAAAGCTGCACATGACGTCAGCATTTCACCCGCAGTCGGATGGTCAAACGGAGGCTGCTAACAAGATCATTGTGATGTATTTACGGTGTCTTACCGGGGATCGTCCCAAGCAGTGGCTCCGGTGGCTTCCCTGGGCTGAGTACATATACAACACCGCCTACCAGACAGCAACCCAAGAGACTCCGTTCAAGCTTGTGTATGGCCGTGACCCTCCCACTATTCGCTCTTACGAGCCCGGCGACACACGGGTGGCTGCAGTGGCCAGGAGCATGGCTGAGCGCGACGAACTTATCGAGGACGTCCGCTATCGTCTACAACAGGCACAGGCGGTCTATAAGTCCTACTACGACAGACGTCATCGGGACATTCGGCATGAGGTGGGCGATTGGGTTTGGCTTCGCCTTCGACAGCGCGCCGCGTCCTCTCTCAACTTGCCAACCAGGGGCAAGCTCAAGCCACGATTCTATGGGCCGTACCGCATTTCAGAAGTGATCAACGACGTGGCATACCGTCTTGAGCTTCCGGCACGCTCGCGCCTCCATGACGTGTTCCACGTGGGCCTCCTCAAGAAGTTCTTCGGCATTCCTCCAACTACACCGCCGGGATTGCCTTCGATCCACAACGGGGCGGCTGTTCCAGAACCAGAGCGCGTGACTCGTGCGCGCCTAGCACGCGGCGTTCGCCAGCTACTCGTCCACTGGAAGGGTGAAGCAGCTTCGTCAGCTACATGGGAGGATCTTGACAGTTTCGTCGAGCGCTACCCCGCTTTTCAGCTCGAGGACGAGCTGCTCGTCGAGGGGGGGAGAGATGTCATGTGGGGCACGTCTTACAGACGTGGGCCGCGCGGCCAGGAGCAGCCGACGGCCGCATCAGGCAAGGCGCAGGCTGGACAGGAGTCCTGATCCGGGCACATTAGTTCCTAGACTAGTTTGTTTCGTATAGGTTTCTAGTTTGTTATTAGCCCATGGGGCCTTTATATATTAGATAGTTAGCACCCTTTAGGGACAAGCAATAAAGTTATTTCCTTCTATCTTCTCCTCCCGCATCATAGAGCAGCCAGGCAAAAACCCTAGCGCTCCTATCCACCGCGACTACGAACTACGTAGTCGAGGTCCTGCTGTCTTGGGCACTGAGGCCCTTGACATGATACGGTTTCCTAGGCTATTGTTCTTTGTACAATACATGAAGCGATCTGCTCATGTGTGTGACTTAGTCTGATTATTAGGCTTTAAAATTTCTGCTGGTTTATCTTATAATTCATGGTAGCATTTGATTTTTTTTATCAATTACCATGTCTCAGTTGTAGAACAGGACAGTAAGAGTCTAATAAAACTCTTGCACAACAAAGATTGCCATCCTTTAGTTACCCAGACCTTTGTTTTCGTGGTATAAAACCAACTGATGTCAACTTTTTCTTTTTGAAACGGACTGCTGTCAACTTTAGTACTCTGGAAAATCATATAACTATTTTGAAATTTCCTATGACACAGGCCGAGACAAGCATCGTAAGGATCCAGTTAGAATGATGACTGATATCCTGTTAGAGCATCTTGGGCTTCACAAGGCCATCTGAGACTCGGGATCGATGAGGCATTTGACATGATAAACAAGTGTCAAAGGTTACTTGTATGATCTGAGATACATGAGCTCCTTCTCAGATCAGCTTCATAATGTGATAGCACATGGCTTTCCTCCTGCCCGTGTCGTGGATACATTGACAAACGTGACCCTTATGAATATTGAAGTGATGGCACATAACCTTAAGAGCAGAAGCAATCATCTGTAGAAGAGGCTGCATGCCATAAAAAGACAGTCTTTAGGCGCAACAGCATGAGGTGTTTGCACCAACTGATTTCTTCACACCAAGGCCATGGCGTTGATCATCTATGGACATCACAGATCACCTATTCTAACTCTGGCAAGTACGAGATGATATATGATGCCACCAGCTCCTGTGATGTACCGTGTAAACTACTGTGTGATCTCCCTCTCATTTTGTGAACACGTCCCCTTCGACACGTCTATTCATACTTTTGCACTCAATATTTATGTGTATGAACATTGCATCCTTTAATTTACCCTGTATATGAACATTACATCCTTCAAATGTGGTGTACTATATTTTGGTATCCATGGATGATGTCTTGCTTCGATTACATATGAATGTTTCTTTTTTCTTTTATTTTGTTATCCTGATTGAATACGTACGATAAGCCTAACTTGCTACTAACTTTACCATTACTTGCTTGGGCACATCGTTGGAACCGGCACCCTCGCGCTAAGGCGTGTTGCCGATCTAGTGTGTAACATAGCAGTCTGCATACGACATCATCGTATCCTTGACGACGCGTTCACCTGCAGCTCCTCAAGACCTCTCTGTCTAGTATATCTGCATGCCACTACTAAAGATAGTGGTGCAGTGAACTAGAATAAACCTGGGATTGCTTTAGCTTGTACGGCTGCAATGGCTCCGTACCGACTTGCCCCTGCATGCACGGGGACTTGAGGGTGTGTTTGGTAGCCTGCGCGGAGGGTGTATTGAGACTAAAAGTTCCCTGCCCAACCCACTTTCACGTGTTTGGCAGGGTGTATGGGCTCTTTTGGGCATAGCCCGTCTGATGCAAAAAAGGCCTCGAGCTATGCTCGCTGGAGCACCCACATACATGCGAGCTGGGCTCAGCGTGGCTCTGTTGGACCCTAGCAAAATTCTCCTCCCGACCCACTACGCTCGCCCCACCCCTCTCGCTGACCTAGCCGCCACCCCTCGCCCCCATCTGGCATCTCTCTCCCGCGAGGCCGCGAACCATGGCGACTGGCGCCTGATCTTCATCCCCGCCGGCCCCTTGTTCTTCCACCTCGCCGCCGTAACCGCCGCCCCGGTCTACCTCGCCACCGCGCCGGTCTACCTCGCCACCGCGCCGGTCTTCAAATCACGGCCGCCGCACGTGGATCTCGCCGCCGCCAGGCCTAGCCAACCGTCGCCGCCAGAGAGGCAGCTTCCTCACCCCTTCCTTCCTGCCTCGTTCCCCTCCGCCCTCCTCACCCCTTCCTTCCTACCTTGGGCTCACAGGTTGTAGCCACTGCTACTGACCAGAAACTGCTCCTCTGTTCCCTTATGATTATCATGTATAAGTGGTCAAAATGATTATAGTAGATGTATAACTTATGATTGTTGTACCTATTATGCTCATATTTTAGTTTGTTCATTGCTTGTCATGCTGGATGAATTGGCAAAAAATCTGTTGTGCTAAGTATCAATTTATTTGTATTGTGATAGATGGATGAATTGGCAAGAAAACGAAGGCAATTAATTGTGAGAGGAGCCGGTCTAGTGGCTGGATTGTATGCATACAAGATGATCATGTTTAGAAGAGCTAGGCAACAAACCGCGAGGATAACCGTGGGCAGCATGGCCGATCGTGCCATATCTAGAGAGTCCAATTTGAGATATATTTATCACTCTAGTGACATAAATTGTTCAAATCAATTAAGAATGAGAAAAGCTCCTTTTTTCCGTGTGTACGATTGACGCGCGCGCCAAGAAAAAGTACTACTCCGTAGTACTCGCTTGCATGCATCATCCACCCGCAAAAAAAGAAAAAAACACTAAAAAAATACTAGCTTGCATGCATCCGGGGCTGCGTTGGTCCATGGGCTAATCAACCAAGAATATTTTTTTTGTGAGTGGACTTGTGCTCGGTTGAAAACCAAGTCATTTGAGGCCCAAACCAACTAGCGGTTGAGTGACTAGGGCCCAGTTCTTTTGAGCAGATTGTGGAGAATTTTGGTCTGGAAAATCTAGAGCCAAAAGAACTCGTTTTAACTTCCAAAATCTGGAAAAGATTCTGTAGAATCCTAGTGCAATCCAAAAGCAGCCACAAAGCTAGATTTTCCCAGAATCCTGAGATTTTGGCAAGTCCCACCACTGAAAACGTTTCATAATATAGGAATACCCCTATCCCATGGAGAAATTACGCCCAGAATGCCACTAGCCCATCCACGCGCTGGAGAGAAAACGCTCGAGCGAAGCGCTTGACCGCCCCTGTTCGCATCAGGGGAAAACCTCGGCCGCCCCTGTTCGCATCGCTGCTAGGGTTTGCCGCCGCCGCCTGGCCCTTGCCGCCGCCGCCGCCGCCTGGCCCTTGCCGCCGCCGCTGCCCGCCTGGCCCTTGCCGCCGCGGCCGCCCGCCTTATCTCCCTCCGCCGCCCCTCTTCCTTCCCTGCTCCTCCTCCCCTCCGCCGTATCTCCGCCAACACTGACGGCCACCGGCGTTGCACCTCACGGCCACGAGCGGCCCAAGTGAGGAGCAGACCACACCCACGGTGAGGCATCCTTCCCTGTCTCTGTTCTTCTTTTTTCTTATGCTATTGATAGTAGACAGATGGATGGATTGATTGCTTATGGATAGATGAATGGATTGATTGCTGATGCTGGTAGATGGATGGATGGTGCTAATTTTTTGCACCCAGCCAGCCGTGATGCGTGAATACAACCTGTAGATGGATTGAATATTGCTTGTTTGCTTCAGTTTTCCAACAGAAGTGCAGAACAATTCTACTAGAAATGTTAAATAGTTTACTGTTGAATATTGCTTGTTTGCTTCAGTTTTGATATGTGAATTGGTATGTGAATTCCTAGTACATGACACTATTTTCTATGATTATGCTAATTTAAGATGGAGAAAGTTAAAGAACCCAAAGCAAATTGGGATAGTGCTGCTAGGGTTAGGTCTCCCAGCTCCCTAAGGAAGCCGAGCAAATATGATTGCTTCTTGCTTAATCCTAAAACGGGTCCTTACACGAGTTTATATAATCCTCCTAATAAGATAATTGGGCTAAGCTTCTAATAACGATAAGATAAACTGAGCCACAACTAATTGGACTAAGCCCCTAATATGCCGGTCATAACAGATGAGGTGATCCCTTGATGGGCTCGGCAGCTAATTATAAACTGACGATGTAGGTGGGCGTTGCTGGAACTGAAACCATACCCCACAGGTGTTCCATATTGCTGCAGAGGAGCCTTCTCTTGCGGTTGGCTGCCTGGCTGTCATGGAGCACTAGAGAAAAGATTTCGATGCAGCAGCCACTGATTCGGAGAGGTGGCACTCGACGGTCCTCACAGGTGGCGGATTCAAGATCTGGCGCAGCGGCTGCTGTTGGGTTTAGTCCTACGTTGGTTGTGGGAGACAAATCACGACTTATAAGGGCAACAGTTGCTCCTCCCATAAAGCTAGAATTTTACGGGGAGAGGACCCAAAACAATGCTTGGTGTAGCAGGTCTGTGCTGCCCCGGCAGGCGGCAGCGGCTCCATAATGATAGAAACAGTGTGCTGGGCGAACAAGTATTGGATATTTGCTAAAATGACCCACCTTACTCTGCCACTTGCCTAGAAGGCTTATTTACTTTGACATGGATGAAATACCCCACTTTACTTTGCCCATTTGATAAAATGCCCTATTTCAGTTCTAACAGGTTTCTCGATAATCTGATCTCACACCTCCAATGACCTTGTTGACACTGCCCTCTCTCTACTCTCATTCATTGTGACGGCTGAGCTAGTTTCTCTTCAACCGTAACTTCAAATTGGCTGAAATTTGAACAGCACACTCACATGAATATATATTTGAATGTAGTATGTAGTAGCTTTTTCAGATTTTTCTGCGCAGTGTGAAATTTTGATCGGAATCTGAATATGAATGGACAGAGATTTTAGATTGAAAATTATCTTCCACTAGCATAAAATGAGCTGAAATTGGAACAGCACACTGTTTTCTTTTTTCTTGTAACACCTCGAATTTCCTTTATTCATTCACGATAAAACTCAGAAGAACATGCTGCTTTTATGTTAAAAAAAATCAAGTTTTGTGGGCAGTTCCAAAATTTGGCCAAAATCTTAACTTGGGAGATTTTGGCCAATCTGCCATGATTTCTAGAAATTTCGACAGAATTTCCCCACAACTAAACTCAATAAGAAGCTACACAAATGATTGGCGCAATGAAACAACAATCATTTATTTGCATACACAAAAGGAAGCAAGAATATGTTAACATCTCACAAACCCCTCCTCAGTCCGAGACATCCGTTCTAGGGTTACCAAACTGGAGAGGTGCCCGGGAAAAAAATAAACCACACAAGTGATTCCGAGTGATAGGGGAGAAAACTCACCTTCGCGCCGCTGCGGAGGTCGTCCTCTCGGCGGCACTGCTCACCGGCGCACGCAGGGTCGCGGACGGAGTGGTGCAGATGAAGGAGGGCGCGCGGAGTGGGGTGGAAGCAGGGGCACGATGGAGGGCGGGCGCTAGGGATTTGTCATTTGTCGTCGCTGGCCGCCGGCGTTGCCTGCCAGGGTCGCGAACGGAGCGACGCGAAGGCAGGTCCGCGCGTTTCGTCGTGCGAGCGAGCGCTGGGGCGGAGAGAGAGGCGAGTACGGTTCGCGCAGCGTCCACCGCCGGCGATGAGAGATGTAACTTAACCAGTGTACGCCAGCCGTCGAGGTGAGTGTGAGAGGGGAGGAGGGTGAGTGTGCGCTGGCCGCAGCGGTGCGCAGCGCAGGGAGCACGAACAGGGGGGGATGCGTGCGGTGGTCCGTCGAGGTACGCCGGTGGCTGATCGATCTGGAATCTGGATCCGCGGGGGGGGGGATGCGTGCGGTGGTCCGTCGAGGTACGTCGGTGGCTGATCGATCTGGAATCTGGATCCGCGGGGGGGGGGGGGGATGCGTGTGGTGGTCCGTCGAGGTACGCCGGTGGCTGATCGATCCAGATTCCAGATCGATCAGCCACCGGCGTACCTCGACGGACCACCGCACGCATCCCCCCCTGTTCGTGCTCCCTGCGCTGCGCACCGCTGCGGCCAGCGCACACTCACCCTCTTCCCCTCTCACGCTCACCTCGACGGCTGGCGTACGCTGGTTAAGTTACATCTCTCGTCGCCGGCGGTGGACGCTGCGCGAACCGTACTCGCCTCCCTCTCCGCCCCAGCGCTCACTCGCACGACGAAACGCGCGGACTTGCCTCCGCGTCGCTCCGTTCGCGACCCTGGCAGGCAACGCCGACGGCCAGCGACGACAAACGACGAATCCCTAGCGCCCGCCCTCCGTCGTGCCCCTGCTTCCACCCCACTCCGCGCGCCCTCCTTCATCTGCACCACTCCGTCCGCGACCCTGCGTGCGCCGGTGAGCAGTGCCGCCGAGAGGACGACCTCCGCAGCGGCGCGGAGGTGAGTTTTCTCCCCTATCACTTGGAATCACTTGTGTGGTTTATTTTTCCCGGGCACCTCTCCAGTTTGGTAACCCTAGAACGGATGTCTCGGACTGAGGAGGGGTTTGTGAGATGTTAACATATTCTTGCTTCCTTTTGTGTATGCAAATAAATGATTGTTGTTTCATTGCGCCAATCATTTGTGTAGCTTTTTATTGAGTTTAGTTGTGGCGAAATTCTGTCGAAATTTCTAGAAATCATGGCAGATTGGCCAAAATCTCCCAAGTTAAGATTTTGGCCAAATTTTGGAACTGCCCACAAAACTTGATTTTTTTTAACATAAAAGCAGCATGTTCTTCTGAGTTTATCGTGAATGAATAAAGGAAATTCGAGGTGTTACAAGAAAAAAGAAAACAGTGTGCTGTTCCAATTTCAGCTCATTTTATGCTAGTGGAAGATAATTTTCAATCTAAAGTCTCTGTCCATTCATATTCAGATTCCGATCAAAATTTCACACTGCGCAGAAAAATCTGAAAAAGCTACTACATACTACATTCAAATATATATTCATGTGAGTGTGCTGTTCAAATTTCAGCCAATTTGGAGTTACAGTTGAAGAGAAACTAGCTCAGCCGTCACAATGAATGAGAGTAGAGAGAGGGCAGTGTCAACAAGGTCATTGGAGGTGTGAGATCAGATTATCGAGAAACCTGTTAAAACTGAAATAGGGCATTTTATCAAATGGGCAAAGTAAAGTGGGGTATTTCATCCATGTCAAAGTAAATAAGCCTTCTAGGCAAGTGGCAGAGTAAGGTGGGTCATTTTAGCAAATATCCAATACTTGTTCGCCCAGCACACTGTTTCTATCATTATGGAGCCGCTGCCGCCTGCCGGGGCAGCACAGACCTGCTACACCAAGCATTGTTTTGGGTCCTCTCCCCGTAAAATTCTAGCTTTATGGGAGGAGCAACTGTTGCCCTTATAAGTCGTGATTTGTCTCCCACAACCAACGTAGGACTAAACCCAACAGCAGCCGCTGCGCCAGATCTTGAATCCGCCACCTGTGAGGACCGTCGAGTGCCACCTCTCCGAATCAGTGGCTGCTGCATCGAAATCTTTTCTCTAGTGCTCCATGACAGCCAGGCAGCCAACCGCAAGAGAAGGCTCCTCTGCAGCAATATGGAACACCTGTGGGGTATGGTTTCAGTTCCAGCAACGCCCACCTACATCGTCAGTTTATAATTAGCTGCCGAGCCCATCAAGGGATCACCTCATCTGTTATGACCGGCATATTAGGGGCTTAGTCCAATTAATTGTGGCCCAGTTTATCTTATCGTTATTAGGGGCTTAGCCCAATTATCTTATTAGGAGGATTATATAAACTCGTGTAAGGACCCGTTTTGGGATTAAGCAAGAAGCAATCATATTTGCTCGGCTTCCTTAGGGAGCTGGGAGACCTAACCCTAGCCGCCGCCCTGTTCTCATTCTCTCGCACGCGCTCGCAACGACGGCGCCTCAGCGCCGGCGTCCACACCTTCCTCCACGCCATCCCTCCTTCCACCCCTACAACCTGAGACCACACCCTGGTAGGGATCCAGTTCCTACCAATTTGGTATCAGATAGCTTCGGTGCGATCATGTCCTCGCCGCCGCCTACCCCGACCCTCCCGCCGCCGACCGCGACGACCGCACCGATGGCCACCACGGCCAGCGCTCCGCTCTTGCTGGTGCCGGTCACCTCCGCCGCGCCCGTCCCCGTCGTCTTTACCCCGGAGGAGATGACGGCTGCCATCCAGGATCTCACCCAGGCGGTCACGGGCATCTACACGTTCCTTGCGAGATCCTATGGGCCGCAGCTGCCTATGCCCTTCGCCACCGCCCCGCCGTCGTGGCAGCCGCCATCCTCAGCGACCCCTGTCGCCGCCGCCATGCAGCAGTTGCCGTGGCAGCCGCCACCAGCGACGAACCCCGGCGCCTCCACCATGCAGCAGGGGCCCTGGGCATCCCGACGACGGGCTCGGGGGTGCCCATCCACCAGGTTCGGTTTCCCCCATCGCCGTCTCCGTTACTGGCCTGGCTTGCTGGGTCCCTTGAGCTGGTCTACACGACGGCCTTGGTCGGGCCGCACGTGCTGCCCCCGCCGGCAACGCACCCGGCCATGCAGTTTGGCGGGTCCTTGGGCTCCGCCGAGCCCTTCGCCAGCGTCGACGGCCCCCTGTTCCAGGGCGACACCCTGATGCCCGCCTACTCGGCCCCGTCATCCTCGCTGCTCCGTGCTGACGAGGCGCACCCGCCCGTCGTCCACGTCCAGACACCGCCGAGGTTCTCCAAGCTAGAGTCCACGACCTACGACGACACCGTCGACTCCCTGAATTGGCTCAACCAATGCGACCAATTTTTCAGGGGACAGCTCACGCTCGCGTCCGACCGCACGTGGATCGCCTCGTATCATCTCTGAGGAGCCGCGCAGACGTGGTACTAAGCCCTCGAACAGGACGAGGGCGGCATGCCACCATGGGAGCGCTTCCGCGATTTGTGCCTCTTGTGCTTCGGTCCGCTTATACGCGGGAGCCGTCTGGCGGAGCTTGGCCGTCTTCCGTTCCTCACCTCGGTGGAAGACTTCGCCGACCGCTTCCAGGCACTGGCGTGCCACGCCCCCGGCGTTTCGGCTCGTCAGCAGGCTGAGCTCTTCGTCGGCGGCCTACCGGACCACATCTGCGTGGACGTGGAGATGCGCGAGCCACAGGCTAGACGGCCATGTACTACGCCCGCGCGTTCGAGCGTCGCGCGGCGGCCATCCAACAGGCGCCACCGCCCCGGGCCACCACCCTGGCTGGAAGTTCCCACACATAGTCGGCCTGCCCAGGCTTCCGCGGCGCCCCTCGCTGCGGCTGCGGCACGCCCGTTTCGCCGGCTCACCCCGGCCGAGCAACTCGAGCCTCGCCGCCAAGGGTTGTGGTTCAACTGCGACGAGCCCTACGTACCAGGCCACATCTGCCCACGACTCTTCTACCTGGAGGCTGCAGACTACGTTGAGGAGGACCCCGCCGCCGCCGGGCTCGGCGACCAGCCCGCCCCAGTTGACGCGGAGGTTTTTGGCGACCGTTGATCTTCCCTCCTTCCAGCTCGAGGATGAGCTGTTTGTGCAGGCGGGGAGAGATGTTATGACCGGCATATTAGGGGCTTAGCCCAGTTAGTTGTGGCCCAATTTATCTTATCGTTATTAGGGGCTTAGCCCAATTGTCTTATTAGGAGGATTATATAAACTCGTGTAAGGACCCGTTTTGGGATTAAGCAAGAAGCAATCATATTTTCTCGGCTTCCTTAGGGAGCCGGGAGACCTAACCCTAGCCGCCGCCCCTGCTCTCTCTCTCTCTCTCTCTCGCGCGCGCGCACGCAACGACGGTGCCCCAGCGCCGGCGACCACGCCTTCCTCCACGTCATCCCTCCTTCCATCCCTAGAACCTGAGACCACGCCCTGGTAGGGATCTGGTTCCTACCATCATCTGCTTCCCTCCTTTGTCTTTGGTCCTACCAGATGTGATTGGTTGCTTGTTCGCGAGTCACGAGGTGCTGGCCTTTTGTATTTATTTCACAATTTGGTGAGTACTGGGTATTGAGCGACCTCAAATTTATGTGAAAGAAGATGTATAAATTTCAAAGTTGAATGTGAGTATATAACAACCCAACGTGATTTTGAATTGGGTTGTGGTTTCATTGCCTTGTAGAGATTTTGTTGGCAATCAAACAAAAAATGCATTTTATTGGTCAACTTTTTATAGTTAACTCTGTTCCAAAGTTGATGTCTGCATTTAATTGTCATTTTGTTGTGATGCTACTTCATTGGTTGTTATTTTTTTATTGGGGTAATATATTAATACCAAGATGATACCAAGTACACCCATGCACACAACCAAATATTAAAAAAGAAAAAAGACATAACCTCGCCGAAGCAATCAACGGCTTGCAACAGCAAAGCATTGACATCAATCAACGCTTGATTGGTTGTTAAAGCCACAGAAAGTTCAATCTAGGATACTTGATGGGTTTGATTTTTCAAAAGGTGCTGCAAGCTGTTTGTAACCATATCCATCATTTTCCAAAAGTATAATTATTCATCTAACGGACATGCAAATGTTCACTTATGATCGTTTAGTTTAGTTTGTTAGATGCGTGTTTGACTCTCACCCCACCACCTTGGGGCTTTGGTTTAGATTTTATGCAGACAGATTTGATTTTGGATTGGGTAATGGCCCTTGTCTGTGCTGTTGAGTTGGACCACCTAAATTGGAATTCGATAATCATCTGTCTGGAGCTCCATTGCTGCAGCCACTAGGTACTGCAGCTGGAGCAGCAGTTTTTTCTTAAACATTCTAGTTCAGATTAGGTTTGTGCTACCCTTGGCTAAGCGTATATTTGGACGGAGATCTCACGTTGAGGTGGTAAAATCGATGACCAGCAAGAAGTGAGCCCAACGCAGTGTAATTTCTTAGTTGGATTTACTGCTGGTTTGTCAGTTTGTCCAATTGAATGTTTCTTGCTTGATTCCGTTTTCATTGTAAGTCTCGTATTTAACAAGTTATTGCTTCATTAGTAGCAGCATGATAAATCCGCTGAATTGATCTATTCAGATAATAAAGATGGACGAGGTCACACAAGCCGTTGAAAACCTGAAAAGTGAATGGAGCCAAGCAGTTGCACAGCTTGAGGTGTGCATTGCTGCAATTGAATTCTGTGGGAAGATGGGGAAAGGGACAGAAGAAGCAATGTCTCTTCCTAGGTTGAACGGTTCTGCACAGGATGCACTGCAATTGCTGAATGCACTGCAATGCAGGCTTGATCTTCTGGCAGAGCAGCTACCCACTTTTGAAGAAGTTCAGTCTGGACAGGCAACCTTAGGATCATGGAAGGAACAGTATCAGCGGTATTCTGTTCTTAGAGCTCTTTTTATTTGCTTTGTATCTTTAGTTTTTGTATACATCTGACTTTTTGTTTTCAGGCTGCGTGCGACCCTGAGGAGTGCTAACTTACAAGCAAAAGTGAACATTGGAAAAGCTGCTCAAGAAGAGGTGTGTGATTTTTTTTTCAGAGTATGCTCCATTAAATTGATATACTCCCTCCGTCCCATAATATAAGTCATTTTTGCAAGCTATGTTAGCTTGCAAAAACGTCTTATAGGAGGAAGTACTTTATTACCTGAGCAATACTAGCTTGCCTGTAATTTTAAGGTGCTCTCACATTCTAATTTTGCTCTCTCTAGAGGGAGCTTCTTCTGGGAGGTGGAGAAGAGTCCACTATTCGGAGGCGTAATCTCCAGTAAGTTGATCAAATGAGGTCTTTGTATTGTTGGTATATTTTTGAAATATTTGAGACGTTAGCTGTAGAATGCGTTTGATGATCTGTTCAGTTTCACGGGAATTTATAGCAAGTGTAGAATTCGTGAAGGCCTGCAAAGGCTGTGAATTTTCAGTTCTAACGGAACAGGTCTACTTTCGTCACTCGGACTATTGAGAAAGTCTATTTAACTCCTTGAATTATGGAACTGGTTATTTAACTCTCTCAGATGGCCATTAGTGGTTTGGATTAGTGGTTCTGCTGACATGGAGGTGGTTTTGCCACACTGGCAACTTATATGATGGAATATTTGTCATGGTGACATCCAGTCAATAATCAGCAGCAAATAAAAAAAATGTACCTCTTCTCTTCTTCTCCTTCATCCTATTCTGTTCACTTGCCCGCCCCATCGCCGGCAGAACTCCCATGAATGTCATGCTCAGTTAAACTGCAGGGAGCAACAGTAACTGTATGAGAAAACTCAAGATTTTGGTAGGATTTATGCCGCCCCAAGCACATGTCTTGCCTAGAAGAATGCAGATATACTATTCCATTTTATTGAGAAATTCTGTAATTGATGACATCTTTTTTGAAGGTGGATACGTCAGTTAACCATGATAAATGACGGAGAATCTGAAGTAACTGAATCCAAACAAGAATTATTGAAATAGGCTCATGCTAAAAAAGAACATATATAAAATGGTAAAATACACAAATTTGCCAATGACTCCTGTGCTTGAGGAAGAGCTTGGCTGCTAAAGGGATCAACAAGCTTGTTCGCAAAGTAGGCGCAACCAGACAGGTGTGATGGTTGGCTTCTACAGTGAGTGTTGCAAGGTTGGAAGTTGGAGTCATTGAGACAGTCGGTGTGCATAGGGTGTGACAGGCAGCTGGCATGTTGGGAATGTGTCGACATAGCAGCAGCAGCAGCCACTGCCACGCATAGTTAATCAATCATGATCTCACCTCCTTTCTATGCAGACAGTGTGGTACTCACTGGGGATGCTTGGAGATTGGCAGTGATGTGTGCAGTGATGGAGGGTTATATCCCTATGGGTGACTGGCATGGTGATGTTCACCACCATATGGAGAGAACAGGGATAAAGATAACTTTCCTTGAACTATGAAATGTGGTCAAGAAATTAGAAATCGTTGTGTTGATGTAACTCATTTATATGACCTCAAAATGTTGCACCAATTAAAGAATCGCCTGCTATATTTGTTATTTCATTCTGTAATTTCTGTTTATACAATGAACATGAACCTTCTAAATGATGTAGGACAAAGGCTGGGATGACATCCGCTGCAGAAAGTATTACTGAGAGCCTCCGTAGGTCTCGGCAGTTGATGGTTCAGGTTAGCACGCCTCCGTAGGAGTATCTCATATGCTAATGATTTTCTGGTCGTAAGTTCAGAAGTAATTTATTACAGATGTTTTGACAGGAAGTGGAAAGAAGTGCTAATACCTTGTCAACTTTTGGTAAGTTTTCCTGTGATTAAGCCTGTGCCCGATGCTCGCTTGTAAGGATCTGTACATTTAAGCGTATGAGGAACCTGATGATAATTACTCACTCACTCATCCTGAGAAAGGATCTTGGCTATGAACAGAAATGGATCACTAGCTTGTGCAGCAAATTGAATGAAACTTTCGTCCGAAGTAAACATTTAAGTCTGGTGTTCATTTACTGTTATGGAAAACTTGGAGTACTAAGGAACCATGGCAGTCATGTGCTTCAAGTTTTCCTTATGAATAACTAATCCTTTTCTGCCATTTTAACACATTTCCAGACCTATCAAGGTCAAGTTGCTAGCTAATTTTAATCTTTTTATGCAGATGAATCGACAAGTGTTCTCCGAAAGGCTGAAGGTGAGTATCAAGGGCACCGCTCTTTGCTGATGCGCACCCGTGGTATGCTCTCCACGATGCAACTACAAGATGTTCTCGATAGGTATGTAGCATCAATCTTTTGTAGAACTCAGAACCAACCTTATTACCAGTCGTTTACAATGTGGTCGTACAGTCTTCGTTCTGGCCTTTTATAGTCAAACAAAAAGAAGTGGAACAAATGGGTTTAACTCCTGTCGCGCTAAGCATTTGGCTTCCATCTGCAGGACAAGTTTCTGCTTTTGTAACAACAATACTGCCTGGGCCATGCCAGTTTCTAACTATTATCTGTTCCAGGATCATCCTGACCATTGGGTTCCTCGTATTCTCCTTGGCGGTTCTCTATGTTGTCTCAAGACGTATTGGCCTGTTGACACTGCAAAGGAAGCTAGCTGATGCTATCAGATCAGGCTCAGTATCAGCTGGAAACATCTTGGCTAAAGTGCAGGAGGGACCTGCCCCAACAAATGCTCCTTATGATGAACTGTGATTTTACTTCCATCCATTGTTTATACATGAGCTTACATCCAGAGGCAAGCTTACCTTTAAGAGTTCTTATTTCTTATTAGTACATGTTGTCTAAAGTAACGTTTGCCCAAAAAGGCTATACTGGTGCTTTAACCTGCTGTTAGACTTGAGTTGAAATCGGAGTATGCTTTATGTTTCTTCCATCAAGCCTCAAAACTCTGTACAGTTATAATGCATTCTCTCTCTCTCTATCTATCTACATTACCTTGGGAGTATTAGTATTATGGGAAAGGAAAACGTTTCGAGCCGGCGGACCGGCTGAAGCTTGCGCCGGTCGCCTGCGTGCCTGCTACACACGCGCACTGCCTACGGGCCCGATGCACCGTTTCACCACGCGCGAGCACTGCTGCCTTATCTATCCTCTTTGTTTTCCTCGCCACTCTCTCTCTCTCCCTCCCTCTCTCTCTACATTACCTTGGGAGTATTAGTATTATGGGAAAGGAACTCTCTCTCTCTCTCCCTTTCTCCCTCTCTCTCTACATTACCTTGGGAGTATTTTTTTTGAGCATCAGTACAGACACAAGCGCTCATATACACGCACATACACACTAGTGCAGAACCGGGCAATAGCACCGGTTCGTAAGGCCCTTTAGTGCCGGTTTGGTAACCGACGCTAAAATATAGGCACTAAAGGCCCCCCCTTTAGTACCGGTTCAACACGAACCGGTGCTAAAGGGCAACCACGTGGCACGAGCCAGCTTGGGGGGCAGGGAGTCCTTTAGTACCGGTTGGTGTCACCAACCGGTATAAAAATGTTGGGGGTTTTGGGTTTATGATTTCTTTTTCATTTAATTTTATGTTTTCCATTTAATTCTTTTTCGTTTGCTGGTATTTTACGATACTACATATTGTACACGTTATGCATATATATAAATAGAACTTCTAGTAGAACCGATCATTATATATACTCACACAACCACCATTAATTAATTCACACATATATACACACATGTATATATATACAATTTCTCCTAATTGGTGCCTTCGGAGCCAGTGGCATTAGCCTAGCTAATTGGTGTCTTCGGAGCACGCTAACAATTGGAAGTGGTTCATGGGGGCGGTAGCGGGTAATAGTATTCTCCTTTGGGATTTATGACCTGGTCGAGCAAAAATCCCGCTATTTCCTCTTGAATTGCTTCTATGCGGTCCTGTGCTAGGAGCTTGTCCCGCACCTCTTTGAACTGTTAAGAAGGAGATCAATATGCATGTGTATTAGTTGTGTGACTAGATATCGATAATGGTGTAAAATTTGTGAATAGTGTTCTGACAATCGATATCGTACCCACTCCTGTCTTTGAGATTTGCTCCTTTCGGACGCCATTATGCGAATGTTCTCGCAAACGTAGTATGCACATAGATCATTCCCCGACGCCTGCTTCAGGGCCTTTACGAGAATGGAATTTGATCAGATAATAATTAATCAAGCATGATAATTAAAGAGATGGCAGCTAGCTAGTACTACTTAATTACTTACTTTGGGTCGCTATCATTTCAGCTTTTGTTTCCATGCGCCTGGAGTGGCCCTGATGAACTTTGCCCAAGCCCTGCCCCGCCGACAAAGAAAATGAATAAATGAGTTATTAAATAGTTGTTATCAGGAAATAACGAACTAATTAAATAGGCCGAGATATAGTTAATAATGATTGAAATTACCTGTTGACTATCCCCTTCACGATGGTGTAGTCACTTGCTTTCTTAAGTAGCGAGTCTAGTAAATTATATGAGACTTCAAGACCGCCAAACGACCACTAATACTGCCAAAACGAGCCACCGACGTGCCGCTGTCGCCACTCCTTTATCAGAGCCGGCTTAACCTTGTCAATGACAGCCGGGAAGTCTTCGTGCATGTGCCCCTAAGGATCAGCGCCCTAAAGCCGCAATCGTCACCATAAAACCCTTGCATAGATCTGAAGCACCTGACATCAAGTCTCGCCACATGACGAGAAACCCTAATCTCACTGCGCCAAGTAGATCGCAGTAATCTACACTGGAGCTTCTCGACTACGTCCAGACGGACGAACTCGACGAGGATCAGAGCCCGAAAGACAAACTTAAAAAAGAAGCATCGCCATCCGCCCGAGCGCCGCACCCGCGAGACTAAAAACCCTAACCTAAACTACTAATCAGAGCGAATGCACCGGGATTCCCCTTCCCGCCACTGACTGCCGGAAAGGCAGGCAGAGGGGAGGCGAACCCACGGGCTCGCCGGTGAAGTCTGGAGGGGAGAGTTTACCCTAGCCGTCTAGAATTAGAGGAGGAAGACGAGAGAAAGTATATCTAAGAATGTTTAACATGTGAATGTTGGCATTGTTGTGAGCTGTCGAAGGAAAGCTCCATTTTCTCGCATGTGTCCCTTGTCTCCGGTAGCCACTTCACCATCATGACGGAGGGGCAGATGGAGAGGTGGGAAGGGACCAAAAATCATGGCCAAGGTTGCACATATCGACGAATCTGCAATGTTCCCATAGATGGATGGATGGATGGATGGATCTAGATTCGGTAGGTTATCATCTGACGCTTCGCCTTATCAAGGAAGTGGTGAGAACGAGCGTAAGATCGAATTTCAGTTGGGCAGTGGTTTTCATGTTTCACTCTTTTGTGTTTTCGATCTTCTTCCTGGATAATACAACAACAAAGTTATCATTCAACAGTTTGTCTTGCAAGGATGTGTCCCGGGCAAGGTTGTCACAATGCCTCCAACAGTCTTAGGTTTCTTACTGATGGCGGCTCATGGAGATTTTCAAGATATGTGGGTTTAGCCTAAATTATGTAGGTTTGGTCGTTTATAGCCATTTCATTGAAGGCTCGAGGAAAAGTCAAGATGCAAAAATCGAGACAATGGCATCGACTTCAAAGAACTCCGATTTTTCTATTGAGAAAAGACACTCAAAGGAGCATTTTATATTGTTAGTTATCAAGTAAAACCATAGCAAATATAAGTTAAAAATAATAAAATGACCAAAATGGTATAAAACCTATCAGAGTGAGTATTATCATAAAGTAGTATCATATTGTCATTTCATTAATTCATTTGTAAAATCCTCAAAAAAAGTTATGACTAGGATTTATTTCTTAAAATATTTTACTGCTTGATGGGTTATGATATTGTATCATAATATGATGCTAGAACTCTCTCACACATCATATTTTTTTGCTTAGGCGGCAATATAGGCTACCCTTATAATAGTGCCAGTGTGAGAGGTCTAGCACGGTTTCATATGCAACTCCTAATATTTGGCTCTTAGCACCATTTCATATGCAAAATGCTAAGGTGGCATAGAAATTAAAGAAAAACGAGAGACGAGTTTTATGTTAGTGGAGATACAACTCTTACATGTTCCCCGACACAATGAATTTAATTTCTTTGATCCGGTGTTGTCTTTTACTTTTTTGGAAAGGAGGATAACTCTGATACGTCTCCAACGCATCTATAATTTTTTATTGTTAAATGCTATTATATTATCACTTTTGTATACTTTTTATATTATTTTTTGAATACTTATTAATTTAGTGCCCAGTGTCAGTTCCTATTTTTTGCTTGTTTCTGGTTTCGCAGAAAAAACCATATCTAGGGAGGTCCAAACACGATGGAATTTTACGATGGTTTTTTATGGAAAATAAGATACCCTAGAAGCTTCGGAAGAAGACTAGAAGATGGACGAGGGGACCACAAGCCCAGGGGCATGGCCTACCCCCTTGTTGCGCCACCCGGGCTTGTGGAGCCCATGCTGCTCTGTTTGACATAATTCCTAGCCTATAAATTCTCAATGTTCCCGAAACTCTCAAAGAGACAGACGAGAAATTTTTATCACCGACGCAACCCTCTGTTCCGAAGCGATCCCGTCTGGAGCTTGTTCCGGAGCTCTGCCGAAGGGGGAAACCATTGGGGTGCCATCTTCATCAATCTTGCTGCCTCCATGATGATGTGTGAGTAGTTCCTTCAGGACATACAGGTCCATATAGTAGCTAGATGGCTCCCCCCCTCTCTCTCTCTTGGATCTTCAGTACAACGATCTCCTCTGAGATCAATCCGGTATAATTCTTATTGTGTGTTTGTTGGGGTTCGATAATTTATGTATTTATGATCAGATTGTTCATTGAATATAATTGAATCTTTTGAAATTTCTTTGTTGTATGATTGAGTATCTATGTATGCTTTTCGAGTTATTTGTCTTCTCTGGCAAAGATAGATGGGTAATTCTTTAGAGGGAGTGGTGCATAGTAGTGGGTTCAGCCTCACGATAATCTTTATGCTAGTGACAGAATGCGGAGAAGGCACGTGATGTGTGCTACTAAGGATAAAACGATGGGGATTGACCTTATTGCTAGGTTTCTTTCTGCCTACATCATGTCATATTGCTTATTACGTTACTTTGTTTCTTGCAAACTTAATACTTTGAGATGCATGCAAGATATCGGTCTTGGGGTGGAGTAATAATAGTAGAGGTCAGTAAGTTTAATGGTCTACTTGTCATGGACGTAATGCCTATACAAGATTATGCCATGAATGATCATAGTTATGAATGTTGCTTATCTGTCAATTGCGAACAATAATTTGTTTACCATGCCATTACCTTCTTTCAAGCGAAATCACTAGTGAACCTATGGGCCCTGGGTCTATTGCTACTTCTTGAGCTTGCATTGGTTTTTCCCTTAAAGAGGAAAGGGTGATGCAGCAAAGTAGAGATAAGTATTTCCCTTAGTTTGAGAACCAAAGTATCAATCCAGTAGGAGGAACACACAAGTCACCAATGGTTGCACCTACACACAAAAAATACTTGCACCCAACACGATAAAGGGGTTGTCAATCCCTTCACGGTTACTTGCAAGGATGAGATTTGATAGAGATAGGTATAAAATATAAATAAAAGTGCAAAATAAAGTAAAGGTAAATAAATTGCAGCAAGGTATTTTGGGGTTTTTGGTTTTATAGATCTAAAAATAATATGATAAAAAGATAGACCCGGGGGCCATAGTTTTCACTAGAGCCTTCTCTCTCGAAAGAATGCATACGGTGGGTAAAGAAATTACTGTTGAGCAATTGATAGAAAAGCGCAAAGTCATGATGATATCTAAGGCAATGATCATGAATATAGGCACCACGTCCCTCACAAGTAGACCGACTCCTGCCTGCATCTACTACTATTACTCCACACATCGACCACTATCCAACATGCATCTAGTGTATTAAGTTAACAAGAAGGAAGTAACGCCTTAAGCAAGATGGCATGATGTAGAGGGATAGATCTAGTCAATATGAATAAACCCCACCTTTTTATCCTTAATGGCAACAATACAAATACCCCGCTACCCTTTCTGGGAGTGAGGACACTGCAAGATTGAACCCATTACAAAGCACCTCTTCCGTTGCAAGGAAATAAACCTAGTTGGCCAAACCAAATCAATATATCGAAGAGAAATACAAATCTATCTTAATCATGCATAAAAGAGTCAGAGAAGACTCAAATAATATTCATGGATAATCTGATCATAAATCCACAATTCATTAGATCTCAACAAACGCACCGCCAAAGAAGATTACATCGAATAGATCTCCAAGAACATCGAGGAGAACATTGTATTGAAGATCAAAGAGAGAGAAGAAGCCATCTAGCTACTAGCTATGGACCCGTAGGTCTGTGGTAAACTACTCACACATCATCGGAAGGGTAGCAAGGTTGGTGTAGAAGCCCTCCGTGATCGAATCCCCCTCCGGTGGAGTACCAAAAAAGGCCCCAAGATGGGATCTCACAAGGACAGAAGCTTGCAGCGACTGAAAAGTATCAGTATAAGGGGAATATTTGGTATTTATAGAGTTGAGATTAGGATTAGAGGGGCCTGGGGGCCCACAAGCTCATAGGGCGCCCCCTAGGGCGCGCCTGGTGAGCTTGTGGCTCACTTGTGGCCCTTCCGGCCTCCTCCTGAAGGTTCCTGGGTGTCTTATGGTCCTAAAAAATCCTCAAAAAGTTTTGTTCTATTTGGACTTCATTTGGTATTGATTTTCTGTAAAGGCAAAAACAGCAACTAGCACTAGCACTAGGTTAATAAGTTAGACCCCAAAACAATGATATAAAATAGCATAATAATGCATATAAAACATCCAAGATGGATAATATAATAGCATGGAACAATAAAAAATTATAGATACGTTGGAGATGTATCATCTATTCTCCATTATTATTTGCGTCGCTCTATTGCTCTCTTTACTATTTTGATGTTGTTGTTATCACCATCTATCATTATTTTCTTTTAACTTGTAACTATCAATACTAGGCGATTGATAACCCCCTTGCCAAGTTGGGTGGAAGCATTTGTTTTGTTTGTATGCAGTGCCGCTTATCTTGTTAGGTTGTAGACTCCTACTAGTTCGATAAATCTTGGTTCTTAACTAACGGAAATACTTTCTGTTGGTAGGCTACATCACCCTTCCTCTTTAGAGAAATCCAACAACTCCTACATGATTAGCAAACCGTCGGCCTCTGCATCAAGCGATGCACACAACCATTTTATTATATTCAATAGAATCGAGCAAAAATAAATACATGGATCAACCCAAAGCCACCTTCTTGGCAACCATAGTCGCTACACCTACAAGCTTGATGATGTGACCTGACCTCGCATCAACACACATAATCTAATCTGGTGGCCTCACCAAGCTGCCCGCCGGTGATACGTATCCAATGTATCTATAATTTTTTATTGTTCCATGCTATTATATTATCTATTTTGGATGTTTTATATATACCAATATGTTATTTTATATTATTTTTGGGACTAACCTATTAACCTAGTGCCTAGTGCCAGTTGCTGTTTTTTCCTTGTTTTTGGCTTTTACAGAAAATCAATATCAAACGGAGTCCAAACGGAATAGAACTTTACGATGATTTTTCTTGGAACAGAAGAAACCTAGGAAGCTTCGGGAGGAGGCCAGAAGACCTACAAGGAGGCCACAAGCCCTAGGGGCGCGCCCCCTTGGCTTGTGGGGCCCTCGGAGACCTTCCAACCCTAACTCGAGCACTATAAATACCCAAATATTTCCCCCACACCATAGGACACATCAAAAATACTTTTCCGCTGCCGCAAGCTTCTGTTCTCATGAGATCCCATCTTGGGGCCTTTTCCGGCACTCCGTCGGAGGGGGATTCGATCACGGAGGTCCTCTACATCAACCTTGCCACCCTTCCGATGAAGCGTGAGTAATTTACCACGGACCTAAGTGTGACACCCCCGATTTAATCGTACACTAATCATACACGCAAACGTGTACGATCAAGACCAGGGACTCACGGGAGGATATCACAACACAACTCTACAAATAAAATAAGTCATACAAGCATCATATTACAAGCCAGGGGCCTCGAGGGCTCGAATACAAGAGCTCGATCATAGACGAGTCAGCAGAAGCAACAATATCTGAGTATAGACATAAGTTAAACAAGTCTGCCTTAAGAAGGCTAACACAAACTGGGATACAGATCGAAAGAGGCGCATGCCTCCTGCCTGGGATCCTCCTAAACTACTCCTGGTCGCCGTCAGCGGGCTGCACGTAGTAGTAGGCACCTCCCGAGTAGTAGTAGTCGTCATCAACGGTGGCGTCTGGCTCCTGGACTCCAGCATCTGGTTGCGACAACCAGAAAGAAAGGAAAGGGGGAAAAAGGGGGAGAAAGCAACCGTGAGTACTCATCCAAAGTACTCGCAAGCAAGGACCTACACTACATATGCATGGGTATCAAATGGAATAAGGGTATCATATGTGGACTGAACTGCAGAATGCTAGAATAAGAAGGGGATAGCTAATCCTGTCGAAGACTACGCTTCTGGCCACCTCCATCTTGCAGCATGTAGAAGAGAGTAGACTGAAGTCCTCCAAGTAGCATCGCATAACATAGTCCTAACCGATGATCCTCCCCTCGTCGCCCTATGAGAGAGCGATCACCGGTTGTATCTGGCACTTTGAAGGGTGTATTTTATTAAGTATCCGGTTCTAGTTGTCATAAGGCCAAGGTACAACTCCAAGTCGTCCTGTTACCGAAGATCACGGCTATTCGAATAGATTAACTTCCCTGCAGGGGTGCACCACATAACCCAACACGCTCGATCCCATTTGGCCGAACACACTTTTCTGGGTCATGCCCGGCCTCGGAAGATCAACACATCGCAGCCCCACCTAGGCCAACAGAGAGGTCAGCACGCCGGTCTAAACCTAAGCGCCCAGGGGTCTGGGCCCATCGCCCTTAGCACACCTGCACGTTGCGTGGGCGGCCGGAAGCAGACCTAGCCTAGTAGGCGTTCCAGTCCAATCCAGCGCGCGCAGCTCCGTTGCTGACATCACGAAGGCTTCGGCTGATACCACGACGTCGAGTGCCCATAACTGTCCCCGCGTAGATGGTTAGTGCATATAGGCCAGTAGCCAGACTCAGATCAAATACCAAGATCTCATTAAATGTGTTAAGTATCTGCGAACGCCGACAAGGGCCAGGCCCACCTCTCTCCTAGGTGGTCTCAACCTGCCTTGTCGCTCCGCCTCAAAGCAACAGTCGGGGGCCGTCGGGAACCCAGGCCCACCTCTACCGGGATGGAGCCACCTGCCCCTTCAGCCCCCAACTCCGAACAGTACCACAGGTAATGTAACTGTGTAAAGTATATAGTATATGCCCGTGATCACCTCCCGAAGTGATCACGGCCCAGTAGTATAGCATGGCAGACGGACAAGAGTGTAGGGCCACTGATGGAACACTAGCATCCTATACTAAGCAGTAGGATAGCAGGTAATGGTAACAACATAGTAGCAAGGATAGGCTATGCATCAGGATAGGAATAACGGAAAGCAGTAACATGCTACACTACTCTAATGCAAGCAGTATAGAGAAGAGTAGGCGATATCTGGTGATCAAAGGGGGGGCTTGCCTGGTTGCTCTGGCAAGAGAGAGGGGTCGTCAACTCCGTAGTCGTACTGGGTAGCAGCGGCGTCGGTCTCGGTGTCTAGCAGAGAAGAGGGGGAAGGAACAATAAATATATCGCAAACAAATGCATGACATGACAAGGCGTGATGCTAGGTGTGCCACTAACGCGGTACGAGGTGATACCGGTGAAGGGGGGAAACATCCGGGAAAGTAGCCCCAGTGTTTCGCGTTTTCGGGCAGAGGAGCCAGAGGGGGAAAGTTGCGAGTTTGATATGTTAGGGGTTTGTGGCGGATGAACGGGCTGCGTATCCGGATTCGTCTCGTCGTTCTGAGCAACTTTCATGTTGAAAATATTTCAATCCGAGTTACGGTTTATTTTAAAATGATTTTCTAAAGTTTTATTAATTTTTGGAATTAATTATTTTCAACATTATCCAGAACATTAAAGGATGACGTCAGCATGACATCATGCTGATGTCAGCAGTCAACTATGCAGTTGATTGGGTCAACTATGTGTGGGTCCCGCATGTCATTGATTGATTAGGCTAATCTAACCTAATTAATTAAGTTAACTAGTAATTAGGTTAACCTAACCAAGATTAATTAATTTAATTTAATTAATTCTTTAATTAATTTAATAATATTTATTTATTTATTTATTTTTAAATTCTTAATTCTTTTTTTAATTAAAACATTCTGGGCATGGGGCCCATCTGTCATAGGCCCCAAGGGCCGATGCGGGTGCTGGGCGTAACGGGCGGGCGCCCGTGCCCGAGGGGCGTTACGCCCGGGCGCGGGGCTAGGCCAGCGGGGGCGCCGACGCGGCGCGGCCAGGGGGCCACGACCGGGAGGAGGGGATGGGACGACGCAGGGCCGGCAACACCGCCGGGCGGCGCCGGCGGAGGGCGGCCAGAGGCGAGGCGGGCGCGGCATAGGGAGGAGCTGCGGGCTCGGCTGTGAGCGGCGCCGAGGCGGATGGCGAGCGAGGAGCGGGGCGGCGGGGGAGCAGCGCAGGTGGGCGCGCGAGCGCGCGTCATGGTGGAGCAGGGGGCCACGTGCGGGCTGCGGCTGGCGCGGCCGGGGACATGCACGGACGGGGTGGCCGTGCGGGGCAGACGGCGCGAGTGCGGTGGTCGCGGGGGGGAGGCAACGGAGAGGGGAAGAGGAGGCCGAGGGCCTCACCGTCCGATGCAGGGGAATGACAGCGGATGTTGAGGAGGACGGGGACGAGGCGAGCGACGACGGAGAGGACGGCGTGCAGTCCGGCGGGGAAGCGGCGCCGGCGAGGTCCGGCGGCGTCGTGGCGGCTCGGGTCGCGGGCGACGGGATCGGGGCGACGGTTGCCCCCGATCCAGATCCGTTCGTGGGGGTGGGGGGAATGGACCGAGAGGGGGTGTGGGAGTGGTTGCCCTAGGGCTTCGGCCGACAGGGGAGGATATGGGGAGTGGGGTGGGCCGGCCTGGTGGCCCAGAGGCTAGTTAGGCCGAAGCCTAGTGGGGGAAGGGAGGCTTCTTGTCTGTGTCTCTTTTTTTATATGTATTTACTTTTCTTTTATTTATTTCATGTTTCCTTTTAACTTCCAATTTATTTTAGTTCAATAAAATACCAAAGTGGCACCTAAATTGTTGTTACAGATTATGTCACAACCACAAAATGTTTCATCCCAAAATAATATAGTTTAATATTTTACAAAATACAAAAGGTATTTAATTTATGGTTTTAGCTACTGATTTAATTAGTTTAGTGCATTTAAACATTTTATAAAGACTTGGCTTCTTCACCAATATTACATATGATTTATTTGTCACTTTTCGAACATTTTAGTTTTGACATTTGAAAACTTTTATTGTTTGTTTGATTTTTAATTTGGACTCGAACCGGTTTCGAACTAACACGAGATTAGCAACAGTAACAGAGGTGACGTGGCATCTTTTGCAGAGGTTTACTGTAACTTGATTATCCGGGCGTCACACTAAGGGTCCATAGCTAGTAGCTAGATGGCTTATTCTCTCTCTTTGATTTTCAATACAATGTTATCCTCGATGTTCTTGGAGATCTATTCAATGTAATCTTCTTTTGCGGTGCGTTTGTTGAGTTCCGATGAATTGTGGATTTATGATTAGATTATCTATGAATATTATTTGAGTCTTTTATGAACTCTTTTATGCATGATTGAGATAACTTAGTATTTCTCTTTGATCTATCGATTTCGTTTGGCCTACTAGATTGGTTTTTCTTGCAATGGGAGGTGCTTTGTGATGGGTTCAATCTTGCGGTGTCCTCACCCAGTGACAGTAAGAGTAGCGAGGGATGTATTTTATTGTTGCCATTAAGGATAAAAATATGGGGTTTATATCATATTTCTTGAGTTTATCCCTCTACATCATGTCATCTTGCTTAAGGTGTTACTCCGTTCTTATGAACTTAATACTCTAGATGCATGCTGGATAGAGGTCAATGTGTGTAGTAATAGTAATAGATGTAGGCAGGAGTCACTACAGGAATCAGGCACTTTGCCATCCGCCATGGCGGACGGCAAAGGCCTTTGCCGTCCGCCAACCGACGGCAACAGGTCCGGCTGAATAGGCTACAGCGAAGGCTTCTTTGCCGTCCGCTGGCGGATGGCAAAGATGAAATAATCTTTGCCGTCAGCCGGTTGACGGCAAAGGTCCTGGACGGCACATGAGGCAGCTTGCGGCCGTTAGGGGGCTAATGGTGCGCTTTGCCGTCCGCTGGCCGACGGCAAAGACCATTGCACCTTTGTCGTCAGCTAGCCGACGACAGAGTAACCAAATAGGCCAGCCCCCAGGTTGTACATGTAGATGCCACATGGCATCTTTGCCGTCTGCTGGCTTACGGCAAATATCTTTGCCATCCGCCAGCTGACGGCAAAGATCCTGTATAGCCCCTGTTTTTTTCCTGTTTTTTCTTAAATTCATTCAATTTGAACACACAAGTTTCAACACACAAATTTCACAAAAGACACATGCAACACACAAGTTTCATCATATATACATACATAACCAACACATAGTTCCATCCATACATATTACAAAAGTTTCACATTGTTCATCCAACACCGTTATCCATCCATTCATATAACAAGTTCCATTCATGCAAGTTTATCGATACAAAATAAAAGTAGAAAGGGAAAAGTAGCACTCCATCCCTGCAAGCTTCCGTGAATTAGATGAAATCTGCAAAATGGGAAACAAGAAAGTTAGAAGACGAAGAAGAAAATGAAGAAGAAGACTAGAAGAAGAAGTAAGCATGCTTTGGTAAAATGGAACTAACCTCGCTAATTATGCCATCTTTGAGTGAACTAAGCATATTATGCCATTTTTGATATAAAGCAGCTAAGTATAGGTCTTTATTGAGCTAACCTAGGTAACTAAGCATATTAGAGCTAACTTAGGTCATTTTGGAGAAGAAGGAGAAGAAGAAGAAGACTAGAAGAAGAAGAAGGTTTTTACCCTTTTCCTACTCATTCTTCTTCTTTTCTTCTTTCTTTTTCTTCTCTTTCTTCTTCTATTCTTTCTTTTTCTCCTCTTCCTTGCTTTTCTTCTTCTTATTCCTTATTTGTGTCATTTTAGAGCTTACATAGGTAATTATGCCAATTTTTAGCTAACTAAGCTTATCATGTCAATTTGGAGGAAAATAAGGTAAGTATAGGTCACTTTTGTGCTAACATAAGTAATTTTGGAGCTAACCTATCTAAAATGGATCATATTGGAGCTAACCTAGGTAAACTTGGTCATTTTGGAGCTAACCTAGGTAAACTTGGTCATTTTGGAGCTAACCTAGCTAAAATGGATCATATTGGAGCTAACCTAGGTAAACTTGGTCATTTTGGAGCTAACCTAGGTAAAATGGATCATATTGGAGCTAACTTAGGTTAAATGGGTCATTTTGGAGCTAACTTAACTAATTATGCCATTTTTGAGTTAACTAAGCATAATTATGCCATTTTTTTACACAAGTAAGCCAAGTGTATGTCATTATTGAGCAAACCTAGGAAACTAAGCATATTATAGCTAACTTATGTCATTTCGGAGGAAACAAAGCTAAGTATATATAGATAATTTTGGAGATCTGACATACCTGACATAGTTCACTCCTCATTCTTCTTCTCCTTCTCCTTCCTCATCCTAATGCGCCAAGAGCGGCGAGGTGGTGGAGGCAGTGGGTAGTCTTCTACCACAATTGGCATGGTCATGTCGCCCGGCTATGGGATCGCTGGCACCATCACCATCGCGAGGTCATTGTGAGGCACCACCACCATCGTGAGGCCATCTTCAGGCAGCACCATCACTAGGTCATCCTCAGCCACCACCATCTCTTACCCATCGTCAGCCACCACCATCGCTAGGTCATCCTCAGCCACCACCATCTGTTGCCCAGCATCAGCCTGCACCTCCTCATCCCCACTTTGCTCCTCTTCTTCCCCACTCCATTGTGGATCATACTCGCTACTGCTTTTGTTGCAGCCAGAGTCGCCGCTGCTTTGGCTGTAGCCAGAGTCACTGTTGCTGCTCCCATTGCCTAACCAAATGCAACATTGACCGTCAACAATCGATGTGATACAAAGCCAAATGTAGAGGAAGAAGAGGCAGAACATACTGGCATCATCGTCGTCCTGGTAGCGTATGCGACACATAGTCGTGTTGAACACCTTCACGGTGAGCATGGCGTTGCCGTCGTACCTGAAGAGAAGGAAGTACTCATGCCACAGGTCGTAGGCACGGTAGAATTGCTCCCAGCCACGACACAGGTACATGTGGCCGTACCTGATCACCAACTCCACGTCCCAAAGCCTGCGAAGCCCGCTGCCGGCCTGTCGCAACTTCACATTCTTTGACCGATGGCCGTCTAGCATTTTCATAAAAGTGTCAGGCACCCTCTGCAGTTTGGGACAAGGAGTGATGTAGCAAACAGTAGAGTTATCATAATGAGATGAGTGAAGGGGAGATCTCTCATTTTATATACCTACCTCTTGGAGGAAGTCCCAAGTATGATAGTGAAGAACTCGAAAGCATCCAACTCGTAGTCCGGTGTGGCAGAGCGGAGCCTGTGGTGGCGGCTTCCCCCCATATTTGATAAGCAGCAGAAGAGACCAATTACTACCCTTACAACATTATCATACAACATTATAGCAGCAGAAGTTTTGAGTAGAAGATAATCAACTACACGAAGTTATCATTTCACATTCAAACAACAATGCACTTGTGGACATATGATGGCTCTAGGTTGACATACTAGAGCTGAGCACAAGATTTATTAGTAGCACTAGTCGTCAACCCGTGTCTTCGCACGGTCTAGACACAAAAATGTTGACTTTACTTGAATTTCATACAATAACTATTGTAACTTCTTTCGGTCAGCAACCTAGGAAACTAGCAATATAAAAACATTCACCTAAAGAAAGAAAGAAACTAGGAGTGTTGGTTGAGAGATCCCAGTACAAGAATGAGTTACCAAAAATAAAGGAAAGCAAAAACAGGGTGCCCACTATAATCTAGTATCTTACAGAACTGCTAACACACAATCACCTGAAAGTTTTAGTTTCTGTCAGTCATCTGAACCAAGATGATTTGCATTGAGATCATGAGAACAACCATGATATGAGGATCTAAGAATGGTGGAGATTGACTGTAATAATAAAGCATGGTTTCTTGAGGGCCATGAAAATACGAACAACATATACACGACTATGCCCGGTGTACTGTATTCACCCTCAACGAGACCATAACTCTTAACAGCTAAAAAAACTTGACATGGAAATATACTCTGAAATTTTGAAACAAGTCTGAAACTACTCTGAAATTGTTAATTTCTGAACCTATATGACAGCCACCAGATCTTCTGTGTTTCTCGCACTTATTACTACTGATGCAGATCTTCAACTATAATCAAGAGGGAGCATTCAATCTGAACCAAAAACAAAAACTAACTAGAACTTGTGCAGTGAACCCTTGCTTTGAAAACTAGAAACTTGACTGGCATTTTAGCAATGTTCAACAATAGGATTGAATTGTTGTAGCACACTGATAGTTAAAGCTTGATGCATTCTTCTATTATATGTTCTTCTCGAGCTCATGGTTCGCAGAGTTGTTAGCACTGTACCATATGTCAAAATAGGGCATATTCTTCTAAGATATTGAGATAACCTAGGGCAGGCCTACAGATTTTGAACCCTAGGCGGAGACAGTGACCAAATCAATGCATCAAAAGTGCAATTGGGGCACCATGAAGACCGGGCACACTTACTTGAGGGCAAGGAGCGGTCGAGGTCGGGGTCGCCGGGGCGGCGGGGGCGGTGCAACGACGGGGTTGGCGCGAGGCGGAGAGGGGGTCGCCGGGGTGGCATGGCAATGTGGGTGGCGTGGGGCGGCGGCAGCACGGGGGGAGGGGGGCGACGGGGTTGGCGCGGGGTGAAGAGGGGTCGCCGGGGCGGCGCAGGGCGACAGCGGCATGGGGGCGGGGCGGCCGGCTACGGGGGTGGCGCGGGGCGGCGGCAGCTCGGGCTCAGGGAGGAGAAAGGGGACTAGAGAGAGAGAGTGGTCGGGCGCGGGCGGGTTTGATTTTTAGTTAGGGCACGGTTCTTTGCCGTCTGCTCACAGACGACAAAGAGCCTACCTGACGGACGTCAGTTTAAGCATTTTCTTTGCCGTCTGCTAGCTGACGGCAAAGAAAGTGGCCGTTAGGTGGTTCTCACTAGTGGGCCACCCTACCTCTTTGCCGCCCGCTGGCTGACGGCAAAGTTTGTATGCCGTCCGCTGGCTGACAACAAAGATCTGGCTGACGGCAAACGTGATCTTTGCCGTCAGCTCCTTATTTACCGTCAGCTTTTTGTATACTGATGGCAAAGACCATCTTTACCAGCAGCTAGCTGACGGGAAAGACCTGACTGACGGCAAAGATCCTGATTCCAGTAGTGAGTCGGTCTACTTGTCATGGATGTGTTGCCTATATTCATGATCGTTGCCTTAGATATCGTCATAACTTTGCGCTTTTCTATCAATTGCTCAACAGTAATTTGTTTACCCACCGTTTGTTTTCTTTAAGAGAGAAGCTCTAGTAAAACCTATGGCCGACGGGTCTATTTTCTATCGTATATTTTCAGATCTATAAAATCAAAAACCTAAAAAATACCTTGTTGTAATTTATTTATATTTATTTTATTTCGCCTTTTACTTATCTTTTATATCTATTTTTATTAGATCTCACTCTTGCAAGTGACCGTGAAGGGGTTGACAACCCTTTTTTTTGCGTTGAGTGCAAGTGTTTGTTAGTTTGTGTAGGTGCATATATTGGGGACTTGCTTGTGCCTCCTACTGGATTGATATCTTGGTTCTTAATTGAGGGAAATACTTATCTCTACTTTGCTGCATCACCCTTTCCTCTTTAATGAAAAAACCAACGCAAGCTCAAGAAGTAGCAGCCGACAAGCCAAAGAGCACCAAACAGTCTAGCAAACCCTCTGCGCACTGCATGCTCACGCTCTAGGATGAGGCACCACCATTTTCCACCGTCCCACCTTTAGAAGGGATCAAAACATTCACCTTGCAATGTCATTATTCTATCGACGCCACCATAATGCCAGATAGCGCTACCACCTGCATGAATCCATTAACATGCATCCGTAGCCGAGGCTCTGTTGCCACAACAAACTCTGCTCTATTCAGTGACAAAAACCCTGGTGATGAAACATGAACCGTCGCCTAAAATCATTTTCTTTGATAGTTCACCGTCACCAGTTGTTTTCCTCCCAGGGCAGTGCCCTAGTCAACTTTCGCGCATTCTGGCATGGTTTTCGGTGATGCTTTTGGGCGTCACTAGGCATGTCAATTTTCTGGGACGATTCGTAGTGTCACAGAAAATGTTTGGTGTCACAAAAAAATGTTAGGCGGGTTAGAAAAATGAATAATAAAATGTCGTTTTTTTGACATTTTGAGGCTACTAGTTGAGATGTTTGGCTGGTTGGGAAAGGGAAAAAACGGTGCGGTGGGCTTGAAAACAAAGTTCTGGGTTTATCTAATGGATATTAGTTGAGATGCTCATTATGAAGTCCATTAAATTATTTCCATGTATTCTATCTTTTTTTACGGGAGTGTATGCTATCATTTTACCGAACAATGAGATGACATATTAATTATGAAATAAAGCATGAACATGAAAATATGATCACAGATAATAATATATCATTACAAGTTCAGACATGGAACAAACATTTGGTACATCAGCAACGTCATTTTCAAAAGTATCGCACATCACGAGTAGGAGTGTTCGAGCATCAACATGAAGTGCATCAACAACACAGAACTACTCTTAATCAGATTACACAAATTGCCCAAGCATGGGTTTGACAAAGAGGATAACCTCATCACCTCCGTGGTGGATTATGAAGAGCAGCCTGTCTCCAACTGCCAATTTGTACAAGGAAAGTAAATCCTTCAAGCCATCCATTACGATGAGGCGTCCATCTTTTTGTGGTGTTCAGATATGTGCCAAGAATAAAGCAAACCAAAGTGTTGTGAAGCTCCACCATAAAACTGGCTCTAGATGCTACATTGCAACTTATCGCAGTATGGTAAGCACTCCAGCTTCGTACATGCAAATTATCATAATTTTTTCATAAGTAAATGGCATGTGGCAATGACGTTCATCATGTCCTGTTTGATGTACTAGTGTAATGAGCAAAGCCAGAAACCTACACCTGTTTAATTTTTTGAAGCAACCCACACCACAAAGAAGGATGGGGCGATGAGTGAGACTGCAACAATGACAATCGTAAGCATTCTGCAATTTCTGGATTTCACATGTAATGTGTCATCCAAAATATTATGTTTGTAACACCGTACCAACAGCGTCCAACCATATTGCAGAAGGAAATGAAGGCAAAGCAAGGTGCAAGTCCAACAGAATGTGAAGAACCAAAAACAGATGTGCAGATTGTTGCAATGGTTCTCAAGGGCGTTTCCAAGCATAGCACATTCCTTACAAGCATGGGAGAGTCATCTACCTCCAGGAAAAAGACAGCTCTCTCATGAACACATGAGAGAGCTTGAAGAGAGGCTGGCAACTCAGGAGCAAGCTACGAGATCAGCAGCTGATATGTATCAAGAAGAGCTCAATGCAAGAATGACAACACAGAAATAGGAAATCAAGGAGATGAAAACAAAGCAACTAGATGAAATTGCAGCTCGTAAGGAGGAACAAGAGGAGAAAACTGCTCTATGGAAAAGAAGCAATCACAACTGAAAGGAGCTTTAGATTTTCTCTTAAGGATGTAGGGTGGCTCTGATAAAAACATGTCACGGCCTACTTTGGGAGGGGGGGCTCTAACAACGACATGTCGCAGCCCACTTTAGGGGTTCTGACAATAGCATGTCGCAACCCCGATGGTGGTCTTCTTCATTCGGAAACTTTGGTCGTCCCTTATTTTATTTTGTACTGCGTGGTACTTTGTCTATTTCCTTTTATGTCGTGTGTGATACTCCCTTAGTTGGCTGATCATTATTATTTTCAGCGTATTCTCATATTTGAAATTTTACTAATTTTAAAATTTAAATTTGGTTGGCAGATGTAATAATGAATAAACTATGATGGTAATAGTGACGGAAATGTGTGCCGTCACCAGCTTCTGGACCCACATGTAAGTAGTCACGTCAGTATCCCATGGGCCCACATGTGAGGATCTTTGACCGGCCAAATTTGATTATTAAATGTTGACTGGTCAAACATGGCGGGTCGGTTGTTAGTATACTGTGACCGTTCCAGTGACATTTTATGGCCGTCATAGTAGATAGTTTCGGCGATGATTTTTGGTTCGTCACCTAGGATGCGATCTTGCGTGACGGAAGAAGTGGTATCGTCAAGATTTTAATTTTTATGATGGTGCTCGGTGACGGTGGGGGTGACGGCCAGGAAATGTCGCCGTGGCATTTTCCGTGTCAAAAAATGGTTTTACGTGACACAAGTGAAACGTTGCAAAATAGAGCAAATTTTGTAGTGTGTGCCACGCCGATAAGACCCGTCGTCGTTGGAGTAGATGGAACATTGTTCCTCCTATTGTCCCCTCCAAGCAGCACCTGCTCCAAAACGATGCCCCCAAGAGGGAGGATGGCCCCGAAGGCCCCGTCATCGTCCGACTCATCCGATCAGGGAATCCAAGATCTAGGGTTTCCCTAGAGCAGATGGAACGAGGTGACAACGATTGCAACCGACGATGCCTTCGGCAAGGAGGCGACATCCAAGACATCGCCATCGTCCGCCATGACTGAGATCGACACGGTTTTCCCTGGCATTCGTGCCACTCCGAACCAGCAACCACTCGGAACCGCGCGGAGCCGCACTGTGACACCCCGCGTAGCCGCTGGATCACCGGCAAGGAGCCCTCCTCCCTCACCAACCCCTCCTCGCGCCGCCAGCCGCCCATGGGAAAAGCCGCCGACGAATCTGGGTGGGACCCAGATTCACCGTCGTCGTTGCACCCACCATCGCCAGAGAACACGGGTTCCCGCTGGCCATGGGGGCGAGCTCCGCCGCTGCACAACTAGGGACGCCACCCTGGCCACTGTGCATGCGCTCCCTGCCGGGTCTCGTCACGTCCAGCACCTCGACCCCTTCGGCGTCAGGCCCGCCGCCAGCGCGGCCTACACTGGCGTCAGCGGCGGAAGGGAAGGCAACAACTTGGAGGAGCTGCGGGAGGCGTCAAGAGAAGGCACGGTTGTTGTCTTTGACCCAGTGTGGTGTCTCTCCTAATTTTTCTCTCAATAATTACACCACAATGTGAGAAGCAAACATGCATGACCCATAAATGAAATAAATGCAACATCACTTACATACAACACCTAAAATTGAGTATAAGAAGATGATGTAAGCTCACCATAGGAGTTTTAATATTATATTTTTGGTCCTATTATACTCCTATGATTTGTATAATATATTTTTGCTAAGATGGAGGTGGGTTGTAGATTAAGAGACAATTGCAACACCTATTTAAAAAATATGTGATCATGAGTTAAGCTGGGTATTAATAAAGTAGTACATATTTATAAGAGCACAATTAATAATATAGCTAGCTGTCGGAAATTGCTTTTGAAGGCCAAGCTCCATGGAGGCCTTCAAATGCAAAATTTAGAATTCATGAAAATTCATATTTTTACATTTCACAAAATTTTGAAAAAAATTATAGAGAGAGATGAATAGTGCACAAGTGTGTAAATTCAGGACGAAATACGTTGAAATGAGGGTTATGTAAAATATGAGGGTTTTTAACACATGATACTTTTCATCCTCTCAGACCATGAATTTGTGTTTTTTGTATAGGTTGCATTTCAATGTATTTCATCCTAAAATTTTGCACACATACACCTTACATCCTTGTTTACTTGTCATTTTTTTTAGATTTTTTTTGAAACTAGAAATTTTGAATTTCAATTTTTTCAAAAAATCAGGCTTCATGGAGGCCGAGATCCAAAACGCCATTCTCGGTAGTTGTTTGCTGTATGTTGTTGTCATGTTATTTATAGCAATGTCTATAAATATGTACTACTTGGTCCCACCTCGTAAACTCATGGAATTTCTTGGACCTCGTGCTACAATCGGCTCTTATTCTATAGCCTGCTTCGCTTCTCTCTCCTCTTCTCTTTCATCAAACTCAACACAAAATATAATAAAGCCTTATAGCCTACTTACATCACCGTATTATACTTACTTTAACTAACTACTACTCTCTCCGTCCGGTGAAGAGTGTACATTTGGCTTTAAAATTTTCCCACAAAATAGTGTATTTTTATCTTTCCAATACACTTTAAAGTAGGAAAATTGTTTCTCTTTCATCGCACGATAATCAAGACCAATAACATTATATGCATGGTCTTCTTAATTTATACATGCACTTAGCTCATTGGAGGCTGGATAATTAAAAAGGAGAGAGATGGTGGCTTGCACCTTTCTAATGTATTTTTTTACTTCACTCTATAATTTGTCCTAAAATTTCTATATGTACACTTTTCACCGGAGGGAGGGAGTATGCATGTTGGGTATTCGATCAACAATAGAAATATCACTAGATGAGCTTAATATTAATAAAGCATTACATATTTATAACTAACTACTATACATATAGGCTATTAGATTAGTTATAGGTCACATGTCACTAAGATATAGTCAGAAGTTGACTCTACTTACTATATCCTTACTCCAAGAGACAATGCCTTGTGGTGGTTGTCGCTATTTTTGTTCTTCACTTAAAATGACGCATTAGCCAATGCATTACAAACTAAGCATAAAACTCAGTTAGCTAGGTTTTTTGTGGTGGAAGCTATCCACTCGGGTTTAACTCCTAGACTTGACACGGATAGTCACATTTTCTTAGATTAATTTTAGGATTTTAGACGATATTCGTCCAGTTGTATGGTGTGTGTGTGTCTCAACTACGAAGCGTCTGCGGCGACTTCGTCAATTTCAAAATTTACCGGCTCTGTATTTTTTTAGAACATAGACGTCAGAGACGTCCGGCTTTAAATTAATAAAGCCCACAACAATAGGCAGCGTGCAAACAAAGTATCAAGACCAAACTAAACGGAACCGAAGCTAGACAGCCAAGTTTCGAAGCAGAGCCAAAAGGCGAGACCGGTGATAAGTGTGTTACATGGCATAGCTAGCCAGGAGAGCGAGCACGCAGGCTCAAAGAAAGCAGGACCAAAAGGGCCGCCTATCCCTATAAAGCAGCAGACGGAGGAGGCGACGGGGCCCGGGACACCGAGTAGACTGTGCGGAGCCGAGCGATGGCATGTCGATGGAGATCAGCATCCTGTTGCCTCCCCAGCGTAGCCCACTGCTGCAAGAATAAGATGCATTTGAAGATAACATCAGCAGGATGAGAGGGAAACGCTCCCTTAATAGTAAACTTGTTACGAATATGCCATAAGGCCCATAGCAAGGCCGAAGCACACGTCCACATTATCCGGCGCAAAGAGCCCGGGATCGCAGATAAGTAAGACACAAGCTCAGAGCGTGAGCGTGGATCCCAATCCACCCCAGCGGCCTCCCTGGCCGCACTCCAAGCAAACCGCGCCAAAGGGCAGCGAAAAAACGCGTGGTCAGCATCTTCCGCGTTATGACACAAAGCGCACGGTCCGGAAGCAGGGCCATTGCGCTTGGCTATATTAATAGAGGTAGGAAGGCGATCCTGACATAATTGCCAAAGAAAGACCTTAATTTTTAGCGGGATTCGCGCCTTCCAAAGCCCCGAGGCTGCCATAGGGGCTTGCCCGCGGCACAACTCCCTGTACATTGACTTGACAGTGAACTTGCCAGAGCCCGAGAGTCTCCAAGAGACCTCGTCTGCGGAGTCCGGTAAGCGGACGGTCGCAGTCAAAGCCCACACGTGATCCCACTCGGCCCGCTCCGGTCCCACAAGCTCCCTTCTGAAGTATATGGGGGGCGGGGAGGCACTGAGGGCCGACGCCACCAGTTGATTGGGCTCAACCGCGATGGCGTAGAGGTGGGGGAACTCCGACCAAAGGGGTTGCTGGCCAATCCACACGTCGTGCCAAAACCGGGTGGCGCGGCCGTTGTTAACCGTAAACCTCGCTCCCCTGGCGAAGTACGGTTTGAGGGATTGGATGGAGGTCCAGAAAGGTGACCCGTGAGGAGACGCCTCAAAGAAATTCCCATGCGGGAAGTACTTGGCGCGAAGGAGGTCAATCCAGAGGCCGGTCCCTCCCTGGGACAGCTTCCAGATCCACTTGCACATAAGTGCAATGTTCATCAGCTTAGAGTTGATGACCCCGAGACCCCCCTGGGTTTTAGGTCTACAAACGGTATGCCACTTAACCATGTGGTACTTCCGTTTAGGGCCCGCACCTTCCCAAAAGAAACGTGCCCGGGGAGTGTCCATTTTCTTATGGACTCCATCCGCCAACAAGAACATACCCATGGCGAACATGGGTAGGGACGAGAGGCTAGAGTTAGTAAGGATTAGTCGTGCCCCTGATGACATAAATCGACCTCTCCATGGACATACCCGGTCCGCCACCTTAGTGTTGAGAGGTTCCCAATCGGCAATCGAGCATTTCTTCTCTGCGATCGGGAGGCCAAGGTAGGTGAACGGGAACTTTCCAAGCTTGCAATTTAGCAAGTTGGCCACCCGTTCGCTTTCGGCCGCGCCCAGCCCTATGGACACCACTTCACACTTGTGGAAGTTAATTTTTAGTCTGGACATTAGTTCAAAACATAACAAGATGGCCTTAACCGTTGCTATGCTGTGAGTGTCCGGCTCAAAAAGGAGTAGGGTGTCATCGGCATATTGAAGGTGCGACACCCCTCCAGGGATCAGATTGCCGACCACTCCCCTGATGTGGCCAGCAACGCGAGCTTTGTCTAGCATGACACCCAATGCATCTGCCACAAAGTTGAAAAGCAACGGTGAGGCTGGGTCCCCTTGACGCAGCCCACGCTTGTTGCGGAAGAAGTTCCCTACTTCTCCGTTCACCGCAATCGCCGTTTGGCCTCCCGAGACCAATTGCATCATACGGTGAACCCACACTGCCGAAAACCCTCGATCAAGAAGGATTTGTCGGAGAAACTCCCAGTTCACTCGGTCGTACGCCTTCTCGAAATCTAATTTCAGAAGTATTGCCGGCTGGCGGCTACGCTTGAGCGAGTGAACGATCTCTTGGAGGGCCAACGGGCCCTCCAAAATGTTGCGACCACGAATAAACGCCGTTTGATTCCTACTAATAATACGACGGGCCACCGGAGACAAGCGCGAAGAACAAGCCTTAGAGCAGATTTTGAACGGGACGTTGATAAGCGCTATGGGGCGGAAAAGTCTAATATTGTCCGCTCCCTGAACTTTGGGGATAAGCGAAAGAACCCCAAAGTTAAGGCGCGAGATGTCTACAGTGCCACGCATAAACCCGTTACACACCTCGAAAATTGGGCCCTTGAGGACTTGCCAACATTTTTTGAACATCGCCACCGGCCACCCATCCGGGCCGGGTGCCGTGTCAGATTTCATCCCCAGGATCGCCTGGTCGATTTCCTAAGGAAGGAAGGCGAGGCCCAAGCCTTCGTTCTCTTCATCCGAGACCTGCAGAGCGGTATCCCAGATATCCGCCCGTAGGCGAGCCCTGGACTCCTCCCTGGAGCCCAGCAGCTCGATGTAGAAATCATAAATGTGCCGGACTATGTCCTGTTGGCGCAATAGGATCCCCTACTCCGATTGCAACCTCAGAATGGCACACTTACGACGCCGGCCGTTGGCATAAGCATGGAAGTATTTTGTGTTTGCGTCCCCTTTGAGCGTCCACTTTATTCCGCCCCTCCTACGCCAGTACTCCTCCTCGGCACGGAGGAGGGCCTCAACCTGGGCCTCAACCGCGTACCGCTCGGCCCATTCTTGCTCCGAGAAAACCCGTACGTCCGCAGCCGCGTCCATACGGGCGAGGTCCGTCACCAAACGGGCTCGGAGCAGCTTATCCTCTCGACCCTGGTTGGCCCCCCAACCTTTGAGGGCCGCGCGCAACCCCGCCCTTGCGGAAATCCAGAAATCCATGGGCCCTCCCGCGTGCCGGATCCGGGCCACACAGGACTCCCATTTGGAGAGGAAGATTTGTTCAAATTCCGGGTTTTCAAACCAAGCAGTTTCAAAGAAAAACCGTGGGCTTCGTTTTAACCGGTCCTCCCCCGAGGAGAGGATTAGAGGGACGTGATCCGACCCGATCCTCGTTTCAGCGTGAAGTGAGCACATAGGAAAGAGCATCTCCCACTTCGCAGACATAAAAACACGGTCCAGCATAGACCGGACCGGTGAGAGTTGCTTGTTTGTCCAGGTATATCGTGCGCCCACGCGGGCCACTTCCCTAAGGGCCATAAAAGCAATCGCATTATTGAACATGGACACCCTTGTCCAGTTAATAATCCCGTTGTTCTTATCTGCTCCCGAACGGATAAGGTTAAAATCCCCTCCCACGATGAGGGTTAGGTTGCGAACACCCAAGGCCGCAACCTTTTCCTGAAGTTCCCCCAAGAACTCATGCGAGTGTGAATGATCTGCCGGGCCGTAGACCACTATAATCTCCCACTCGCGGAGAGACGCACGATGGCGGACGTGAGCCGACACGAAAAACCGGCCGGCGTCCCAAGCCACCACCTCGCAGCACACATGGCTGATGCCAAGTAGCATACCCCCAGAGTGGCCAATCGCTGGCACCCAGTGCCACACGAAGCGTTCGAGCGGGTCGATGGCGAGCAGGTCTCGGTGAGAGAAATCAGCCTTGATGGTTTCCTGCAGACCAACTACATCGATGTTTTCGCCGTGAATGAACTCGTTAAGCTGGGTCCGCCTCCCAACGTGGCCGTAGCCTCGGATGTTCCAGAAGATAAAACACATTTAGATTATGCGATTGCGGAGGCGGATACCACGAGCGGTAACCGCCTTGGCCACTCGCCGAGTCCTCACAGGACCACGGGCTGGGGGGGGGGGGACAGTGCAACCCCTGTTGCTGTGTCCGCCCGATCGGGCCGGGCGACCGGGACCAGAGAAGCCCCTGCCTCTTCTGGTGCCGTCGTAGCGCGTGCCGCCGCCGCCTGGGCAAGCGCGGCCTGCACGATCTCCTTAGAGCGAATGAGAGACAGGAGCTCTCGGGCCTCTCCCTCATCAGACAGATCAACCCCACTATCCCCTAAAATACTACCAAGGCACTCATCCGAGTAATCGTCGAAAATCGTAAAACGGGGTAGGGGGTTACCTTCGGTCTCCATGTTCTTCTGGGCCAGCAAGAGTTGCGCACGTTGGAGAGCAGGGAGGTTGCCCTTGGCGCCCTTTGGCCGGGAGCTGACCCGTTCCTGCGCCACCGGGGTCGTCACCACCGCCTTGGAGCGCTTGGCCGTGGAGATGGGAGTCGCCTTGGTCACCTCCGCCCGGAGAGAGTCGGAGGGAGGCGGGGGATCCGTCGGCCCGTGCCCCCCGACCGCACCGCCAGGGAAGCCAACGCCATCACCGCCGTCCGGTGCGAAACGGGCGTGCCCGCCCGCACCGAGGGGGGACTCGTTGGCGCCACCGGGGGGGTCTTGCGGCCCGCCGTGTTCTTATGGAGCCGCCCCCCACCAATCGCCAGACCGCGCACGGGCGTGAGAAGCCCGCCTTCTTCCGCAGCCGGGGAGATGAGCATGGAACGGCCCTCCGAGTCGCACAAAGCCGAGGTGCCCTTGTCGAGGTCGAGGCCGAGGGACATGTTGGAGCCGTATTGATTGAAGCCCGTTTCGTTGCTGCCCACACCAACTTGACACTCCTCCAGGTCCTTCGCAGCCCCCGCAGACGGGGCCACGGCCTTCGAAGTCTTGTCCTTGAGGCCCAGCTTATCCCAAGTCGCAGTGTCAATGGAGTCATCCCCCATGCTCACGTCCTTCTCCTTGTCCATGTCCTTGTCCATGTCATCAGGGCCCTTGTCCTTGCTAGCCGGGGGAGGGGGAGGGGGGGCACCTCCCAGCCTGCCACCCGCCTCGGCCTCCATCCGGATGGTAAAGCCCTTGCTGTTGAACCAGATTTGAACAAACCCTTTGATCTTGGCCGGGGAGCGACACGCAAAACGCATCCGCACAGGACCCAGCCCCGCCAACGACGCCTTGTCCACTTCCATCGGGCGCCCGATCATCACAGTCCCCGCCATGAGACGGTCCACGCGGCGATGCTTGGGTGGCACTCCCCAAAGTTTGACCCACACATCCGGCATGATTTCGGCCTTGGGAGTCTCCAGAACAGCTTCCTTGATCTCTGCCATGATGTCGTTGAGGGAGAGGTACAGCTTGCCACTGCGCGTCGCCATTCGCAGCATGGCCTTGTCGGGAAAGACGACGGAGAACAAGTCGTCCCCGACGTCCACCACCTGCCAGTCCCAATCCCCTTCGAAGAGGTGGGGGAGTTCCGCCTCCAAGATCGAGACTGACAGCTTGCCCGGTGCCGCCGAGATGAGCGCCGCGTCCGCCACCGCCGGGGCACTGACCTCCTCGCCCGCCGACTCCACGAAGGGCAGGCAGAAGAAGCCCTCGCCGGGGATGGCGTTGCCCATGATCTGCATCTGCAGAGGCCGACCGTGCGTGGGGCAGTGTGCCGATGCGTGCCCCTCCTCGTGGCAGACGACACACAGAGGCTTGAAATGGCACATATTCTGGTAATGGCCCACCCTCCCGCATGTGAAGCACTCTGGCCCATCGAGTTCCTCCACTGGTATCGGGGCGTCAGCCGAGCCCTTCGACGCCGACGGCCCGGCAGCCAGCAGTGGGAGCGCCGAGCCTGCCCCCTTCTGCTTCTGCTTCTTGGCGAGAGGATCCCCAGCCCGCTCGCCGCTCAGAGGAAGGAGGGATTCCTTCCTCTTGAGCTCCTTCTTCTGTTCAAGCCCACGGCGCCGGTACTCCTCTTTCTTCTTCCTTTTGCACTCACGCTCTTCCTCCTTCTTCCGCTCTTGCTCCGCAAGCCACCAGGGAGGCGGCGGCCCCCAGCCCGCCTCGCCCGCCGGCGGCGACGAGACCTTGGCGAGCGCCTTCGCCCGCAGATCTTGCTCGCGTTGCCTCTCCGCCGCCGGGATCGGAGGCGACATGGGTGGCTTCTCCACGCGGCGGGAGCCCATCCTCACCGCGGTGGCGAACGAGCGAGTGAGTGGAGGTGGAGAGGCGGAGCGGCGCAGGCGACGCGCGCGATGCCCGAGCCGCCGCACCTGCGAGGGGGATGCGAGAAACCCTAGCGACAGATCTAGGGCACCCTTCGGCAGCCACAACCACCTATAAATAGGCTGGGGCGGCCGCTCATCCCCCGTCGCGATGGGCCCAGGCCTCTTCCCTTGCGGGCCTGAGGCGGCCGGGCCAGGCCGACCAGGCCCAAGCACAGGGGGGCGCCCCTGCGACCCTGCTGGCGCTGGCACACTAGGTTCGACCACTGGGCCTCCCGGCCCGCTAACAGGCAAACTGGGCCATTCCGACAAGCCCAGCAAGGCGTCCGGCCCGGGCGCTGCCAACGCCGAAACCCTAGCCGCGGGCTGCGTCTCCCTTGCAGAGTCCGCCCCGCCGCCGTCGTCGACCCCTGTCGACTCCGGCGAGCACGCCGCACCTGCTGGCGGCGCGACCAACGTTAGATCGAGGCGCGCCACCGCCGGCCGGGCATTCGAGCGCCCCTCCGGGCCCGCGTCCACACCCCTTGGCGGGCGCCAGATCCACGGGGCCAGTCCACGACCGCCGCGTCCACCAGGGGCGAACGCGCGCCGGCGACCTGCCATGAGAGAGCCCCCCAGCTCCTCCGCTCAGGCGACAAAGTCACCCACCGAGCACCCCGCACGGGGCCTCGGCGAACCACCACCGCCACCTGCACTTACCTCACTCCTTACCTCGTCGTCGTCGTCGTCGGAATCGCACCCCACCAGAGCCCAGAACCTGCTGCCGGAGAGGGACGGGGCAGGGGGCCCCGCCCTAGGCGGCGAGCGCCGCCACGGGCACCCCGGAGCGGGCCGCACCTCCGTCCAGCCATCCGCCTCCGCCGCGGGGCCGCGGGCGGCGTCGCCCCCCGAGTCGCCCCCCGGGTCGCCAGACCGAAGCGCCATCTCGCATCTCTTCGTAGATCGTGTAGTTATTCGGCTCTGTATCTCAATGTGCTCATAGGGATATGATATGCGAGCGCGTGTGCATTCATAGGAGTGAATGTTGTGTGTATGCATGTGAATGTCTGTATCTATACTATGTTTCTAAAAGGAAAAGAGCCAGTGCATTGGAAGTGTCTTGACAACGGATATGGAGTTTCTCTGCTTGCGAGTTCAAATACTTCCTCGTCACTAATAAATAAAAAATATATAGTAAACTAAATTAAAAGAATCTGATTATTTTGCAACAAACATTGACGATTTGTCTATACGTGTAAACATTTTCATGAAGATAAAACATTCCTAAATGGCCTCGGCAGAAAAAACAAAATTGATGCTCTAAAAGGATTATTTTTTAAAAGCATTTGAAAGCATTGATTCTTTTACCGAACATTAGTTATGTTTTTTCTTCAAAAAAATTGCACATATATAGCCAATTATTCAATATTTGTTGCCAAAATAAAATATAGTTTTTTTAAAAATATTTCTTCATTTTACTGTTCACTTCAGGTACATTTGAGCTCGTGAGCAGAAAAACACTTTCTCTTAACAAAGTATTTTAACACTTCTACATGAAGCGGGGGAGGATTTGTAACACGCAACCCAAAAGTCTAAATTAAGTTCCGTTTTCATATTTGTGTTTCTATCTTTCAATTTTCAATCTTTTCTATCTTTCGATTCGTGTAGCGTGAGAGGCTTTCGATTTTCAATCTTCCCTATCTTTTGAATCAAAAATTTAAATTAAGTTTTGTTTTCATATTCATGTTTCTGGTGACAAGGCCTTTCAAATGAGATTCATTTTAAATACGTTTTGACGAGTTTTAAAAGTTTCTTTAAGTTTCAACTTCTGAAACATGTATGTGCGACCGACAAAATCATTTGTTTTAGAACCTACAGCCAACAAAATAGCAAGCTTTAAGTTTCAACTTTGAAACTTGATACGAGTGACTGAAAAAAATCATAAGTTTCAGAAAATAAAACTTGTTATACCCTCGTGCGGGAAACCACGACTTTTTGGGTCGTGACTCGTGAGGCCATCATGCAGCTGGCGCTGCTGGGCAGGTGCGCGTCCTTGCGAATTTCCGTACATGAAGCTACATCATTATATTTGCAAAAATAATAAACCTTACAATTTAGGTACGACAAAACGAACCAGCCGCTAAAGCATCATGTACAGCTTTTATACTTGCACCGCAAAGAGCACACTGAGAGCCATGATCAGGCCAGCCCCCAAACTGGCTAGATTTAGAGTAGAATCCGAAGTACTGGTACTCGTCTCGTCATCGGAAGCACCGGTTTCCGACGGCGTGGAGACGTTCTTTGGGTGGCTGAAGTCGAAGGCCGGCGCCCTGTCGGCGCTGTCGGGTCCGGCTGCTGGCCCTGGCGCGTCGGCCACCGGCGGCCTGAGGTCCGGCGGGAGGCCTTGGCCGTGTGCGACGGCTATGGCGAAGCGCTGGCCGTTCTCGCACTGCTCGCCGTCGTAGTTCCCGGAGAAGAAGTACGTTCTGCCCTCCTTGAGCAGTGGCACGGCGGCGGTGACGGCATCCTTGCTGAACTCCGGCGCGGCGGCGGACCAATCGACGGTGTCGTCGAGGCCGGAGTCGTCGTAGTCGCAGCTCTTGTACAGGGTCTCGTTCCGTGTCTGCACCACCGAGTGATTCTTGTCCGTGTTGAATACTGCATCACGACGGACACGCGAAACGGTTAGTTTAACTTTTGCAGCGTGAGAAACGGTTGTACGAGCTGGGAAAACAGAGGCCGTGATAGTAGTTGATAATGGCCATCGGTTGCTGTAAAAAGATGAATGATCAATGATTGACAACAGATGTACACCGTCGTTTCTACTATAACTGTTCGTGACTGGCAAAGCGACCAGGCAAATGGAGCATGATGTTGCACCTTTCACCCACGAGCTAGCCATGTGCACGTACAGGGAAACCGATGGATAAACGCAGCTGCTTTCGATACCTAGCTAGGGGCCACGCTAATTGAGCGTCGAGAAGAGCAGAGAAGTCTCACAGGCCGACTGAACTTGGCAAAGCGAACGTGGGCCTTAAAACTAGAGACTTCATGGACGATGCGTACAAGGTAATAAGAGCGATCGATGGATGCAGCTAGAGCATGCGACTGTGTGTATACTCACTGAGAAAATCTCCGAGGGTGAAGTTGTAGCCTTCGGCCCAAGCCTGGTAGTCGACCGCGAGGCCGTCGTACCAGCCCTTGTCGTCGCCGACGGTGTAGTTCTTGTACGCGTCCACGGCGGCGCGCGGGTTAGCGGCGCCCAGGACGGCCACCGCCAAGGCGACGACGAGGACGCGCCGGCTGCAAAGCTGCAGCATCGCGCGCGATCCGAGTGGCCGCAAGAGAACTGATGATAAGAAGCTAGGGCCGAGCTGTTGCCGCGGGAGAGATGCTCTTGTGACGGCCGACAATGCGCCGTGGGCTGGCTAGCTGCGCATATATCTTTCGGGAGTTGGGAGCTGGGAACTTTATAGCCAGACTAGAGCACGCACTGATGGAGTGGTGGGGAGGGGAAGCATATATTTTCATGGCGTGCAGTGCTGGCGCGGTACCATGTGTGTCGGCAGGGCAGCGAGGCGGTTGCTTTGCGTCCATCTGGTGGCATGTGAGACTGATGAATGGTGATGAAGACCGATCTCCGTTTCTGTTGCGGCGTCCTGTCACCGCACCCGATGCGCGCCAGCCGGCCAGCTCCAGTTCCAGTCCCCTCCCCCCACGACGGCAGACATTGTTCTCCAATTCATCACTCGTACACGTAGTAGTATAACTATAGTGCGTGCTATGACGCGTGTAGCAGAAAAGAAGGATAAAATTAGAGACGAACGAATAAAGGTCGCCATCAGCATAGGCTTGACCAGCAGCTCTACTTGTCTGATTGTACAGTGCTCCATCTTTTAGTGCGTGTCCTAATTATTATATACTCCTACAATATCTTTACGAGGACAACTAACATAACATGTAACCAAATGATTGCCAGTTCTTGTGAGTGACCAAGTGCTTTCTGTTGGCCAATCGGTCCGACTCCAGGTGGCGTATCTGACTTCACCACTATTATGTTTTCAGGATTAAAAAGGGTGGAGAGATGGCTGGACTATGACAGCTAACCATCTAACGGTTATCCGTGATTGTTCAATTCAACCAAGGGCCGGTTGATGCCGATACCCCATCTGCCATATCGGCTATTCGACTGGAAAGTATCAATGACAACATTTATCATATCAAAATTGATAGGCTTGATTTTTTTTTTCTGAACAAAGAAAAGATTTGTCATTTTCATTAACCATGAGGAAGAGAGTTGACTAGTTCATTAGCAAAAAACTGAAGAAGAAAAAAGTGACACCTCGCTATTTGGCATGCACAAAAAAACGCCACATACACTATTGTAGAGAGCATTGTCGAGGCTGCACTGATGTCGGTGTCATCACTTCTCCTGAAGCAAGCTAGGCCGATTTCACCATAATGACCACCGACAAGCTAACACAACAAAGATCAAAGCAACATGAAGATCCATGCCAAGCGATTAGCCACACACGCTAGCAGCTAGGCAGCTCTGGATCCAAAAACGATCAACAACGAAGAACAACGCTAGGTTGGTGCCACAAAAGATCCTCAACTGCGGCACTTGTAGAATGGCATCGTTATTGTAGGGACCACTCCACCCTGCAGCTCCAACTCCACCACAACAAACAGACCACAACGGCCCTATGAATACACCCAAGAGTGGGCTACCGCAATCTTGCCACATCCCCTCCCTCACTCATCCATACAGTCGGTGCCACATGCGTCACCAATGGCCAATCACGAGTTCCCCCAATCGGAACCAACTCCAGAACAGTGTCCCCAATAGGAAAGTAAGGCACAAGTGTTGCCACCTTCTGACCCGGAAATACCATGTCGGTGTTTCGTAAATCAACAATGTTGTCGAGCAACAACGAGTTTGTTTAGAGGAGCGTGTGAGCAACCAATCGAGATGGTAAGGTGAGACAAGGAGTTTACCCAGGTTCGGGCCTTCCAGAAGGAGGTAAGACCCTACTCGTGATTTTTGTATTTGTATTAATCGAGTGCTCACCAGCGATTGAGAGGATCACCAGAGAGAACTGTTTCTTGGGTTACAAGTTCTCAGCCTCGTAGCAGAGAGGATGGAAATGGTGGAACTTGAAAACCCTAGCTCTAGGATGATCTAAAATATTGTGGATCCTCGTCCAAGAGGATTCGTAGCACATGTTTTTTTTGAATACGCAAAGATTGTGTATCTTTTCATTGATAGAAGAAGAGTGACACCATGAGATTACATACACTCATGTAGCCATGTGCGCTAGAGGCTTGGCAATGGGTGTTCGAGTAAACAACTGAAAGGGGTTGCTCACTCCCTAATAAAATATCAAAGGGATAACTCTCGGGGATGATGTTTTTTATCCCGATGGCGCCGGCCTTGGCCCGTAGGCGCGCCTCGTCCTTCATGGTGGTGGTGAGTTGGGAGACCGATGGTTGATCGTGGTCGAAGATGCATCGTTGCAGTGTTTCCATATCCACCACGTGGTGAGGATGATGAGGGATGCAAGTCCCTTGCGAGCAAAGGCTGGCGCTTGGTCGAAAGATGTGGCCCACCAAGTCTAGAAGGATGTGGCACCGTTAGGTAAGTCAGTTGGTGCTCTCACCCAACTAAGGACTTCATGCCATATCTTCCTAGAGAAGGAGCCGTCCATAAGAAGATGGTGCATCTCCTCTGGCTCTTTGTCGCATAGGGCACAAACGTCGTCGTGAGGGAGGCCATGGCGTGCCAGATGGTCTGCCTTCCAGCAACGTTCTTACATCGCAAGCCATATGAAAAACTTGATGCGGAGCAACGCCCAATGTTTCCAGGTAAGCTTGTTATATAACTGATCGAGATAGGGTTACATAGTTTGGTCAATTTTTCGACAGGCTCATGCCCCTACATCCTCATGGATCGTGCCAGGCGTGTTGTCCATCCTTTTCGTGTCTCACAACTTGGTGCCCCACTTCGGTTATTTCTAGGCCCGAGATTCTGGCTCAACGCTCGGCCGTGGCGCCTAGGACCAGCCCGTGTCGGGGCTGGGCCCACGGTATGTGACACCTTTGTCAATAGCTCCATATTGCCGCGTGATTACTTCCTTTAGTGATCCAAAAATGGAGCAGAAAGGATTCTCGCATATTTCCCCAGAGGTGACCCTAAGTTATCGAACCCACAGGAGGACGCCCCCCTTTAAGCTAGGGTCTCTAGCAAACTTTTGTTAAGGAAACAATTCTAGCTTTTGATCAGATCAAAATCAAATAACCTTGAGCTGAACACTTATAATAATAATAGGTACGGGTATGAGGTCTCAATGCTTACAACCATGTATTAGTGTTGGGACCAAATATGATCTTAATTTGTGCACTGGAAGTCACCCATCGAGATGTGCTTATTATGAACAAAAGTGGGGGATGTGTCCAAATTATGTCTTAACGGGCACGCGTCCTGCATCAAGAGTAAGTTGTACAACCGAAGGCCCTATCCATCTTGCGGGGTTGCCTTGATACGTCCATTTTGCATCATGCTTTTATATCGATATTTATTGCATTATGGGCTGTTATTACACATTATGTCACAATACTTATGCCTATTCTCTCTTATTTTACAAGGTTTACATAAAGAGGGAGAATGCCGACAGCTGGGATTCTGGGCTGGAAAAGGAGCAAATATTAGAGACCTATTCTGCACAGCTTCAAAAGTCCTGAAACTTCACGGAAGTCAATTTCAGAATATATAAAAAAATACTGAGCGCAAGAAGTTCCGGAGGGGGGCCACACCCTGCCCACGAGGGTGGGGGCACGCCCTACCCCCTGGGCGCGCCCCCCTGCCTCGTGGCCCCCCTGGCGGCCCTCCGATGCCCATCTTCTGCTATATGGAGTCTTTCGATGAGGAAAAAATCATAAGCCAACTTTCGGGACGAGACTCTGCCGCCACGAGGCGGAACCTTGGTAGAACCAATCTAGGGCTCTGGCGGAGCTGTTCTGCCAGGGAAACTTCCCTTCGGGAGGGGGAAATCATCGCCATTGTCATCACCAATGATCCTATCATCGGGAGGGGGTCAATCTCCATCAACATCTTCACCAGCAACATCTCCTCTCAAACCCTAGTTCATCTCTTGTATCCAATTCTTGTCTCCAAGTCTAGGATTGGTACCTGTGGGTTGCTAGTCGTGTTAATTACTCCTTGTAGTTGATGCTAGTTGGTTTATTTGGTGGAATATCATATGTTCAGATCCTATATGCATATTAATACCCCTCTGATTATGAACATGAATATGCTTTGTGAGTAGTTACGTTCGTTCCTGAGGACATGGGAGAAGTATTGCTATTAGTAGTCATGTGAATTTGGTATTCGTTCGATATTTTGATCAGATGTATGTTGTCTCTCCTCTAGTGGTGTTATGTGAACGTTGACTACATGACACTTCACCATTATTTGGGCCTAGAGGAAGGCATTGGGAAGTAATAAGTAGATGATGGGTTGAAGCTTAAACCCTAGTTTATGCGTTGCTTCGTAAGGGGCTGATTTGGATCCATATGTTTCATGCTATGGTTAGGTTTACCTTAATACTTTTGTTGTAGTTGCGGGTGCTTGCAATAGAGGTTAATCATAAGTGGGATGCTTGTCCAAGTAAGGACAGTACCCAAGCACCGGTCCACCCACATACCAAATTATCAAAGTACTGAACGTGAATCATATGAACGTGATGAAAACTAGCTTTTCGATAATTCCCATGTGTCCTCGGGAGCGCTTTTCTCTATATAAGAATTTGTCCAGGCTTGTCCTTTGCTACAAAAGGGATTGGGACACCTTGCTGCACTTTATTTACTTTTGTTACTTGTTGCTCGTTACCAATTATCTTATCACAAAACTATCTGTTACCTATAATTTCAGTGCTCGCAGAGAATACCTTGCTGAAAACCGCTTATCATTTCCTTCTGCTCATCGTTGGGTTCGACACTCTTACTTATCGAAAGGACTACGATAGATCCCCTATACTTGTGGGTCATCAAGAATCTTTTCTGGCGCCGTTGCCGGGGAGTGAAGGGCCTTTGGTAGGTGGAATTTGGTAAGAAAAAATTTATATAGTGTGCTGAAATTTACTGTCACTTGTTACTATGGAAATTAATCCTCTGAGGGGCTTGTTCGGGGTATCTTCACCCCGACTAGAAGAGCAAAGAGTTGCTCCTCAACCTATTGAACCTACTGAAAATGAAAATTTCTACTTTGAGATTCATTCGGGTATGATAGAAAAACTGCTAGCTAATCCTTTTGCAGGAGACAGAACAATGCATCCTGATGAGCACCTAATATATGTGGATGAAGTTTGTGGATTATTTAAGCTTGCAGGTGTGCCCAATGATGTTATTAAGAAGAAGTTCTTCCCTTTATCTTTGAAGGGATATGCATTGACATGCTATAGGTTATGTGATGATATGGGATCATGGAACTACAAACGATTGAAATTGGAATTTCATCAGAAGTTTTATCCTATGCATCTTGTTCATCATGATTGCAATTATATATATAATTTTTGGCCTCCCGAAGGAGAAAGCATCGCTCAAGCTTGGGGGAGACTTAAATCAATGTTATATTCATGCCCCAATCATGAGCTTCCAAGAGAAATAATTATTCAAAATTTATATGCTCGGCTTTCTGATAACAATCGCACCATGCTCGATACTTCTTGTGCTGGCTCTTTTATGATGAAGACTATTGAATTCAAATGGGATTTATTGGAAAGAATTAAGCGCAACTCTGAAGATTGTGACCTCGATGAAGGTAAGAAGTCAGGTATGACACCTAAGTTTGATTGTGTTAAATCTTTTATGGATACCGATGTTTTCCATAAATTTAGCACTAAATATGGACTTGACTCTGAAATAGTAGCTTCTTTCTGTGAATCTTTTGCTACTCATGTTGATCTCCCTAGGGAGAAGTGGTTTAAATATCATCCTCCCATCAAAGTAAAAGTAGCTGCACCTATTAAAGTTGAAGAAAAGACTGTCACTTATAATGATCCTATTGTTCCTACTACTTATGTTGAGAAACCACCTTTTCCTGTTAGGATAAAAGATCATGCTAAAGCTTCAAGTATGGTTCGTAAAAGCAATATTAGAACCTATACACCTCCTGAGCAAATTAAAGTTGAACCTAATATTGCTATTGTTAAAGATCTCTTGTCTGATAATATTGATGGGCATGTTATTCATTTTTGTGATGAGACTGCTAGAATTGCTAAACCTTGTGCTAAAGATAAACATAGACCTTTGGTAGGCATGCCTGTTATTTCTGTTAAAATAGGAGATCATTGTTATCATGGCTTGTGTGATACGGGTGCTAGTGCTAGTGCAATACCTATTGACTTATACAAAGAAATTATGCATGATATTGCACCTGCTGAGTTAGAAGATATTGATGTCACAATTAAACTTGCCAATAGAGATACTATTTCACCAATGGGAATTGTTAGAGATGTTGAAGTCTTGTGTGGGAAAACTAAATATCCCGCTGATTTTCTTGTTCTTGGTTCCCCACAAGATAGCTTTTGTCCCATTATATTTGGTAGACCCTTCTTGAACACAGTTAATGCTAAGATAGATTGCGAAAAGGATGTTGTTACTATTGGTTTAGGTGATATGTCTCATGAATTTAATTTCTCTAAATTTCGTAGACAACACCGTGAAGAGGAATTGCCTAGTAAAGATGAAATTATTGGTCTTGCTTCCATTGCTGTGCCTCCTAGTGATCCTTTAGAACAGTATTTGCTAGACCATGAAAATGATATGTTTATGAATGAAAGAAGGGAAATAGATGAAGTATTCTTTAAACAGGAACCCATCCCGAAACACAATTTGCCTGTCGAAATCCTAGGGGATCCTCCTCCACCCAAGGGTGATCCCATGTTTGAGCTCAAACCGTTACCTGATACTCTTAAATATGCTTATCTTGATGAGAAAAAGATATATCATGTTATTATTAGTGCTAACCTTTTAGAGAATGAAGAAGAGAGATTATTGAAAACACTGAAGAAGCACCGTGCTGCTATTGGATATACTCTCGATGATCTTAAGGGCATTAGCCCCACACAATGTCAACACAAAATAAATTTGGAGAAAGATGCCAAACCAGTTCGTGATCACCAACGACGGCTGAATCCTAAGATGAAAGAAGTGGTAAGAAAGGAAATACTGAAGCTCCTTGAGGCAGGTATAATTTATCCCGTTGCTGATAGTCAGTGGGTAAGTCCTGTCCATTGTGTCCCTAAAAAGGGAGGTATTACTATCGTTCCTAATGATAAAGATGAATTGATTCCGCAAAGAATTATTACAGGTTATAGGATGGTAATTGATTTCCGCAAATTAAATAAGGCTACAAAAAAAGATCATTACCCCTTACCTTTTATTGATCAAATGCTAGAAAGATTATCCAAACATACACATTTTTGCTTTCTAGATGGTTATTTTGGTTTCTCTCAAATACCTGTGTCAGCTGATGATCAATCTAAGACCACTTTTACTGGTCCATTTGGTACTTTTGCTTATCGACGTATGCCTTTTGGTTTATGTAATGCACATGCTACCTTCCAAAGATGCATGATGGCTATATTCTCTGACTTTTGTGAAAAGGTTTGTGAGGTTTTCATGGACGATTTCTCCGTCTATGGATCCTCTTTTGATGGTTGCTCAAGCAACCTTGATCAAGTTTTGCAGAGATGTGAAGAAACTAACCTTGTCTTGAATTGGGAGAAGTTCCACTTTATGGTTAATGAAGGTATTGTCTTGGGGCATAAAGTTTCTGAAAGAGGTATTGAAGTTGATAAAGCTAAGGTTGATGCTATTGAAAAGATGCCATGTCCCAAGGACATCAATTAAAGGTATCAGAACTTTCCTTGGTCACGTCAGTTTTTATAGGAGGTTCATTAAGGACTTCTCAAAAATTTCTCAGCCTCTGACTAATTTATTACAAAAAGAAATACCATTTGTTTTTGATAATGATTGCGTAGAAGCATTTGAAATACTTAAGAAAGCATTGAACTCTGCACCTATTGTTCAGCCACCTGATTGGAATTTACCCTTTGAAATTATGTGTGATGCTGGTGATTATGCTGTAGGTGCTGTTCCAGGGCAAAGAATTGATAAGAAATTAAATGTTATTCAATATGCTAGTAAAACTCTAGACAATGCTCAGAGAAATTATGCTACTACTGAAAAAGAATTTTTGGCAGTTGTATTTGCTTTTGATAAGTTCGGACCTTATATTGTTGATTCTAAAGTAACTATTCACATGGATCATGCTGCTATTAAATACCTTATGGAAAAGAAAGATGCTAAACCTAGACTTATTAGATAGGTTCTCTTGCTACAAGAATTTGATTTGCATATTATTGATAGAAAGGGAGCTGAGAACCCCGTTGCAGACAACTTGTCTAGGCTAGAGAATGTTCTTGATGACCCACTACCTATTGATGATAGTTTTCCTGATGAACAATTAAATGTCATAAATGCTTCTCATACTGCTCCATGGTATGCTGATTATGCTAATTACATTATTGCTAAATTTATACTATCTAGTTTCACATACCAGCAAAAGAAAAAAAAATTCTATGATATAAGACATTACTTCTGGGATGATCCACATCTTTATAAGAAGGAGTAGATGGTGTTATTAGACGTTGTGCACCTGAGCATGAACAAGAACAGATCCTACGCAAGTGTCACTCCGAGGCTTATGGAGGACACCATGCTGGAGATAGAACTGCACACAAGGTATTGCAATCCGGTTTTTATTGGCCTACTCTCTTCAAGGATGCACATAAGTTTGTTGTATCTTGTGATGAATGTCAAAGAATTGGTAATATTAGTAGACGTCAAGAAATGCCTATGAATTATTCACTTGTTATTGAACCATTTGACGTTTGGGGCTTTGATTATATGGGGCCGTTCCCTTCCTCTAATGGATATACACATATTTTAGTTGTTGTTGATTACGTTACTAAGTGGGTAGAAGCTATTCCAACTAGTAGTGCTGATCATAACACCTCTATTAAGATGCTTAAAGAAGTTATTTTCCAAGGTTTGGAGTCCCTAGATATTTAATGACTAATGGTGGTTCACATTTTATTCATGGTGCTTTCCGTAAAATGCTTGCTAAATATGATGTTAATCATAGAATTGCATCTCCTTATCACCCACAGTCTAGTGGCCAAGTAGAATTGAGCAATAGAGAACTCAAATTTATTTTGCAAAAGACTATTAATAGATCTAGAAAGAATTGGTCCAAGAAACTTGATGATGCATTATGGGCCTATAGAACTGCATATAAAAATCCTATGGGTATGTCTCCATATAAAATGGTTTATGGAAAAGCATGTCACTTACCTCTCGAGCTAGAACATAAGGCTTATTGGGCTATTAAAGAGCTCAATTATGATTTCAAACTTGCCGGTGAGAATAGGTTATTTGACATTAGCTCACTTGATGAATGGAGAACCCAAGCCTATGAGAATGCCAAATTATTTGAAGAAAAGGTTAAAAGATTGCATGACAAAAGAATACAAAAGCGTGCGTTTAATGTAGGTAATTATGTATTGCTATACAACTCTTGTTTAAGATTTTTTGCAAGAAAACTTCTCTCTAAATGGGAAGGTCCTTACATTATCGAGGAGGTCTATCGTTCTGGTGCCATAAAAATCAACAACTTCAAAGGTACAAATCTGAAGGTGCTGAACGGTCAAAGAATCAAACATTATATCTCAGGTAATCCTATAAATGTTGAAACCAATGTTATTGAAACTGTAACCCTGGGGGAATACATAAGGGACACTTTCCGGAATGTTTCGGACTCCGAAAAGGAATAGGTATGTGGTACAGTAAGTAAACCGACCCCAAAACAGTTCTAATGGCAATTTTTCTCCATTTTGGAATATTTAGAAAAATAAAAAGCAGTCCGGGAAGGACACGAGGGTGGAGGGCGCGCCCTACCCCCTGGGCGTGGCCCCCAGCCTCGTGGGCACCTCGTGCGCTCTTCGGACTCTGTTTTCTTACACGTCACGTATTTTGGTCGGTAAAAATTCATTATATAACCTCCCGAAGGTTTTGACCACCGTATCACGCAAAAATCTCTTGTTCTTGTTTCGAGCTGTTTCTGCCAGGGTTGTCAAAGCTAAGCATCATGTCGTCTCCCTCCTCCTCCAACAATGAGGGCAACAATGCTTGGCTAATGAAGATAGAGCTGAAGAGAGAAGAACCCATGGAGATCAACAAGGATGAAGGGATTAAGAAGGCCACGGGGGACCAAGTTCCGACAACAGAAGAGATCCTTCAACTTGATCACAATCTTCTTACCCCAACTGAGATCGAAGCTTTCAAGATGATTGAGTTAGCTCGTATATAAAATAAGTATCTCACACGTGAAAATATTTTGTTGAAGGAGCATATCATCGCACTCAAAGGCATTATCCGCAAGTTAGAAGACCTCCTACGCTCGATGTGCGACTATCCATCATCACCACCATCTTCTTCACCAACAAAAGAGATATAATCACATGGGTATGGGCACTCCCCTTGGCAACTGCCAAGCTTGGGGGAGTGCCCCGGTATCGTTTCACCATCACTTTTATCTTTACCGCTTTTCTTAGTTCGATCCTTTTGATAATATTTTGATCTAGTAGAATAAAAGTTCTTAGTATGATCTAGTTGTGAGTTTTGCTTTATGATCCTTCTATGTAATCGAGTCCGTGAGCTATATATAATAAAGATTAGTGTTGAGTCAAGGGCTTGCTTATTTTGCCATAATCTTGAGTGAATAAAAGAAAAGAGAAAGAAATAAAAAGAAACAAAGAGATCATATGGATCTTATGGAGAGTAATGAGCTCACATAGAAAGAGTATGATGAATAAAAGTTGTTGAGAGTTGACAAACATAGTTTTGGTCATCGTTGCAATTAATAGGAAGTAATAAAGAAAGAGAGGTCTTCACATATAAATATACTATCTTGGGCATCCTTTTTGATTGTGAGCACTCATTAAAATATGACATGCTAAAGAGTTGACGTTGGACAAGGAAGACAACGTAATGGGTTATGTTTTCTTACATCTGAGATAAATTATATTGTCATGGATCATCCAACATGATTGAGCTGCCTTTCCCCCTCATGCTAGCCAAATTCTTTGCACCAAGTAGAGATACTACTTGTGCTTCCAAACACCCTTAAACCAGTTTTGCCATGAGAATCCACCATACCTACCTATGGATTGAGTAAGATCCCTCAAGTAAGTTGTCATCGGTGCAAGCAATAAAAATTTCTCTCTAAATATGTATGACTTATTAGTGTGGGAGAAAATAAGCTTTTATACGATCATGTGATATGGAAGAAATAAAGGCGACGGACTGCATAATAAAGGTCCATATCACAAGTGGCAATATAAAGTGATGTTCTTTCGCATTAAGATTTTGTGCATCCAACCATAAAAGTGCATGACAACCTCTGCTTCCCTCTGCGAAGGGCCTATCGTTTACTTTTATCTCCTACCTTGCATAAGAGTCATGATGATCTTCACCCTTCCTTTTTACATTTTATCTTTTGGCAAGCACAACATGTTGGAAAGATCCTGGTATATATGGTTAATTGGATGTGAGTTTTCATGAACTATTATTGTTGACATTACCCTTGAGGTAAAATGTTGGGAGGCAAAACTATAAGCCCCTATCTTTCTCTGTGTCCGATTAAAACTCCATACCCATAAGTATTGCGTGAGTGTTAGCAATTGTGAAAGACTATATGATAGTTGAGTATGTGGACTTGCTGAAAAGCTTTTATATTGACTCGTTCCTATGTTATGATAAATTGCAATTGCTCCAATGACTGAGATTATAGTTTGTTAGTTTTCAATGAAGTTTATGATTCATACTTGAAATTGTGATTGAATTGTTACTCTAGCATAAGAGATCATATGACAAGAATTATATAAGTTGCTGTTCTAAGAATGATCATGATGCCCTCATGTCCATATTTTATTTTTTATCGACACCTCTATCTCTAAACATGTGGACATATTTTTTGATTCCGGCTTTCGCTTGAGGACAAGCGAGGTCTAAGCTTGGGGGAGTTGATACGTCCATTTTGCATCATGCTTTTATATCGATATTTATTGCATTATGGGCTGTTATTACACATTATGTCACAATACTTATGACTATTCTCTCTTATTTTACAAGGTTTACATAAAGAGGGAGAATGCCGGCAGCTGGGATTCTGGGCTGGAAAAGGAGCAAATATTAGAGACCTATTCTGCACAGCTCCAAAAGTCCTGAAACTTCACGGAAGTCATTTTCAGAATATATAAAAAATACTGAGTGCAAGAAGTTCCATAGGGGGGCCACACCCTGCCCACGAGGGTGGGGGTGCGTCCTACCCCCTGGGCACACCCCCTACCTCATGGCCCCCCTAGTGGCCCTTCGATGCCCGTCTTCTGCTATATGGATTCTTTCGATGAGGAAAAAAAATCATAAGCCAGCTTTCGGGAGAGACTCCGCCACCATGAGGTGGAACCTTGGCGGAACCAATCTAGGGCTCTGGCGGAGCTGTTTTGCTGGGGAAACTTCCCTCCGGGAGGGGGAAATCATCGCCATCGTCATCACCAACGAACCTCTCATCAGGAGGGTGTTAATCTCCATCAACATCTTCACCAACACCATCTCCTCTCAAACCCTAGTTCATCTCTTGTATCCAATTCTTGTCTCCGAGTCTGGGATTGGCACCTGTGGGTTGCTTGTAGTGTTAATTACTCCTTGTAGTTGATGTTAGTTGGTTTATTTGGTGGAAGATCATATGTTCAGATCCTATATGCATATTAATAACTTTCTGATTATGAACACGGATATGCTTTTTGAGTAGTTACGTTTGTTCCTGAGGACATGGGAGAAGTCTTGCTATTAGTAGTCATGTGAGTTTGGTATTCGTTCGATATTTTGATCAGATGTATGTTGTCTCTCCTCTAGTGGTGTTATGTGAACGTCGACTACATGAAACTTCACCATTATTTGGGCCTAGAGGAAGGCATTGGGAAGTAATAAGTAGATGATGGGTTGCTAGAGTGACAGAAGCTTAAACCCTAGTTTATGCGTTGCTTCGTAAGGGGCTGATTTGGATCCATATGTTTCATGCTATGGTTAGGTTTACCTTAATACTTTTGTTGTAGTTGCGGATGCTTGCAATAGAGGTTAATCATAAGTGGGATGCTTGTCCAAGTAAGGACAGTACCCAAGCATCGGTCCACCCACATACCAAATTATCAAAGTACCAAACACGAATCGTATGAACGTGATGAAAACTAGCTTGACGATAATTCCCATGTGTCCTCGGGAGCGCTTTTCTCTACATAAGAATTTGTCCAGGCTTGTCCTTTGCTACAAAAGGGACTAGGCCACCTTACTGCACTTTATTTACTTTTGTTACTTGTTGCTCATTACCAATTATCTTATCACAAAACTATCTGTTACCTATAATTTCAGTGCTTGCAGAGAATACCTTGCTGAAAATCGCTTATCATTTCCTTCTGCTCCTCGTTGGGTTTGACACTCTTACTTATCGAAAGGACTATGATAGATCCCCTATACTTGTGGGTCATCATGCCTCGATAATTAAGATTGCAATAATTAGACAAGAGCTTTGGGTGTTTAATGACCACACCTCTTGAATCCTCAGAGATAGGATCCATGTTATCATACTAAATCCTTCTATCACTAGTGTTGAGAATAACACTTGATGGTCTCCCCTCCCTTAACTTCTCCATGGCTCGCTCTCTATGAACTTGGGTACCTGCTGGGATGAACAACGTAGATGATACAAGAGACATCTACAAAACACTTTTGTTTCACACATACATGACAAAATATAGAGGGTGCAAGGATCTTGCCTCAACCCATACCTTGTTGAACTACTCACACATGGAGATCAGATCACACAAAGAACACATCATGGCGATGAATTGATTGATAATATGTCTTACAATGAATGTCGTGTGCAATGCATGATTACAAGTATGATCTACTGGACGGAGAACTATGGTGGTGATGGTGGCTATGGATATAGAAACAGCGGCGGCTAGGGTTGATGGAGATGGATGAGAATGACTCTTTCCTGGCTTTGCTCATGGATGTTCTGTTGACATTTTGGCCTCGACCCCTTTATAAAAGTTGTTCAGGTGGATGAGAAGACTCGATTTCCATGCCATATGACCACTCATGCGAGCGGTCGCGGTCGCATGGAACATCGTCTTTTGCTCTATGGCTTCTAGTGTGCCTCCTCCTGATTTCTTCGATGTCCTCCTTCACTACTTTCCATTGTCACTTGATTTCGTCCATATTTGGCCCATTTACTATAGAAACACAATAAAGAGAGGATTTTTGGAATCCTATGCATTCATTAGTCATTAGAGCCAATATCAGATCGAATACTCGGGTTAAACAAATGGTATAGGCGTGTAAATATCACTCATCACCGTGCAACTGTCTCGTTGAGGGAATGAACGCGGCTTATCGGGTCCCATTGTAGTTAGTGTGGCCCCGTCATTGCCTTATGACTCATGCTGCAGCTGTGTGTAGTGCCATATCTGGTCCGCCATGATGTGAGGGGAACTTGGTGCCTGATGCCGCTCTGATGGACGATGACGAAATGGCCGGTGTGATGTGCTCACTACCGTCAAATCCTAAAGTCAATGCAGCACCGACATCCTTGCTCACGTCACCAACGCCATGAGTGCAACACATGTGGCCACGCCTGAGGGAGCAGCACGCCGGATATCTCTGCTGTAGATTGCTCCCAACCGTGTGCCGCCTTGGGCCAGCGGTCCTCACATCGTCGCCTCACCGAGTAAGCGAGCGGAAATATAGGGGAGGTATAAAATGGTCTAGGGTTCTAATACATGAGCCAATTTTGTCCTGCATGGAAGAGATCCGCCGTCCGATAAAATCGGGTGGTCGGCATCACTCCATGAACTTAAACAGGCTCTTGGAGTATAAGAGCATCTCCAACGCGGACCCTCAAACCGTCTGCATGCGTTTGGACCCCGTGGTCTGAATGTGTTGTGCCATCCAACACGGGCATGTATCGGTCTGCTCAGTGCTTCGAACGCTCTTTTTCCCGCGAAACAGGGACAAAGTTGGGGGGCTTTGCGAGAGTCCGAACATCAGCCACATAGGACTCCGACGGCCCCGACCCACTAAATCCTCCTCCAGATCCCATTTTCTTTCAACCCACACTTTCTCCCCCCTTGCTTTGCATCCGCACCTTCCTTCTCTGCCGCCACCGTTGAACCTCTCTAGCCACCACACATGCATTGTCAGACCTCTGCAAAAAGCACCGACGCGCCCTCTTGCCTTTTATGATGGTGTCGTCCACCCAGGACCCGTTCGTACACAGGTACACTCCGCCCCCTTGTCAACATGCTCGGTAGGTGTTCGGTCAGATGCCATTGAGCTTATTTTCTAACGCAATGTTGTTTTTTTAGAGTGCGAAGGATGGAGGGGTACTCGACTATGGAGGATTAGTTGTTGCGTGATTGATGATTGGCTGTAACAACGTATTTCCTAGGTAGGAGCAGAGGGGGCATTCTGGCAGTGCGTGCATGATTCATTTCACGCGCAAAAGCACACTGCGCCCTACGACATGCACATCATCCATGATCGTAGTGTGAGGTCTTTATCATATCAATGGTATGCCATCCAGACCAGCATGTGTTGTAAATATGCCCTAGAGGCAATAATAATTATATTATTTATTTCCAAGTTTATAGTTAAATGTTTATACTTCAAGATGGGAATGAACCGGTCTAGACCTGGCCTTGGACCTTGATGGGGAACGTTGCATGAAAATCAAATTTTTTTCCTATAAAACACCCAAGATCTAATCTAGGGGATGTATAGCAATGAGAGGGGAGTGTGTCTACATACCCTTGTAGAACAAAAGCATTAACATCTTAACGCAGTTGATGTAGTTGTCTTCACAATCCAATCCGATCTAGTGCCGAACGGACGACACCTCCGAGTTTACCACACGTACGGCTCGGCGGCTAATACGTCAATTTTGCATCATGCTTTTATATTGATATTTATTGCATTATGGGCTGTTATTACACATTATATGATAATACTTATGCCTTTTCTCTCTTATTTTATAAGGTTTACATGAAGAGGGAGAATGCCGGCAACTGGAATTCTGGTCTGGAAAAAGGAGCAAATATTAGAGACCTATTCTACACAACTCCAAAAGTCCTGAAACTTCACGAAGAATTGTTTTGGAATATATAAAAAGTATTGGGCGAAGAAAACACCAGAGGGGGGGGGGGGCACCTGCCATCCACAAGGGTGGGGACGCGCCCTACCCCCCTGGACGCGCCCCCTGCCTTGTGGGCCACTTGGCAGGCCCCCGATGCCCATCTTCTACTATAAGGTGTGTTTTGACTTGGAAAAAATAAGGAGGAAGCTTTCGGGATGAAGCGTCACCGTCTCGAGGCGGAACTTAGGCAGAACCAATCTAGGGCTCCGGCGGAGCTGTTCTGCCGGGGAAACTTCCGTTCAGGAGGGGGAAATCGAAACCATCGTCATCACCAACGATTCTATCATCGAGAGGGGGTCAATATCCATCAACATCTTCACCAGCACCATCTCCTCTCAAACCCTAGTTCATCTCTTGTATCCGATCTTTGTCTCAAAACCTCAGATTGGTACCTATGGGTTGCTAGTAGTGTTGACTACTCCTTGTAGTTGATACTAATTGGTTTATTCAATGGAAGATCATACGTTCAGATCCTTAATGATAATTAATACTCCTCTGATTATGAATATGAATATGCTTTGTGAGTAGTTACGTTTGTTCCTGAGGACATGGGAAAAGTCTTGTTATAAGTAATCATGTGAATTTGGTATTCGTTCAATATTTTGATGAGATGTATGTTGTCTCTCCTCTAGTGGTGTTATGTGAACATCGAGTACATGACACTTCACCATGATTTGGGCCTAGGGGAAGGCATTGAGAAGTAATAAGTAGATGATGGGTTGCTAGAGTGACAGAAGCTTAAACCCTAGTTTATGCGTTGCTTCGTATGAGGCTGATTTGGATCCATATGTTTCATGCTATGGTTAAATTTATCTTAATTCTTATTTTGTAGTTGTGGATGCTTGCAAGAGGGGTTAATCATGAGTGGGAGGCTTGTCCAAGGAAGGGCAGCACCCAAGCACCGGTCCACCCACATATCAAATTATCAAAGTAACGAACGTGAATCATATGAGCATGATGAAAACTAGCTTGACAACAATTCCCATGTGTCCTCGGGAGCGCTTTGCTTTATATAAGAGTTCTTCCATGCTTGTCCTTTGCTACAAAAAGGATTGGGAGACCTTACTGCATCTTAGTTACTTTTGTTACTTGTTATTACAAATTATCTTATCATACAACTATTTGTTACCGATAATTTCAGTGCTTGAAGAGAATACCTTGCTGAAAACCGCTTGTCATTTCCTTCTCCTCCTCGTTGGGTTCGACACTCTTACTTATCGAAAGGACTACGATAGATCCCATATACTTGTGGGTCATCAGCGGCGTCCTCTCCTTCTTGATCCAACAAGCAAGGGTGAGGAGGTAGATGAGATCTGAACCAACACTACAGAGTGGCAGAGTGGTGGTGGTAATGGCAGCAGAACACCGACAAGGCTTCGCCAAGCATTGTCGGGTCAAGGTGGAGACTTATCGGGAAAGAGGAGGAGGCTTGGGTTTGGTGTGTACAGCCCTTGTGCCCCTCCCCACTATATATAGGGGTGCAGCCCTAGCCCCTCCTCTAAGGAGGGGAGGCGTCCAAGGGAGGAAACTTGCCTCCTAAGGTAAGTGGACTCCCTCCCACTTAGGGTTTCTCCTTCCTAGGTGCATGGGCCTTGTAGGGGTTGGTTGGTGGAAGGATCGAGAAGAGGTGTCTAGAGGGGGGGGGGGTGATTAGACCCTCAACAAAGAAAAGTACCAGTTTTTAGTTCTTCAAGTTAAGGTGGAGTTTTAGCACAAGTTTAAACATTCACAATACATTTCAAGCAAGCATGGCAAGAGTATATGAGCAGCGGAAAGTAAAGCATGCAATTTGCAAGAAAGTAAAGGGATGGGATTGGAGTGTGCAAACGCAATTAGAGACATGAAGATTTTTGGCGTGGTTCCGATAGGTGGTGCCATCGTACATCCACGTTGATGGAGACTTCAACCCACGAAGGGTAACGGTTGCGCGAGTCCACGGAGGGCTCCACCCACGAAGGGTCCACGAAGAAGCAACCTTGTCTATCCCACCATGGCCATCGCCCACGAAGGACTTGCCTCACTTGGGTAGATCTTCATGAAATAGGCGATCTCCTTGCCGTTACAAACTCCTTGGTTCAACTCCACAATCTTGACGGACGCTCCCAAGTGACACCTAAACAATCTAGGAGACACCACTCTCTAAAAGATAATAGATGGTGTGTTGATGATGAACTCCTTGCTTCTGTGCTTCAAATGATACTCTCCCCAACACTCCACTCTCTCTCACAGATTTGGCTATGGTGGAAATATGATTTGAGTGGAAAGCAACTTGGGGAAGGCTAGAGATCAAGATTCTTGTGGTTGGAATGGAATATCTTGGTCTCAACACATGAGTAGGTGGTTCTCTCTCAGAAAATGAGTAGTGGAAGTGGAGGCACGTTCTGATGGCTCTCTCCACAAATGGAGGATGGGTGGAGGGGTATATATAGCCTCCACACAAAATCTAGCAGTTACACACAATTTACCAAACTCGGTGGGACCGAATAGTGAAACTCGGCCAGACCGATATGGTTCAAAATGTGAAAGTTAGAGCTTTTGGTGGGACTGATATGATCAACTCGATGGGACCGATGTGCTAGGGTTAGGGTAAAACTTCAAATCAGTTTGACCGATTACACAAACTCGATGGGACCGAGTTTGGTAATAAGCAAACAGGGAGTTGGTCAGGCAAAATCGGTGGGACCGATTGCATATCTCGGTGGGACCAAAATAATTGCAATAGGCAACAGAGAGTTTGCAAGCCCGTCTCAGTGAGACCGAGATCCATTTGTGAGACCGAACTGATTGGGGTTTCTGGCAGTGGCTATATCAAGTGAACTCGGTGGCGCCGGATGAATCAAATCGGTGGGGCCGAGTTTGACTTTAGGTTTAGGACATATCTGGAAATGAGAAAGTGGTTGAGGGCTTTGGAGCATATCACTAAGCACTTTGAGCAAGCAAGCCATTAAGCAACACCTCATCCCCTTTTAATAGTATTGGCTTTCCTATGGACTCAATGTGACCTTGGATCACTAAAATCGAAATGAAGAGTCTTGAGATTTTGCCAATCTTCTGTCCTTAGCATCTAGAAGGGGTTGCACATCCTCTTGTCCATGCCACGTCATTGTTGAACTTTTCGCAAATATACTAGATAAAAATATCAGTCCAACAAGAGATATGTTGACATTAATTACCAAAATCACCCAGGGAGCACTTGTGCTTTCAGTTCCCTTGGCCCACTAAGTCCATGGCACCCCTACGGCCCATGCTACTGTATGGGACATGGTGAAACCCTCCGAGGACTTCCGGACCCCTCCAGAACCTTCTGGAACCTTCCGGTGACATCCCGGTACAATACCGAAAACCAGACTTTTTCCCAGAACTCCGACAACCACTTTCCATATATAAATCTTTACCTCCGGACCATTCCGGAGCTCCTCATAACATTCCGGATCCCATCTAGGACTCTGAACAACCTTCAGACTTTCCACTATTAATATCTCAATACTGCCCTAGCGCTACCGAACGTTAAGCGTGCGACCCTACGGGTTCGAGAATCATATAGACATGACCGAGACTCCTTGTGACGCCCAGATAATTAGGCTACAGTAATCCCATGTTAACGATGCCACGTCACCTCGGTTATTATTGCTAATCTCGCGTTGGTCAAAAACATTCAAATTCAAATTTGAATTTTTGTCAAACATAAAAAATGATCAAACATGAAAACTAAATAGTTCATCATTGGGAAAAATAATCTATAGGCAATTATAAATTGAATCCAACATTATTTGAATTATTAAAATGCCCCTAGCCTATTTAAAATTGTACCAAAATGGCAATATTAAATCCATTTCTAGCTATGCCAAATTCAAATGGGATCAAACCTTGCCCAAACTTTTTGTGGCAGTGCATAATACTCCATTGTATTTATGTGGCCAAGTCTCACATTTCTACAAAATACTTTGCTAGCTAAAGGAAAATGCAAAAGAAAAGAATAAAGAAAATAGAAGGAAGAATTAAAGAAAAAGGAAAGGGGCCACTGTCGGCTAGGCCTTAGTGCACAGTGTGCAGGCCCAACCCAACAGAGCTGACATCACCTCCCTCCTCCCCGTGTCACCACGCGCGCGCACGCTCGACGCCATTCGCCGTTGCCACCGCACCTGTTAGCCGCCCCGCATCGCTACAGCGCCGCTGAGAGGATAAGGGGAAGCTCCTCAGCCTCCATGTCACCTCATCCACTTCCCCTCCTCCATAGTCTCTCTCCCTCTTGATCCCAACCTTTCCCGACATGGTCGCCGCCGTCGCCGCGTCGATCCCGCGGCCACCGCCTCCTGTTCGCCTCGTTAATGTTCTCGAACGCCTCCCTGACGTCGACTACGCCAAACGGAACAAACCAGGAAGCCTCTATGCCGCCGCCATCTTCTTCTCCTTCCTCGGATTGCCGCCGTCTGTCGCCATCGATTCCGGACGCTCTGCGCCTCCCCGAGCACACTGCCACCTCCCTACGGCTCCCGGTGAGCCACCGTGTCTTTCCCCTCCCTCTCCCGTACGTTTCCGCCACCGTAGCCGCCGTTGCCATCACCGCTCGAAGCGAGCGCTACCGTACAGCTCGTAGCCGTCGTTACAGATCTTGCCATGCTTGCCCGAGCACGGGAACATGCTCAGTGCAGCTCGCCGAGGCCGCCTGTGTCGCTTGCCCACCATCGTCGTCCCCGTAGCACTGTTCCCGATCGTGGCCGAACTCCGGCGAAGTTCTCGGGCTCGCCGCCGTCGCCGTAGGGCCTCCCTGGCCGCGAGACCACCCACACCCGATCTCCGCCTCCGCCTCCGCTCGTCACCGGCGTCGCCCCTGCCGCGTCCCCTGCGCACCCCCTCTTTTCTCCCTCTGTTGGGCTGCTCCTTGGATGCACCGCCGCAGCCCCGCGTGAGGCCACGCCTCGCCGTCATCGCGCGCCTCTACCGTTGCTGCTGCCCTCGCTGGCTGACGCTGCTACATGCGACGGCGCTAGTTGCGCTGCTACTGCCCAGCGCGCATCACCGCATGGTCGTGACGGCCTCGACCGTGCCCCTCGCTAGCCTCACCCTGGCTTCGTCGCTACTCGCCGCGCCACCCGCTTGCGAATGCGCCGTCCCGCTTGTTTGCTGCCGCTGCGCTGCTGCAGCCCGACCGTGGCCTCCGCTCGCTAGCCCTGCTGCCCATCGCTACCGGCGCCGCCCTGTTCCCTCGCCCTGCCGTGCTTGCTCCGGCCGGCCATGGCCACCGGCCGCGCACCCCCCGCGGCCATCTCCCGCGTCCGGCGCTGGCGCCCTGGTGCGCCCCTTCCCCCGTGCCCGTTCGGGCGGGTTCACCCGCCCGTTAGCCGCGCCTGCCCCGGGTGGCCTCTAGGCCACTTGCACGCGGGGCCCGGTCCCCTGTAGAAAAAGAAAATAAAAAAATGATGAGGTTTCAAAATACAAATAATAATAAAAATAATTAGGTAATTAATTAACTAGGATTAGTTAACATAATCACTGGATTAGCTGAACAAAATTTAATTAACTAAACCTAGTCTATGACAAAGGTGCCCACCCCTGTTGACCAGCCAAATTTTGACTGGTCAATTGGGACCCTCTGGACCCACATGTCATTCTCTGTGTACACTGTTGTGTACACAGAGCTGGGTGCATCTAGCATTTAATCATTATTTTCGTATTAATAATAATTTCAAAAATTGTTTAAATCTTTGAAAATTAATAGAAAATAAACCATGACTTGGATAAAAAAGTTTTATACATGAAAGTTGCTTAGAATGACGAGACAAATCTGGATACGCAGCCCGTTCGTCCGCCACACATCCCTAGCATAGAGAACACACAACTTTCCCCCTCCGGTTCATCTGTCCGAAAATGTGAAACGCCGAGAATACTTTCCCGGATGTTTCCCTCCTTCGCCGGTACCACCTACTACTGCATTAGGTCACCTCTAGCACCACGTATTGCCATGTTATGCTTTGTGATGCTTTGATTGCTCTGTTATTTATTGTGTTGCCCCTCCGTTACTTCTTTCCGGTAGACCCCGAGACCATGGTTGAACCAGTGATCGACTACTTCACCTTCGAGTGTCCATTTCTATCTGCAGAGCAACCAAGCAAGCCCCCCCCTTGATCACCAGATATCGCCTATTCTTCTCTCTACTGCTTGCATTAGAGTAGTGTACCATGTTACTGCTTTCCGTTAATCCTATCCTGATGCATAGCCTGTCTTTGCTACTACTATTGTTACCTTTACCTGCAATCCTAAATGCTTAGTATAGCATGCAAGTATTCCATCAGTGGCCCAACATTCTTGTCCGTCTACTATGCTATACTATTGGGCCATGGTCACCTCGGGAGGTGATCACGGGTATATACACACTACACTATTATACATGTTACATTGTGGTGACTAAAGTCGAGTTGGCTCGTAGAGTATCCGCAAGTGATTCCGATGTGGGGGGCTTAAAGGACAGGTGGCTCCACCCCGATAGAGGTGGGCCTGGGTTCCCGAAGGCCCCCTGACTGTTACTTTGTGGCAGAGCGACAGGGCAGGTTGAGACCACCTAGGTGAGAGGTGGGCCTGGCCTGGTCAGCGTCCACGGTTATTCCAAAATAACACGCTTAACGAGATCTTGGTATTTGATCTGAGTCTGACCACTGGCCTATACGCACTAACCAACTACGCGGGAACAGTTATGGGCACTTGACGTCGTGGTATCAGCCGAAGCCTTCTTGACGTCAGCGACTAAGCGGCGCGCGCCGGATTGGACTGGAACGCCTGCTCTTGTATTAGGGAGGCTAGGTCTACTTACCGGCCGCGTACGCAACATGCAGGTGTGCAATTGGCGATGGGCCCAAACCCCTACACGCATAGGATTTAGACCGGCATGCTGACCTCTCTGTTGTGCCTAGGTAGGGTTGCGATGTGTTGATATTCCAAGGCCGGGCATGACCCAGGAAAGTGTGTCCGGCCAAAGGGGATCGAGCGTGTTGGGTTATGTGATGCACCCCTGCAGGGAAGTTTATCTATTCTAATTGCCGTGTACCTCGGTAAAAGGACGACCCAGAGTTGTACCTTGACCTTATGACAACTAGAACCAGATACTTAATAAAACACACCGTTTCAAGTGCCAGATACAACCTGATGATCGCTCTCTCACAGGGCGACGAGGGGAGGATCGCCGGGCAGGATTATGCTATGCGATGATACTTGGTTAACTTACCATCTACTCTTTTCTACTGCTTCAAGATGGAGGCTGCCAGAAGTGTAGTCTTGAATAGGACTAGCTATCCCCCTCTTATTCTGGATTCTGCAGTTCAGTCCACATATACTACCCCTTTCATTGATACCAATGCATATGTAGTGTAGCTCCTTGCTTGCGAGTACTTTGGATGAGTACTCACGGTTGCTTTGCTTCCCTCTTTTGCCCCTTTCTATACCTGGTTGTCGCAACCAGATGTTGGAGCCCAGGAGCCAGGCGACACCGTCGACGACTCCTGCTACACTAGAGGTGCCTACTACTACATGTAGGCCACCGTCGACGATCATGAGTAGTTTAGAAGGATCCCAGGCAGGAGGCATGCGCCTCTTTCGATCTGTATCCCAGTTTGTGCTAGCCATCTTATGGCAACTTGTTTAACTTATGTCTGTACTCAAATATTGTTGCTTTCGCTGACTCGTCTATGATCGAGCTCTTGTATTTGAGCTCTCTGGCTTGTAATATGATGCTTGTATGACTTATTTTATTTGTAGAGTTGTGTTATGATATCTTTCCGTGAGTCCCTGGTCTTGATCATACACGTTTGCGTGTATGATTAGTGTATGATTGAATTGGGGGCATCACAAGTTGGTATGAGAGCCGACTGCATGTAGGAATCCCCCTTCCACACTCCTTGGCTGAAGTCGAGTCTAGACATTGCAAAACTTTACTAACATGGATGTCTGTCTTACGGGCTCATGTCGCCATTTGGGTGGTATTAGGATCTCCTATTCCTCGACCTATACTCTGGGACTCTGATCTCTCTCCTATTCGGGTTTAATGAATTTACTAAAATCTAACTTTAGGTCCTCAAAAATACTTTCTCCCGGAGAGCCCCTTCAGTCCAGATGATCGCCGGCTGCACCAGAAGATTTCGAAGATACTCTCCGATATTCTGTCGAGACTTTGTGCCCGTTGCCTTTGCAATTCCCTGCCACGGAAAATCCCTATGGATAAATACTTACACCTGTCATTCTTACTTTGATTCACATTTGATCTTGTTATTACAAGATACCTCGAGAATACTTTGTCCCTACTGCCTTGCAGTTCTTTGCCACCTGAATACCCCTACAAATAATTTCTCGCACTTATCGAGTATCTGCTCATCCCCAGTTGATTCAAGTAATTCACAAAATCTTCGAAATACTATTTGAACTTCCGAAAATCCTGAGCATCCTATTGCTCTTGAAATTCTGGCTTGCTTGCATTATGGTTAATCCCATAAGTCTCGTAATCTTATTGGCGTCCCTTGTCATTATCATTTTGAGTCTGTTGATTCAAAATGTTGCGGATGCTCGCAATCCTCAATCAGATCCTAGAATTCATCCTTCCAGCTCAGACGTCATTTTAAACATGAGCTCGATCTCGACCAATCAAATTGCCATCGATTGTACTGCTAAGGCTATTCAACTTATCCATCCCTAATCAGAGCATTGCTTCTGATCCCTTGTCTTGGAATTCATAATTCCTTTGCATTTGAACTTTGAGTTAGTCAGTTGTTTCTATAATCTGATCTCCTTGCATTCTTTCTTCCTCTAGTTGAGTACCGATGCTCACATCAGATCCCTTGTGGACCACCAGACCCTTTGTCGGATTTTATCCGACAACGTCCTTCATATTCAATAAGCTTGTGAGCCTTTCCTCGGATACATAATGCCTTTGGTAAATTGTATCCTCTGCTTTCTCAAGCATGCTCTACTATCGGGCTTGTGTTATTTATTCTTGAAATTTGTGGTATATGCTCCTAAGATGCCCCGATGGGTTGAACCTATGCCTTCCCCAAACCGTATGAACTCGAAAGTTTTCGCGAGTCATACTCTTCTGTTGTTTCGCCAGATAAAATTTCTACACTACAGTTTCATCAAAAGCGAGAAGTAAAATGAAAGGTTATGCATTGAAGAAGTGGGAGTCGACCTTGAGCCTTTGCGTTCATGCCCATGGACCCGATGCGGAACTTATCATCGAAGCTTCTTGTAATAATAATAGTCCCCTTGTTATAAGTTCGTCTTGTATCTATGTTTAGTCCTTTGCAACCGTGGTTCTGACCATGATTGTTCTTCTTTGATCCCTTTTCTCGGACAAGTTAAAGCACTTGTCTTCTACAGATAAATATGCCTGCCCAACCTCTATTATGATCTACCTTCGAGTATACACTATGGTATCTCGAGAATATCATGGAACTGCATAACTTCTTATGGGTTCTTCATCAACTGTTATTTCTCATCGATTCCAATTTTCCTGGGTTCTGGGTTGTCGTCAACCGAGAACACCGAATAGTGAATCGAGTCCACGCCCCGATTCAATAACTCTAAGTAATTTTCATTGCTTATGACTTTAATAATCCTTCAAGTCATCCCAAGTCTGATTGGATATATCATTATCATGCTAAATTTTAACCGTGCTACCTGGTCCTTACTCCCGGAGCACAACCTTCGACGATGAGCTAAGCTTACGTCGATCTTCCTCGTCTTATCATTTCACCTCGGACAACAAGCTTGATTCCTAGTTGGTGTTGTATCCGTGGTTCCAATAATATTTGCTACATCAATCCTTTTGCTTGAGCAGGCGCTGCTCGATTGCTTCTTTGTGGGGCACTCTTTGAAATCATCATGCCTAGCTAGGGGCGTTAAACGATAGTGCTTGTTGGGAGGCAATCCAACTTTATTTTGATTCCTTGATTTTTGCTCCTGTTTAGTAATAAATAATTCATCTAGCCTCTGTTTAGATGCGGTTTTATGCTTTTAATTAGTGTTTGTGCCAAGTAGAACCTTTGGGAAGACTTGGGGAAAGTCTTAGCGCTCACGAGAATTGCTGCCATTTTTATTTGGAGAGTGCTATTTAGTTAATTCTTTTTGCAGATGATTAATAGATAAATTCCTCAAGTCCAGAAATTTATTTGAGAATTTTATGAGTTCCAGAAGTATACGTTTGATCCAGATTACTACATACTGTTCTATTTTTGACAGATTATGTTTTCTATGTGTTGTTTGCTTATTTTGATGAATCTATGAGTAGTATCGGAGGGTATGAACCATAGAGAAGTTGGAATACAGTAGACATTACACCAATATGAATAAATAATGAGTTCATTATAGTACCTTGAAGTGGTGTTTTGTTTTCTTTCGCTAACGGAGCTCACGAGTTTTCTGTTAAGTTTTGTGTTGTGAAGTTTTCAAGTTTTGGGTAAAGATTCGATGGACTATGGAATAAGGAGTGGCAAGAGCCTAATCTTGGGGATGCCCAAGGCACCCCAAGGTACAATTCAAGGACAACCAAAAGCCTAAGCTTGGGGATGCCCCGGAAGGCATCCCCTCTTTCATCTTCGTCCATCGGTAACTTTACTTGGAGCTATATTTTTATTCGCCACATGATATGTGTTTTGCTTGGAGCATCATTTTATTTACTTTTGTTTTGCTTGCTGTTTGAATAAAATAACAAGATCTGAAATTATTAAATGTTAGAGAGTCTTCACATAGTTGCATAATTATTCGACTACTCATTGATCTTTACTTATATCTTTCGGAGTAGTTTGTCATTTGCTCTAGTGCTTCACTTATATCTTTTTAGAGCACGGTGGTGGTTTTATTTTGTATAAATAGATGAACTCTCATGATTCACTTATATTATTTTGAGAGTCTTTAGAACAGCATGGTAATTTGCTTTGGTTATGAAACTAGTCCTAATATGATGGGCATCCAAGAGGGATATAATAAAAACTTTCATATAAGTGATATCAAAGTTGTGCTAGTTGGGTAATTGTGAATTTGAGGAATACTTGTGTTGAAGTTTCCAAGTCCCGTAGCATGCACGTATGGTAAACGTTGTGTAACAAATTTGAAACATGAGGTGTTATTTGATTGTCTTCCTTATGAGTGGCGGTCGGGGACGAGCAATGGTCTTTTCCTACCAATCTATCCCCCTAGGAGCATGCGTGTAGTGCTTGGTTTTTGATGACTTCTAGATTTCTGCAATAAGTATGTGAGTTCTTTATGACTAATGTTGAGTCCATGGATTATACTCACTCTCACCCTTCCATCATTGCTAGCCTCTTCGGTACCATGCATTGCCCTTTCTCACATTGAGAGTTGGTGCAAACTTCGCAGGTGCATCCAAACCCCGTGATACGATACGCTCTGTCACACATAAACCTTCTTATATCTTCCTCAAAACAGCCACCATACCTACCTATTATGGCATTTCCATAGCCATTCCGAGATATATTGCCATGCAACTTTCCACCATTCCGTTTATCATGACATGTTCATCATTGTCATATTGCTTAGCATGATCATGTAGTTGACATAGTATTTGTGCCAAAGCCACTATTCATAATTCTTTCATACATGTCACTCTTGGTTCATTGCATCCCGGTACACCGCCGGAGGCATTCATATAGAGTCATCTTTTGTTCTAGCATCGAGTTGTAATTATTGAGTTGTAAATAAATAGAAGTGTGATGATCAACATTTTCTAGAGCATTGTCCCAAGTGATGAATCTAAAAAAAGAGAAAGGCCATAAAAAAGAGAGAAGCCCCCCCCCCCAAAAGGGGGACAATGCTACTATCCTTTGCCACACTTGTGCTTCAAAGTAGCACCATAATCTTCATGATAGAGAGTCTTTTGTTTTGTCACTTTCATATATTAGTGGGAATCTTTCATTATAAAACTTGGCTTGTATATTCCAACAATGGGCCTCCTCAAGTGCCCTGGGTCTTCGTGAGCAAGCAAGTTGGATGCACACCCACTTAGTTTCTTTTGTTGAGCTTTCATACATTTATAGCTCTAGTGCATCCGTTGCATGGCAATCCCTACTCCTTGCATTAACATCAATCGATGGGCATCTCCATAGCCCATTGATTAGCCTCGTTGATGTGCGACTTTCTCCTTTTTATCTTCTCCACATAACCCCCATCATCATATTCTATTCCACCCATAGTGCTATATCCATGGCTCACGCTCATGTATTGCGTGAAAGTTGAATTTTTTTTGAGATTACTAAAGTGTGAAACAATTGCTTGGCTTGTCATCGGGGTTGTGCATGATGAGAGCATTCTTGTGTGATGAAAATGGAGCATGACCAAACTATATGATTTTGTAGGGATGAACTTTCTTTGGCCATGTTATTTTGAGAAGACATAATTGCTTAGTTAGTATGCTTGAAGTATTATTATTTTTATGTCAATATGAACTTTTATCTTGAATCTTTCGGATCTGAATATTCTTGCCACAATAAAGAGAATTACATGGATAAATATGTTAAGTAGCATTCCACATCAAAAATTCTGTTTTTATCATTTACCTACTTGAGGGCGAGCAATTAAGCTTGGGGATGCTGATACGTCTCCAACGTATCTATAATTTTTGATTGTTCCATGCTATTATATTATCAACCTTGGATGTTTTATATGCATTTATATGCTATTTTATATGATTTTTGGGACTAACCTATTAACCCAGAGCCCAGTGCCAGTTTCTGTTTTTTTCCTTGTTTTAGAGTATCGCAGAAAAGGAGTCCAATTGACCTGAAACTTCACGGAACTTATTTTTGGAAGGAAAGCAACCCGGGAGACTTGGAGTGCACGTCAGGAAAGCAACAAGGGAGGAACGAGGCAGGGGGGCGCGCCCACCCCCCTGGGCGCGCCCTCCACCCTCGTGGCTCCCCTGACGTATCTCTTCCGCCTATATATATATCCATATACCCTAAAACGATCGAGGAGGAGAATAGATCGGGAGTTCCGCCGCCAGAAGCCTCTGTAGCCACCAAAAACCAATCTAGACCCGTTCCGGCACCCTGCCGGAGGGGGAATTCCTCTCCGATGGCCATCTTCATCATCCCGGTGCTCTCCATGACGAGGAGGGAGTAGTTCTCCCTCGGGGCTGAGGGTATGTACCAGTAGCTATGTGTTTGATTTCTCTCTCTCTCTCGTGTTCTTGAGGTGGTATGATCTTGATGTATCGCGAGCTTTGCTATTATAGTTGCATCTTATGATGTTTCTCCCCCTCTACTCTCTTGTAATGGATTGAGTTTCCCCTTTGAAGTTATCTTATCGGATTGAGTCTTTAATGATTTGAGAACACTTGATGTATGTCTTGCCGTGCATATCTGTGGTGATAATGGGATATCACGTGATTCACTTGATGTATGTTTTGGTGACCAACTTGCGGGTTCCGCCCATGAACTTATGCATAGGGGTTGGCACACGTTTTCGTCTTGATTCTCCCATAGAAACTTTGGGGCACTCTTTGAGGTCCTATGTGTTGGTTGAATAGATGAATCTGAGATTGTGTGATGCATATCGTATAATCATACCCACGGATACTTGAGGTGAAATTGGAGTATCTAGGTGACATTAGGGTTTTGGTTGATTTGTGTCTTAAGGTGTTATTCTAGTATGAACTCTAGGGCTGTTTGTGACACTTATAGGAATAGCCCAACAGATTGATTGGAAAGAATAACTTTGAGGTGGTTTCGTACCCTACCATAACCGCTTCGTTTGTTCTCCGCTATTAGTGACTTTGGAGTGACTCTTTGTTGCATGTTGAGGGATAGTTATAAGATCCAATTATGTTATTATTGTTGAGAGAACTTACACTAGTGAAAGTATGAACCCTAGGCCTTGTTTCCTAGCATTGCAACACCGTTTACGCTCACTTTTATCATTAGTTACCTTGCTGTTTTTATATGTTCAGATTACAAAAACCTTTATCTATCATCCATATACCACTTGTATCACCATCTCTTCGCCGAACTAGTGCACCTATACAATTTACCATTGTATTGGGTGTGTTGGGGACACAAGAGACCCTTTGTTATTTGGTTGCAAGGTTGCTTGAGAGAGACCATCTTCATCCTACGCCTCCCACGGATCGATAAACCTTAGGTCATCCACTTGAGGGAAATTTGCTACTGTCCTACAAACCTCTGCACTTGGAGGCCCAACAATGTCTACAAGAAAAAGGTTGTGTAGTAGACATCAAGCCTCTCGACAAAATTGTCGTGATCATTATCAAAATTTTGACTCCTTCTAGTGTACCAATCAAATTCATGATGATAAGTGCCATCCTCGTCCCTTGGTAATTTGAGTTACCACTGACAACATCCTTACCTTCCTTTCATCACAAACCTGTTCATGTTATGGATACAACTTGCTATCCATGCTTGTATTATGTGTTGCCTTGAAGTATTATTGTATTTTATGTCAAGGATGTTGTGAGGATTGCTCCACCTCTTAAGAATTCTTGATATAGTAATACTTCTCGCCATCTCCGTTCATTTCTTGGTCCGTGTGTTGTTTCTAACCGGAATACCGACCATTGAACTATGATGGGTGAATTCAAAACTTCTACAACCCTAATGCTTTGAACTTAATGGTTGACATTTCATTCTTAGACCATTGGTTATCGAGTCACCATTCTAATATTGGTCGTGCAACCCAGCCTATATTTCGGGTGCACCTTTCAACCAATGTTTAATTGTGTATGTTTTCCTTGAGCATGCCTTATTATATCATTTGATTTGACAAATGTTATCTCCTTGTTCACATAATTGTGGAATCCCATTTTTTTGGAAATCCCGATGAGTTGCCACTAAGTCCATCAGGCACAGCCTCATCCCCTTCTTGGTTTAATGATGAACTCTTGTTTCGGAACTCACTTTCATAGTTCATTTCCTTGAGAATCTTACAATGTCATCTCGACAATTTGTGTTGCACCTTTTTCTTCTCAGGCATCCTGACTCTGAGGTATCCTAACACCAATGATCTGAATCTCGGTTAGATATGACGGTTGGAACATAATTCCATGAGATATAACATTGGTCTTTATATCTTCCGGTAAGGTGATGTCATGCCTAGCACACCGCCGGAGGACCTATTGTAATACTTTCCTTTTTAGCAAGGTTAGCCATTCTTCCATGAGGAAATTGTAAGACTTATTTTATAAGTTGTTCCCGATGGATCCTTTGTGTATCCAAAATCTGACCCTTACTTGATGACCATGTCAGTGCTATCTCGAAGCATGTCTGTGGTACTCCGATCATTAATAAGAACATTTGAAGCACAATGCTAAATTTTCTTCATCAATTATTCGAACACCGTTGTATGGGTAATGTCATGAAAATTCTCTCCCCTTACCTAAAGGGTTTTCTACGTTATATCATGTCATGGATATCATGCTCTGCTTGTCCTTGGGAAGGATATACCCCTAAAATATGTGTTTAAACACATTTTCCTTTCCATTGTTCTGTTTAATCTAATGATCACATTTTCCTTTCCATTGTTTTGTTTAACCTTTCTGGTGTTCTATATGATCTAAGCAGTAATATTCTTCTGCTTATGTAAACATCTAGGTGTACAATCGTGTCGGTAAGGCCCTGTTACTATTGTTGATGACATTCCGATAACCACCGATGGACGAGAACTTTGCCTATTGGTCCGCCTCGTTCAACGAGCAGGAGAATGGTTCTCTTCATCCCTCACCCTTGGTACCGATGTTGTTACCGACATAACTGATAGGCTACCCTCTGACATGCCTTGCGTACATGATCGTGCAAGACATCACCGCCCTTCCTACTTTAACCCACATGGTGGGCCCATAAGCCACAGTTCCACGGGGTCAAAACCTGACTCTCCTATACACCCCCTATTCCCAAAGATATTCCATGCGCGTGGCCTCATAGGTATTTCACGAGCCACCTCCCGCGAGATCGTCAATTCTGCTATTAGACACAAAACTAATTCTCGTTGCTCTGAACCCCTTTCACGCGCTGTTTCAGGCACCGAACAGTTGCCTGCCCGCTCAAAACTTCTCAGGATACCTTCTTACTTTGCTCTCTATATTTTCAATTCGAGAGTTACTTTCTGCCACCTTCCCCGATGTTATCTACCAGATAGTCAACCTTGCATAGGTCTATTCTCTCGGAATACCCACCCTTTATTCTTTCGTAAGTATGATGGAGTTCTCAAAGAAAAGATGCCGACTTCATCATGATGACCTAAAGTAGAGAAATGATGACATCAATGTATTGGATCGGCCTCTTCGAGAAGAGCAAGCCAGAATGAGAAGACCCGCTAGAGTTGCTACCAAACCTTCCCCCTTTCACTACCTCTTAAATCTCAGGACGAGATTTCTTGTAGTGGAGGAGATTTGTTATGCCCGAATAATTAGGCTACAGTAATCCCACGTTAACGATGCCATGTCACCTCGGTTACTGTTGCTAATCTCGTGTTGGATCAAAACCGTTCAAATTTGAATTTGAATTTTTGTCAAACATAAAAAATGATCAAACATGAAAACTAAATAGTTCATCATTGAGCAAAATAATCCATAGGCAATTATAAATTGAATCCAACAGTATTTGAATTATTAAAATGCCCCTAGCTTATTTAAAACTGTACCAAAATGGTAATATTAAATCCATTTCTAGCTATGCCAAATTCAAATGGGATCTAACCTTGCCCAATCTTTTTGTGGTAGTGCAGAATACTCCATTGTATTTATGTGGCCAAGTCCCATGTTTCTACAAAATACTTTGCTAGCTAAAGGAAAATGCAACATAAAAGAATAAAGAAAACAGAAGGAAGAATTAACGAAAAAGGAAAGGGGCCACTGTTGGCTAGGCCTTAGTGCACAGTGTGCAGGCCCAACACAACAGAGCTGACATCGCCTCCCTCCTCCCCGTGTCCCCACGCGCGCGCGCTCGACGCCATTCACCGTTGCCACTGCACCTGTTAGCCGCCCCGCGTCGCTATAGGGCCGCTGAGAGGATAAGGGGAAGCTCCTAAGCCTCCCTGTCATCCTCATCCACTTCCTCTCCTCCATAGTCTCTCTCCCTCTCGATCCCAACCTTGCCCGACGTGGTCGCCGCTGTCGCCGCGTCGATCCCGCGGCCACCGCCTCCCGTTTGCCTCGCCGACGTGCTCGAATGCCTCCCCGACGTCGACTACGTCGATTACACCAAACGGAATGAGCCGGGAAGCCTCTACGTCACCGCCATCTTATTCTCCTTCCTCGGATCACCGCCGTCTGTCGCCGTCGATTCCAGACGCTCTACGCCTCCCCAAGCACACTGCCACCTCCCTACGGCTCCCGGTAAGCCATCGTGTCTTTCCCCTCCCTCTCCCGTACATTTCCTCCACCGTAGCCGCCGTTGCCATTGCCGCTCGAAGCGAGCGCTGCCGTATAGCTCGTCGCCGTCGTTATAGTCATTGCCATGCTCGCCCGAGCACGGGAACGTGCTCAGTGCAGCTCGCCGAGGCCGCCCGTGCCGCTTGCCAACCATCGTCGTCCCCGTAGCGCTGTTCCCGATCGTGGCCGAACTCAGGCGAATTTCTCGGGCTCGCCGCCATCACCATAGGGCCTCCCTGGCCGCGAGACCACCCATACCCGATCTCCGCCTCTGCCTCCGCTCGTCACCGGCGTCGCCCCTGCAGCGTCCCCTGCGCACCCCCTCTTCTCTCCCTCTGCCGGGCCGCTCCTTGGATGCACCACCGCATCCCCGCGCGAGGCCACGCCTCGTCCCTGCTTTGGCCTCGCCTCGCCGTCATCGCGCGCCTCTGCCATTGCCGCTGCCCTCGCTGGCTGATGCTGCTACATATGCAGGCGCGAGTTGCGCTGCTACTGCCCAGTGCGCATCGCTGCATCATCGTGCCGGCCTCGACCGTGCCCCTCACTGGCCTCACCCTGGCTTCGTCCCTACTCGTCGTGCCGCCCGATCGTGATTGCAAGGCCCTAGTCGTTTGCTACTGCCGCGTTGCTGCAGCCCGACCGCGACCTACGCTCGCTTGCCCTACCGCCCACCGCTGCCGGCACCGCCCTGTTCCCTCGCCCTATCGCGCCTGCTCTGGCCGGTCGTGGCCGCCGGCTGCGCACCCCCGTGGCCATCTCCCGCATCCTGCGCTGGCGCCCTGGCGCGCCCCTTCGCCCGTGCCCGTTCGGGCAGGTTCGCCCGCCCGTTAGCCGCGCCCGCCCCGGGTGGCCTCTAGGCCACGTGCACGTTGGGCCCGGTCCCCTGATGACCCACAAGTGTAGGGTATCTATCGTAGCCTTTTCGATAGATAAGAGTGTCTAACCCAACAAGGAGCAGAAGGAAATGATAAGCAGTTTTCAGTAAGGTATTCTCTGCAAGCACTGAAATTATAGGTAACAAATAGTTTTGTGATAAGGTAATTGGTAATGAGTAACAAGTAACAAGTGTAAATAAGGTGCAGCAAGATGGCCCAATCCTTTTTGTAGCAAAGTACGTGCCTAGACAAACTCTTATATGAGGTAAAGCGCTCCCAAGGACACATGGGAATTATCGCCAAGCTAGTTTCATCACGATCATATGATTCGCGTTCGGTACTTTGATAATCTGATATGTGGGTGGACCGGTGCTTGGGTACTGCCCTTACTTGGACAAGCATCCCACTTATGATTAACCCCCATTGCAAGCATCTGCAACTACAACAGAAGTATTAAGGTAAACCTAACCATAGCATGAAACATATGGATCCAAATCAGCCCCTTATGAAGCAACACATAAACTAGGGTTTAAGCTTCTGTCAGTCTAGCAACCCATCATCTACTTATTACTTCCCAATGCCTCCCTCTAGGCCCCAAAAATGGTGAAGTGTCATGTAGTCGATGTTCACATGACACCACTACAGGGATGACAACATACATCTCATCAAAATATCAAACGAATACCAAATTCACATGACTACTAATAGCAAGACTTCTCCCATGTCCTCAGGAACAAACGTAACTACTCGGAAAGCATATTCATGTTCATAATTAGAGGGGTATTAATATGCACAATGGATCTGAACATATGATCTTCCACCAAGTACACCAACTAGCATCAACTACAAGGAGTAATCAACACTACTAGCAACCCACAGGTACCGATCTGAGGTTTGGATACAAAGATTGGATACAAGAGATGAATTAGGGGTTGAGATGAGATGGTGCTGGTGAAGATGTTGATGGAGATTGACCCCCTCCCGATGAAAGGATCGTTGGTGATGACGACGGTGATGATTTCCCCCTCTTGGAGGGAAGTTTCCCCGGCAGAACAGCTCCGCTGGAGCCCTAGATTTGTTCCGCCAAGGTTCCGCCTTGTGGCGGGGGAGTCTCATCCCGAAAGCTTGCTTATGATTTTTTTCCTCGACAAAAGAGTCCATATAGCAGAAGATGTGCATTGGAGGGCCACCAGGGGGCCCATGAGGCAGGGGCGCGGCCCCCACCCTCGTGGCTGGTAGGTGGCCCCCCTCTGGTACTTCTTGCGCTCATCATTTTTTATATATTCTGGGAATAACTTCCGTGAAGTTTCAGGACTTTTGGAGTTGTGCAGAATAGGTCTCTAATATTTGCTCCTTTTCCAGCCCAGAATCCTAGCTGCCGGCATTCTCCCTCTTCATGTAAACCTTGTAACATAAGAGAGAATAGGCATAAGTATTGTGACATAATGTGTAATAACAGACCATAATGCAATAAATATCGATATAAAAGCATGATGCAAAATGGATGTATCAACTCCCCCAAGCTTAGACCTCGCTTGTCCTCAAGCAAAAGCCGAAATCAAAAAATATGTCCACGTGTTTGGAGATAGAGGTGTCGATAAAAACAAAATACGGACATGAGGGCATCATGATCATTCTTAGAGCAGCAACACACATATATATTGTCATATGATCTCTTATGCTAAAGTAATAATTCAATCACAATTTCAACTATGAATCATAAACTTCATTGAGAACCAACAAACTCTAATCTCAGTCATTGAGGCAATTGCAATTTATCATAACATAGGAAAGAGTCAATATAAGAGCTTTTCAGCAAGACCACATACTCAACCATCATTTAGTCTTCCACAATTGCTAACACTCACGCAATATTTATGGGTATGAAGTTTTAATCAGACACATAGAAGGATAGGGGCTTATAGTTTTGCCTCCCAACGTTTTACCTCAAGGGTAATGTCAACAATAATAGTTCATGGAGACTCACATCCAATTAGCTATATATATCAGGATCTTTCCAACACATTGTGCTTGCCAGGATAAAATGTAAAAAGGAAATGTGAAGATCACCATGACTCTTATGTAAGGTAAAAGATAAAAGTAAAAGATAGACCCTTCGCAGAGGGAAGTAGAGGTTATCATGCACTTTTATGGTTGGATGCACAAAATCTTAAGGCAAAAGAACGTCACTTTATATTTCCACTTATGATATGGACCTTTATTATGCAGTCCGTCGCTTTTATTTCTTCCATATCACAAGATCGTATAAAGCTTATTTTCTCCACATTAAAAACATACATATTTAGAGAGCAATTTTTATTGCTTGCACCGATAACTTGCTTGAAGGATCTTACTCAATCCATAGGTAGATATGGTGGACTCTTATGGCAAAACTGGGTTTAGGGATATTTGGAAGAACAAGTAGTATCTCTACTTGGTGCGAAGGAATTGGCTAGCATGAGAGGGAAAGGCAAGCTCAACATGTTGGATGATCCATGATAATATAATTTATCTCAGATGTAAGAAAACATAACCCATTACGTTGTCTTCCTTGTCCAACGTCAACTCTTAGCATGTCATACTTTAATGAGTGCTCACAATCATAAAAGATGTCCAGGATATTATATTTATATGTGAACCTCTCTTTCTTTATTACTTCCTATTAATTACAATGATGACCAAAACTATGTTTGTCAACTCTCAACAACTTTTATTCATCATAATCTTTATATATGAGCTCATTACTCTCCATAAGATCCATATGATCTCTTTATTTCTTTTTATTTCTTCTCTTTTATTTTATTTAATTCCCTCAAGATCATAGCAAAATAATCAAGCCCTTGACTCAACACTAAACTTTATTATATATATAGCTCACGGACTCGATTACATAGAAGGACCATAAAGCAAAACTCACAACTATATCATACTAAAACTTTATTCTACTATATCAATATATTATCAAAAGGATCGAACTAAGAAAAACGGTAAAGATAAAAGTGATGGTGATACGATACCGGGGCACTCCCCCAAGTTTGGCAGTTGCCAAGGGGAGTGCCCATACCAGATACTCAGTTCTTCTTTGTTGGTGAAGAAGATGTTGGTTTTGTTGATGGCATAGGATTCTTCCTTAATTTGCGCTTGAGGATAGAATTTTGATCCCTTAGATCATCGATCTCCTGCTCAAGGCTTAATATCTTCTTGCATAATTCCTGTTTGTTTTCCTGCAAGAGGCGAAAAGGGATAAACTCGATCTTAGGTTTCTTTGCTCTATCAGGGAGGCTTGACTTTTTGAACTCCACATGCATGTCCCCAGGTTGAGGTAATGGGACTTCATTTTCATCTGAGCTCGTCTCCTCCTTTCCCTTAGGTTCATAATCCTCTTCTTCTTTCGTAGTCCAGCCACAATGCTCCACATCCCCATAGACCTTAGATTCTGCAAGGTAATCAGCCACATAGCTTTCTCCATCCGAATCCTGGGACGACATGTTGCTCAGATCTGCAGCAGGACAGCTCGAAACAAAGACAAGAGATATTTGCGTGATACGGTGGTCAAAACCTTTGGGATATTATATAATGAATTTTTACCGACCAAAAGAAGTATCGTACAAGAAAACGGAGTCCAGAGAGCACACGAGGTGCCCACGAGGCTGGGGGGCGCTCCTAGGGGGTAGGGCGCGCCCTCCACCCTCATGGAAGCCCCATGTACTTTTCGGTCTGCTTCTTATTTTCCTATTTTTTATATATATTCCAAAACGGAGAAATATTTCCATTAGAACTATTTTGGAGTCGGTTTACTTACCGTACCATGTACCTATTCCTTTTCAGAGTCTAAAACGTTCCGGAAAGTGTCCCTTATATATTCCTCCGGGGTTACGGTTTCAATAACATTAGTTTCAACATTTATGGGATTACCTGAGATATAATGTTTAATTCTTTGACCGCTCACCACCTTCGGATTTGTGCCTTCGAAATTGTTGATTTTTATGGCACTGGAACGATAGACCTCCTCGATAACGTAAGGACCTTCCCATTTAGAGAGAAGTTTGCCTGCAAAAAATCTTAAATGAGAGTTGTATAGCAATACATAATCACCTACATTGAACTCACATTTTTTATCCTTTTATCATGCCATCTTTTAACTTTTTCTTTAAACAGCTTGGCATTTTCATAAGCCTGGGTTCTCCATTCATCAAGCGAGCTAATGTCAAAAAGCCTCTTCTCACCAGCAAGTTTGAAGTCATAGTTGAGCTCTTTAACAGCCCAATATGCCTTATGTTCTAATTCAAGAGGTAAGTGACATGCTTTACCATAAACCATTTTATACGGAGACATACCCATAGGATTTTTATATGCAGTTCTATAGGCCCATAATGCATCATTAAGTTTCTTGGACCAATTCTTTCTAGATCTATTAACAGTCTTTTGCAAAATTAATTTGAGCTCTCTATTACTCAATTCTACTTGACCACTAGACTGTGGGTGATAAGGAGATGCAATTCTATGATTAACGTCATACTTAGCAAGCATTTTACGAAAAGCACCATGAATAAAATGTGAACCACCATCAGTCATTAAATATCTAGGGACTCCAAACCTCGGAAAAATAAATTCTTCAAGCATCTTAATAGAGGTTTTATGATCAGCACTACTAGTTGGAATAGCTTCTACCCACTTAGTAACGTAATCAACAGCAACTAGAATATGTGTATACCTGTTAGAGGAAGGAAAAGGTCCCATATAATCAAAGCCCCAAACATCAAATGGTTCAATAATAAGTGAATAATTCATAGGCATTTCTTGACGTCTACTAATACTACCAATTCTTTGACATTCATCACAAGACAAGACAAACTTACGAGCATCCTTGAAGAGAGTAGGAAAATAAAAACTGTATTGCAATACCTTATGTGCAGTTCTATCTCCAACATGGTGTCCTCCATAAGCCTCAGAGTGACACTTGCGTAGGATATGTTCCTATTCATGCTCAGGTACACAACATCTAATAATACCATCTACTCCTTCTTTATAAAGATGTGGGTCATCCCAAAAGTAATGTCTCAAATCATAGAAGAACTTTTTCTTTTGCTGGTATGTGAAACTAGGTGGTATAAATTTAGCAACAATATAATTAGCATAATCAGCATACCATGGAGCAGTTCGAGAAGCATTTATGACATTTAATTGTTCATCAGGAAAGCTATCATCAATAGGTAGTGGGTCATCAAAACATTTTCTAACCGAGACAAGTTGTCTGCAACGGGGTTCTCAGCTCCCTTTCTATCAATAATATGCAAATCAAATTCTTGTAGTAAGAGAACCCATCTAATAAGTCTAGGTTTAGCATCTTTCTTTTCCATAAGATATTTAATAGCGGCATGATCAGTGTGAACGGTTACTTTAGAATCGACTATATAAGGTCTGAACTTATCACAAGCAAATACAACTGCTAAAAATTCTTTTTTAGTAGTAGCATAGTTTCTCTGGGCACTGTCTAGAGTTTTACTAGCATATTGATTAATGTCGGTGTCAAAACCGGCGGATCTCGGGTAGGGGGTCCCGAACTGTGCGTCTAGGCCGGATGGTAACAGGAGGCAGGGGACACGAAGTTTTACCCAGGTTCGGGCCCTCTCGATGGAGGTAAAACCCTACGTCCTGCTTGATTAATATTGATGGTATGGGTATTACAAGAGTTGATCTACCACGAGATTAGAGAGGCTAAACCCTAGAAGCTAGCCTATGGTATAATTGTTGATGTGTGTGTTGTCCTACGGACTAAAATCCTCCGGTTTATATAGACACAGGATAGGGTTAGGGTTACATAGAGTCGGTTACAATGCTAGGAGATCTGAATATCCGTATCGCCAAGCTTGCCTTCCACGCCAAGGAAAGTCCCTTCCGGACACGGGACGAAGTCTTCAATCTTGTATCTTCATAGTCCTGGAGTCCGGCTGAAGGTATAGTCCGGCCATCCGGACACCCCCTAATCCAGGACTCCCTCAGTAGCCCCTAAACCAGGCTTCAATGACGACGAGTCCGGTGCGCAAATTGTCTTCGACATTGCAAGGCGGGTTCCTCCTCCAAGTACTTCATAGAAGATTTTGAACACAAAGGTAGTGTCCGGCTTTGCAAAATAAGTTTTTCCACATATTGCCACAGAGAGAATAATATTTACACAAATCAAATCTGCTAACGTATTCTGTAGTGTGACATCGCACCACGGCCAAGCTTTTATTCGAACTGTTTTACTGTCCCATCTCAGCGCGTTATGCGAGGCGGTTTCCTTGGCACGTCTTGTTAAAGCAGAGATCATGTCCCCTTATTCCGAGATTCTCATCAATACGGGCGTGGGTAACCCAACCACGCCTTTGATTACGGCGTTTGGGAGATAAGCGAGTTTCATCAGGCTAGTGGGGACATGTAGTTGCGTCCACCCATATAAGGGGATAAGGATCCACCTTTTCACCTACGCCTTCTTCCTCCTTCGCCTATCCATTCTCGCGCACTCGAGCTCCAGCGCCCAAGTCCGCACTCCTCACCTCAACCTTCTCCAGCCATGTCCGGAGCGGGAGGCAAGTGGATGGTCTCCTCCGTCACGGAGGGACACATCAAAAAGCTGAGGAAGGTCGGATATCTGGCTAGCGACATCGCGCACCGGCTTCTCGAAACGGGGCAGCTGATCCCCACTCCCAGGCCCCATGAGAGGGTGGTATTCCTCCCCCATTTCCTCCACGGACTGGGCTTCCCTCTGCATCCATTTGTCTGGGGGCTCATGTTCTACTACGGCCTGGATTTCCATGATATGGCCCCGAATTTTGTCCTCAACATCTCGGCGTTTATCGTCGTGTGCGAGGCTTTCCTCCGCATCCGCCCCCATTTCGGCCTATGGCTTAATACTTTCAACGTCAAGCCGAAGGTGGTGCACGGCAGCCAGGCGGAGTGCGGCGGGGCCATGGTTGGCAAGATGGCCAATGTCCTATGGCTCGAGGGCTCCTTTGTGGAGACCCAGAAGGGGTGGCAATCGGGGTGGGTTTAAATCACCGAGCCACGCGACGCCGAATGGGTCGCACCCCTGAGTTCCGGTCCGGACCCCCAACGCGGCTCACATCCTGGAAAGAGACGGGCCTGTCGTGGGGTAAAAAAGGAGAGCCGACCGGACTCCAAACATGCATCAAAACCTTGGTGGACAGGAAGCTTAAACTTGTCAACGTAGTCCAGGTTATGCTCATCCGCTTGATCCTCCCGTGTCAACAACGGGCTTTCAACCTGTGGGAGTTCAACCCGGCGCGGCACCAAACTCTGAGCAGGCTCTTCGACACGACGTACGAAGATGTATGGAAGGTGCTTTTCAAGGGCGCCGTGGCTCCCGCATCGGCTACTGAGGATCGCGGATTCAGTGCACAGCGTCACGCTCTTGCGGTAAGCTGTCTTTTTCCTTTTACAGGGTATCAGTGTTTCATAGTTTGACTCCATGCGGGATCTAAGCTCCCTTTCTGTCGGGGATATACCCCGCGGTATAAACCGCCGGATGTATGACCCGGCTAGAGTTTGGCGATTCACTGACGACCCACTTGGACATGGCGGTTTACGATTCATTGGTAATCCGGTAGGCGGGTCAGAGGAGCGACAAGACCCGGTGGCCCAACGGGCGGTTTATGGAAGGCCGGATCATGCTATGGTGGGTCGGTTTAAGAGAAAAGGCATGAGGAATATGTACTTTACAAGGAAGACCCAGACTTGTATCCGGTTTGTATTAGAGATAGATTAGTCCTTATCTTAATAGGACTCCACATGTAACCCGCCCCTTCAACATATATAAGGAGGGGCAGGGCTCCCCAAAGAGGGACAAGTTAGAAAGGACAAGCTACAAGCAAGAAGAAACAATCTTAGGGCTAGACACAAAGAGGAGAGCCAGTTTATGGTGACTCCCTCGTGATGATAATGAGACCTAGCCTCAAACAGCATGTAGGGTTTTTACCGGATGATGTTTCCCGGGGCCCGAAGCTGTCTAAATCCCTGTCTTGTATTGCGTCTCTCGATTCCACTCAACCCCTCTCAAGCTACCACATAGATGCGTTGGCCTCGCGACTAAGTCCTGACACTAAGGACATCTGACGTGACAATTCCACGACAGTTGGCGCCCACCGTGGGGCCTGCGCATGATGGTGTTGAGTTCTTGAAGGGATCTTTCACAGGGATCGAGATGTTCATAATTTTTCGGATGAAGGATAGCCAGTTTTTAAGTAATTAGGGTTGCAGTCTGTTCGTTGCTGCCGTCCTGCGATTTATCTGGTGGGTTTTAAGTCATCTGAAACCGACGAGTTTGGAGACTCCAAAGGAGCTAGTGTTTCTAATACAGCTACAGGCCACAAGGCGAGTTACTATTATGACACGGATTCGCTACTGTGATTTTTCATCAAGCCGTTTTCTGCTCTGGGTTGACCCCGAGCAAATTCCTCGCCGAATCACTGCTGTTGACCTCAAAGCTGCTGCCAGAATCAGACTTAAGCTGGACTTGGTCTCGCTGGTATTTCCTCCACTGCCGCCGGTTCAACCAGATCGTTTTCCTATGCAAAAGTCGGATGTACATAACCTGTTATTGGATGATCTGTATACAACCTTTACAAGGAGACACGAGCCGCGGGGTTTAATCTCTAGCGCTAGGTTAAAAAAAAGGGGGGGTGCGGCATGGGCGACTCGGAAACCGGCCACGACCCGTTGGATGACGTGCAACTACTACTCCGTATCAAGCAAGATACGCCATGTCCTGACAGAGGACCTGTTAGCCCGGCTGAGATCTGAATAAACAAGAAAGGAAGCTGATTCAAGAATTAAGGAAAGGAAAAAGTTGCCAGGTTGGACTGGCCCTTGAGGCAACCTACAGCGCCCCGGTTCCTCATATGAAGCAGAGCGCCTACGGCAACACGGAAACGACCGTTGACCCGTCCGGCAGCTTGCACGTCTGCGGCCTCGTCTCGCTGAGCCACCTCACCATTGACCCGCCTGGCGGCTTGCACCTCTGTGCCTCCGCCTCTCCGCCCTGCAACCCACGTGGGTGGTAATGCTACATGGAGATAGACGAAGGCCATTAAAAAAGATGATGGCATTATACTACGGAGGCACGTTTGGCTGTGCCGCGCAGCTTCACGGACACACGTATCGTGGTACATTTTACATCAACGTGCCGGCCAAATTTGCCGGTTCGCGTCACCTTACAACAGCACGGACGACCCGTCGTCCACCCTCGCCGCTGGTTCACGCGTTTGCACCGGTTTATAACGCGGAGGACAACTGGCTCGTCTGTGCCGGCTTACAAAGCCGCGTCCGATTCATCACTCCGAAGCCGCTTTGGCTGCTGCGATGGTTGTACTGTCCACCCAAACATCAGGTGGTATTCATATAAATTTATGTATTAAACACTTATTGATTTTTGTCAAAAAACAATTACTTTGTCCTGTAATATTTTTACACAGGACAATTTTTATGCCATTTGCGGACACATGTATTGCGGTCCGGGTTACATCAACGTGCCGGCCGACTCATCCGTCTGCACCACCTTACAACACCGCGGATGATTCGCACCGGTTTACAACGCGGAGGATAACTTGCTCGTCCGCACCGGTTTACAACACGGAGGACAACTTGCTCGTCCGCACCGGTTTACAACACCGCGGCCGGATCATCCGTCTGCTCATCTGGCCGACTCGGCCGTGATTAATTTTAGCATCACTGTGGTGATCATCAACTCCATGGCGGATAATTTCTGGCCTAACACATCAGGTGATATCCATCTAATATATATTTTATTAGGGCATATTATTTTTGTCAAAGAGCAGTTTATCTTTGCCTTGGTCTGCAATATTGTATGCAGGACCATTATTCATTATAAACGTGGTTTATACCATGGGTACGAAGCATGCGCTGGCAACGTCCTGCCCGGTGTTCGTCTGTGCCACATTACACGGTGAATGGACGCGTGCAAGACGCCGCCCTTACGGCCCGGTTTACATCAACTTGCCGGGACCGTGCCTTCGTTTGACTCGCCCGTCCGAACCGGTTTACAACGCCGCGACCGACTCATCTGTCTGTGCGGCCTCTGATGCTGCGATCGTATTTTCCGTCTGTCTCTCGCGGCCTGGTCTACATCAACATACCGGGCCGCACCGTCTGCATGAGCTGTTTATTGGATATGAGCAAGTCACAGCTTGGGTAGCCCGGTTTTCTTTGAAATTGGAGGCAAATTATCGTCAACCGCCGTCTGCACTGGATGGCTCAATAAGCAAGCACACAAGTCGCCGCCATTACAGTTCTGGTTAACTTCAGAACGCCAGTTGGAAGGAACCATTGGCCAAGTTGCTAACACAGCTCATACAGGATCATTTATAACCTGCCGCAGTCATCCCAACCTTCTGTGGATTCACATCGTGCTATCAACACCAATGATATACAAGTTATGCCGGTTTATATCACGGTCGAACATGGAGAATCTCAAGCCAACTCCTCGAGTCACCTTTGAGACTTGGGGGCTACGATGACATAACTCAGCAAATCTTGCCAGTTTCAGCAAAGTTAAAAACCCAGGACGATGGAGGGAAAGATAACCCGGTCCCGGAGGCTACTGTTATGAAAATTTAAAGGCTGTTGGAAAATTTCCGTCTTAGAAAGTATATAACAGTTACAAAATCCCGGCTCAGTGAAGAAGTTCCGGATCATCAGAAAGGATTCTGGTTTAAAATCTGGCTCAAGGGAAGTCAGTCTCACTGAAGCTCTCAAGTATCCAGTTTACAATCCGGTTCAAGGGAAATATATTCTCCCACAAAGCTCTCAAACTCTCAAATCCGGTTTAAAAATGTCCGATTCAAAAAGGAATTAACTTCTCGCAAGTTCGAGTTGAAAGGCCATCAGAAAATTTCCGGCTGAAAATGAAGATTCCGGTTTACAATCCGGTTCAAGGGAAAGATGTCTCCCACAAATCCTTGAAGCTCTCAATATCCGGTTCAAAATCCCGGTTCAAGAAGGATTTATCTCTTGCAAAAAGTTAAAGGGTGCCAAAGAAGACTTGCTGCCATGATGCGCGGTCCAAACATGGGTATCATGCCTTATTGGCTTATCATATTATTGGTTACTTGGGGGCTTGGTCGTATCCGAACCATAGCCACGCCTCTTGATCGGCCTAGTGCCATAACATCACTGGGGGCCTTGGTCGTGTCCGAACCAACGCGACACGTTTTGATAGGCGACAGCCACCAGATCACTTGGGGACATGGTCAAGTCTGAACCAGTCACGCCTCTTGGTCGGCCTAAGGACACAAAATCACTTGGGGGCTTGGTCGAACCCAAACCATTGCCACGCCTCTTGATCTGGCATATATGCCATGAATCATTTGGGGACCTGGCTGACTTGAACCATAGCTACACCTTATTGGGAGCTTGGTCGTGTCCGACCATGGTAACACCATCTGATCGGCTCAGTAAAGCCTCTTTTTGCAAATGGTCTTATCATTGCCTTTGCTTCCATATTTTTTTCATAACTGTTATTTGATTTTTGTTGCGTTTTTTAAACCGACAACATTTTAATCCGGTTCAACTGTCAATTACAAATTGACGGAACACGGTCAAATCTTAATCCGGAGGCCATCTGCCCGGTTTGATTTTCTGTTACCATCCTATTATGGAGTAAACCGGTGTTTATCAACCCGGCTTGACTTTCAATTACAAGTTGTCAATACAAGATCAAGTTATAATCCAGAGACTATCAGCCTGGTCTGGTTTGACTACGAGTCGCCAGTATTATATATGGTTAAACCGGTGTTTATCACAACCCGGTACGGTTTATCATCAACCGGCACAGTATGAAAGGAGTTATCATTACTCAAGATTGGGGTTATCACTCTTACTACAAAAAATTGGTAAACCAATGATGTGATTCAATATCACAGGTATGATATATTTCATTGATTATTCTTAAGTGCAGCCTTGGTTATAAACCTGGGTTATATGTTGGGCATTATGACCCGTCCGGCGGTAAACCGCCAGGACACTTTAAACTTGTTGTATGCAGAGACAGGTTGAATAAAGCATGATGATAAATTATCCGGTGTTTATTAAACCGGCCTGGCTTTAAGATGATAAGTCGCCAGTATATGATGGGAAATTATCCGGAGTTTATTAAACCGGCCTGGCTTTGGACTATACGTCGCCAGTATATATTTGGATTGCACCATTGGAATCATGCGCTTATAAATGATTGGGTTATATTATTCAAATAGCCAAATTTGGCTGAATTTTCATTATGATATTGGATGAATTTTTCATACCGGATTATATTATCTTGAATAGCCAACATGGCTGGATTTTTATGGTTATTAGTAACCGGTATTATTGAGTTTTCAAAGTCGCTTTAGCGCAACAGTTATTATTTTATCAAAGGATATGATTTATTCTACAATGGAAGGAATAGTCCCGAGTCGCTGCAGGCTCACGACCCGGCACTTGGGGGCTACATTATTCAAATTGAGATTACATGCAAGTCTCATGTCGCTGCAAGCATGCACCATGACACTTGGGGGCTAATGCAAAGTAATTTTCTGCTCATATTATTGAAGACCCGGCTCATCACATTATAATGAGCCGGCCCTTGGGGGCTACCAATTGCTCCTGTCAACAACTCAAGGTACACAAGTTAAATCCATTATATTGAAGGGTCCGCTGCTCAATTGGTAAAGTACAAGGCTCTTAACCTTATGGACGTGGATTCAAGCCCATGATGGGGGTTACATCATATGATGTTATTTTCATTGAAATATATATCAAGTCCCAGCTCAATATTATCTTACTAAGCCGGCCCTTGGGGGCTACACATCATTGCTCAAATCTACATGATTATATTTACAAAGTCCCTGCTCATTATTGCATAAATGACCCAGCCCTTGGGGGCTACACTGGTTGAAGTTTTATGAGTATAAGGCAATTTCAAGTCCCTGGTTGCTGCAAGCATGACAACCCGACACTTGGGGGCTACATAATATGGAGTATTCAGTTTTTACTAAGTGACTGGGATGAACAACATGGATTTCTTCTTAAGTGGCAGTATTTATATTGAAGCAAGTCTTAAGCCATCACTTTGTTCTGCTCAAGACTTGGGGGCTACAGGTATTATATTATTATCGAAGAACTATTTTCAAATTCTCTGTTTTGAGCAAACTGGATTAACCCGGCGTCACCAATCATTATGACCCTGTGTCTGTAACCCGGCGTCATCAATAATCATGAACCGGCATTAGCAACAATCATGAACCGGTGTTGGCAACAATCATGACCCGGAGTTATCAGTTTTTATAACCAGACAATGGTGGTAATCATAAACCGGCAAGTTTTACATCTTCAAGCCGGCTGGATATCAGTTGAATATTTCAGAGACTAATATTTTTGTCAAGTCAAAGCATTGAAGGCCGATTCAAATGGATTCTTTATTTACAAATATCTTCTGCAAGCAAATTGATTATGAAGATGGTTATTAACTTGGAAGGAAGAAATGACAAGGATTTAAGGATGATCAAGTGCCGGCTTACAAGTATATTTAAACCGGAGCACAACCCGACAAATTTGTTCTTGTTGCAGATCAGTTTAACATGGATGAATCCAAATTAAATTGGGGGTTAATGTCGGGGATATACCCCGCGGTATAAACCGCCGGATGTATGACCCGGCTAGAGTTTGGCGATTCACTGACGACCCACTTGGACATGGCGGTTTACGATTCATTGGTAATCCGGTAGGCGGGTCAGAGGAGCGACAAGACCCGGTGGCCCAACGGGCGGTTTATGGAAGGCCGAATCATGCTATGGTGGGTCGGTTTAAGAGAAAAGGCGTGAGGAATATTTACTTTACAAGGAAGACCCGGAGTTGTATCCGGTTTGTATTAGAGATAGATTAGTCCTTATCTTAATAGGACTCCACATGTAACCCGCCCCTTCAACATATATAAGGAGGGGCAGGGCTCCCCAAAGAGGGACAAGTTAGAAAGGACAAGCTACAAGCAAGAAGAAACAATCTTAGGGCTAGACACAAAGAGGAGAGCCGGTTTACGGCGACTCCCTCGTGATGATAATGAGACCTAGCCTCAAACAGCATGTAGGGTTTTTACCGGATGATGTTTCCCGGGGCCCAAAACTGTCTAAATCCCTGTCTTGTATTGCGTCTCTTGATTCCACTCAACCCCTCTCAAGCTACCACATAGATGTGTTGGCCTCGCGACTAAGTCCTGACACTAAGGACATCTGACGTGACAATTCCAAGACACTTTCCTTTGACATGATTGGCAGGTGACATCCGGACAGATCAACTGTCCGGCTCCTTTGCCCGAAGGCCCAACGGACGCTCAACTGGCGAAGCTGCTGGTTCCGGCACCCTATGTGGTGCCAGAGAAGAAGGCCAAGAAGAAGGCCACGGGGACTCGAAAGAGTGCCCGGCGCCCGGAGGTGTCGGATTCATCATCCGACCAATCCAAGACGCACTCCTCCCACGAAGATGAGGAGGAGGAAGAAGAGACCCCTCCCCCTCCAGCAGGGGAAGGGAAGAAAAGGAAGGCCACCCCAACCGGGGAGGCCGAGGGGTCCAAGAGAGGGAGAACCCCTCCTCCGGACTACTCCACCAAGGCCGACGACGGCGAAGAAGAGTGGCCGCCCAGGGCCAAGCCCCTGGCGAAATCATAAGTATCCGGATACCGAAGTGATTTCATAGTATTCATTTATTGCACATCTTTCCTTTATGTCGAATATGTTTATGCAGCCCACCCAAAGACCGCTCGACGCGTCGTCGAGCGGCTCACTGGACTCGTCGGACGTGAACTCGCTACCGACGGCTTCCTTCCCCCGCCCTACAGACGACACCGAAGTGTTGTCCCAACAGGGTCCAATCTGGGAGGAGGTGGTCCTGGAGGCGCCGCAAGGCCACCTCCCGGACTCCAGGAGTAAAGGGGACGAAACCCCCCAGGGCTCCAAGTCCGGCCCTAGGCCGGACACCGCTCCGGAACCTTCAAAGGTTCCAGAGTCCGGCGGGGAACCTCCCTCCAAGAGGAGCAGGCCCGCCGTGCCGATGACCTCCCTCCAATCGGAGGCGCCGGACAATATGTTGGAGGCGCTCCAAGGCGCCTCCATCGACGAGGGGCACCGCACTATTATGAGTGCGGTGATCCAGAAGGTTCAGTCCGCCAAGAGCAGACTGACTGAAGCTTGTACAAGCCTTTTAACAGGCTTTGAGGTAAGTAAAGAATGTGTAAATAACATTACCGCATAGACAATAGCCCCTGATGCTCTGTTTGGCGTTCGAAAAGAAAAGCCGAATAGAGGATCAAATAAAAATCGCAGGAGTCTAAAAAGAGTCAATATGCGTGTGCAGGCTTCCCTGCTGGCGTCCGCCGCACTGACTACGGAAGTGGACGTGCTAAAGAAGAACCTCGAGCAGTCCGAGCAAGAGCTCGGATGTGCCAAGAAGTAGCTCGAGGACAATGAAGGTAAGAAATACCTTGTTTAAATTAAATATATGTATATATAAAAAGGTGCAATTGCAAAATATGACAGGATTATCGTGGCTATTGTAGGGGCCACGTCTGAGCTGGCGACCCTGAAGCAAGCGCTGCTCGAGGCCGAGAATAGGTCGGCCGCGGAGCACGTTGAGCGAGAAAAGTATGAGGCTGAGGTTGTCAAGGTGCGGCAAGAGCTCCAGGCTCTCATGGAAAAACATGAGAGTTTGGAGCGTGACTCAAGGATGCGAGCGTCCGAGCTCGCGGCAGCTACTGAAAGTGCCAAGTCTGCCAAGGCCGAATCCCAGAAGACCCTCCAGGAGTTGGATGAGGTGAAGAAGATAGCGGCGGGTAAGGCATTCTTTATGCAAAGTAAACACATAAGCGTGAGTTACTTGTTACTTACCCGAATCTGGAGTTCTCCAGGCGTGTTCGCAGACCTTCCCCGGAGTGTATCTGATGCCGCCGCATTCTATCGAGCCGAGGAGGGCAGCTCGACGGAGAAGGTGTTCTGGTCTCAGTACGCTAAGGTCGGACACCCCGTGCCCCTGAGCGACCAGTTGAAGCAACTGGTCGAGTTCCACAAGGCGGACGAAAAGGCCATGAAGGGCCTCATAGTTTGGCTGTGGCCTGGAGAGGCTCAGCCTGCGAGCTATTTCGGGCTGGTGCAGTGGCTGGTGGAGGCCTGTCCAAGGCTCGAAGTCATCAAGTGCTCCGTCTGCATTGAAGGTGCCTGTAGGGCCCTTGCCCGTGCGAAGGTGCACTGGGGCAAGCTGGATGCTGAGAAGCTTGTGAAGGACGGGCTACCATCGGGGAAAGAGCATCGTAAGCCCGAAAATTATTATAAGGATGTTCTGAAGGGTGCCCGCCTTGTGGCGGAGGAATGTTCTATGGATGTAATTTTTGAGTAAAACTCGCTCGTTTTGTCCTGTGCGCTGAAAACTTGTTCATATGCGCTTAAGCAATGCTGTTTGAATTTAAAATATTACCTTATGTGCGGCTGTTTATAAATACTGAGAGATGGCGAGTCGTCGGCTTCTGCCCCCTTGCCGCTAGTGCTGGGGTGTTTGGGGATAAACCTGGGCACTCTTTTTCCCATATTTAGGTCCTTCGAGGGAGGCGCTCAGCCCGACGAACGAGGCAATCGGACTATAATGCGTGAACACTCTCACTTAGCCATAGAATTCTATAATTTTAAATTTTGGCGAAGCCCCTAGTATTCGGAAGACCGAGTTCGGGGCGCTATCCACGCCTTGGCCGGACAGAGCGGGCTCCTCGCCCTAAGCGACATAAGTCTTTAGGGACTCGAAAAAACCTCTCGAACAGCGACCAGCTCTCGCCTCATCATGACGGTCAGTTTTAGCTTTCTCCACCGAGGTGCTCGACCCATCTCAACCGGGCACAATCGTAGTGGTTCTCCTAGTTCTACCTTAGCCGATATAGCGGAACGTAAGGCATGAAAACATAGGAGCCGGGCAAACCTAACTATTCACCCAAGACATGATTCGGAGCCGATGCATATAATGCTATAAGTTCGGGGTGCCGTACTTGTTAAAGTGTTCGGACTTCTCACACCATGTTGAGGGGTACGGAAGCCCCTGGCGTATTTTGGCCGTACCAAAGTGTACGGGTGCAACATGTTGTTAAGGAACATATATAAATATATAAAAAAGAGTAATGCAAAAATAGACAAAAGCTATGCATTGTTTATTAAAAAGAGCTACGATCAAAGCAGAACGATACAAATAATGCGATAAGCAAAAGGTTGGACTATGTAACATGTCCGCTCCAGGGGCAAGCTGTGGAATAATGTGCGAAACAGGTATACTTCTCGTGATAGAGACCACCTGGGAGTTTCGTAATGCGGCGTGGCTTGGCTGCTTCCCTGGTTCTTGCATCGTTTGTGCGGCAACTGAACTGCCGAACAGGCCTTCCGAAGAGTGGATCCCTAAAAGTAAGAGAAAATTTAAAAAATCGGCAGCCCCTGGTGCGGTTTAAGCCGTGTTTCGGGCGTGCCGTGGTGGTGCCCCTCCCCCTATGCCCATGGTATCTCTAGAGCGTAGTTATGTATGCGAAGTACTAGCGTCGCCTTTTTGCGAGGGTTGGGGTTGGGGCCGCATTGCTACGCCTGCTCGGATTGTGCCAGGCGGTCTTGTTGTAGGTTACTTTGGGCGCGCTTGACGGTGTCCGGTTGTTTAGTGGCCGGACTGGAGAACTGCCTAAAGAGGCTGCTTTGAACTTCCGCCGCAAGGGCCGCCATGTGCTCCTCTGTTCGGAGGGAGCGTTCGGTGTTTCCATTGACCGTAATTACTCCTCGAGGGCCTGGCATCTTGAGCTTAAGGTATGCGTAATGCGGTACCGCATTGAACTTTAGCGAATGCGGTTCGCCCGAGCAGTGCGTGATAACCACTGCGAAACGAGACTATGTCGAAGATTAACTCCTCGCTTCGGAAATTATCTGGAGATCCGAAGACCACTTCAAGTGTGACTGAGCCTGTACAGTTGGCCTCTACACCTGGTATTACGCCTTTAAAGGTCGTTTTGGTGGGCTTAATGCTCGAGGGATCTATGCCCATTTTCTACACTGTAACCTGGTAAAGCAGGTTCAGGCTGCTACCGCCGTCCATAAGGACTCTAGTGAGATGAAATCCGTCAATAATTGGGTCTAGAACCAATGCGGCGAAGCCGCCGTGACGGGTGCTAGTGGGGTGGTCCCTTCGATCAAAGGTGATCGGGCAGGAGGACCATGGGTTGAACTTTGGGGCGACTGGCTCTATCGCGTATACGTCCCTTAACGCGTGCTTCCACTCCCTCTTGGGGATGTGGGTTGCATATATCATGTTCACCATCCGCACTTCTGGGGGAAAACCCTTCTGTCCCCTATTGTTCGGCGGCCAGGGCTCCTCGTCGTCATCGCTATGCAGCACCTTGGCTTCGTTTTTGGCGTTTAGCTTGCCTACCTGCTTGAACACCCAACAATCCCTGTTGGTATGATTGGCCGGCTTTTCGGGGGTGCCATGTATTTGGCATAACCGGTCGAGTATTCGGTCCAAACTGGACGGGCCCCTAGGATTCATTTTGAATGGCTTCTTCCGCTGACCGGATTTAGAGCCTCTGAATCCGGCATTAACTACCGTATCCTCAGCATTGTCACCGTTAATGCGGCGCTTCTGCTTGGTTCGACGCAACCTGCCACCACTGTCCCTGGTGTCTGAATTACCAGGGTTTTTGGTTATGTTGTTGCTACGAGCAAGCCAGCTGTCTTCTCCCGCGCAAAAGCGGGTCATGAGTGTCGTGAGTGCTGCCATAGATTTCGGCTTTTCCTGTCCAAGGTGCCGGGCTAGCCACTCGTCACGGATATTGTGCTTGAAGGCTGCTAGGGCCTCAGCGTCCGGACAGTCGACTATTTGATTTTTCTTTGTTAAGAACCGTGTCTAGAATTGCCTGGCCGATTCATCTGGCTGCTGAATTACGTGGCTTAGGTCATCGGCGTCTGGGGGTCACACATAAGTGGCCTAGAAATTGTCGAGGAATGCGGCTTCCAGGTCCTCCCAACAACTGATTGATCCTGTTGGCAAGCTATTAAGCCAATGCCGAGCTGGTCCTTTAAGCTTGAGTGGGAGGTATTTGATGGTGTGGAAATCGTCGCCACGGGCCATATGGATATGAAGGAGATAATCCTCAATCCATACCGCAGGATCTGTTGTGCCATCATATGATTCGATGTTTACGGGTTTGAAACCCTCGGGGATTTGATGATCCATTATTTCGTCTGTGAAGTAGAGTGGGTGTGCGGCGCCTCTGTACTGGGCTATATCCTGACGTAGCTCCAGTGAGCCTTGTCTACTGTGTTCGGCCCTGCCGAATTTGTGGCCGGCGTGACGGATGCCGTCTCGAGCCGTGGGGCGCCCACGCGATCCGTAGATCGATCTTGTTTGTTTATCCTTGTCCTCCAACATATCTCGTAAGTACGGCGCATAGTCCTGTGCCTTGGTACGGGGTGCGGCTTGAGTGGAGGCCGAGAGGCCTCTCTGTCGCGGCCACGAGGTGGCCGGTCGGCCGCATCGAGTGCTTCCTCCTCTAATTGGGGTAGCAACCTGCGCTTTGGGTAGTTCTTGGAGAGGCGTTCGAGTTTATGCTCTTCGGCCGCAAGGACTTCAGTCCATCTGTCAACTAGCAAATCTTGATCAGCTCTAAGCTGTTGCCGTTTTTTCTTGAGGCTTCTTGCCGTGGCCATAAGCCTGCGTTGAAAACGCTCTTGCTCGATGGGATCCTCTGGCACGACGAATTCGTCGTCGTTGAGGCTTGCCTCGTCTTCGGAGAGAGGCATATAATTATCGTCCTCGACCTCTCTGTCTGCCGCTCTCTCATGAGGGCTGGTTTCTCCATCCTCTTGTGCTAAATCTTGCTGGAGGGGGTTTTCTTCGGCGCTTTCCAGAGTATTATTATCTCCGGTGCTGGAATCACCGTGTTTGTTTTGGCGGGATTTTGAGCGGCGCCGCTGACGTCGGCGCTTAGGCTGTTTCTTGGAGGGGTCATCCTCCGCTGTTCCATCGCCATCTCCCTCTTTTGGGGTGTCCACCATGTATATGTCATACGACGAGGTGGCTTTCCAGGGCCTAGTAGGCGCTGGTTCTTCATTATCTCCTTCATCGGCGTCCATACCGTCGATGTCTTTGTAGTCGAAGTCGAGCATGTCGGTTAAGTCGTCGACAGTGGCTACAAAGTGGGTGGTGGGTGGGCTTTGAATTTCTTCATCGTCTGAATCCCAACCTCGCTGGCCGCAGTCCGGCCAGGGCTCTCCTGATAAAGAGAGAGACTTCAGTGACTTCAGAATATCGCCAAAAGGTGAGTGCTGAAAGATGTCCGCGGAGTGAACTCCATGATCGGCGCCCAATCGGATTCGATAGGCCGGGGCGCGGAGGGTTCGGAGTCCGGAAAGGAGTCCGGCTCCTTGGAGTCATGAGTCTCGCGGAGTGCGGGGCTGGTGTTCGGCTCAATCGCCGTTGGGATCGCAGCCCCCGAGGTGGTGTCCAACCGCCCATCCTCGATCGGCGCAGTTGGCTCCGAATTAGGGACCGGAGCCGATGCGGGTGCGGCCTCCAGGGCACTGTTCGGTGGCAGAGCTAGATCATGCTCGTCGGGACAGTGCGGCGCGCTCGGCAGTGGCTCGAATCTGTCGAAGATCAAGTCCCCGCGGATGTCAGCCGTGTAGTTAAAACTTCCGAATCTGACCTGACGGCCAGGGGCGTAGCTTTCGATCTGCTCCAGATGGCCAAGTGAATTGGCCCGCAGGGTGAAGCCGCCGAAGACGAAGATCTGTCCGGGGAGGAAGGTCTCACCCTGGACTACATCGCTGTTGAAGATCGTAGGAGCCATCGGGCCTGATGGCGACGGCACAGAGGAACTCTCAATGAAAGCACCAATGTCGGTGTCAAAACCGGCGGATCTCGGGTAGGGGGTCCCGAACTGTGCGTCTAGGCCGGATGGTAACAGGAGGCAGGGGACACGAAGTTTTACCCAGGTTCGGGCCCTCTCGATGGAGGTAAAACCCTACGTCCTGCTTGATTAATATTGATGGTGTGGGTATTACAAGAGTTGATCTACCATGAGATCAGAGAGGCTAAACCCTAGAAGCTAGCCTATGGTATGATTGTTGATGTGTGTGTTGTCCTACGGACTAAAACCCTCCGGTTTATATAGACACCGGATAGGGTTAGGGTTACATAGAGTCGGTTACAATGGTAGGAGATCTGAATATCCGTATCGCCAAGCTTGCCTTCCATGCCAAGGAAAGTCCCTTCCGGACACGGGACGAAGTCTTCAATCTTGTATCTTCATAGTCCTGGAGTCCGGCTGGAGGTATAGTCCGGCCATCCGGACACCCCCTAATCCAGGAGTCCCTCAAGTAACATTTAATTTCTTATCAACTCTTTGTCCTAGAACACCCCCTACAGCATAATCACTAGCATCACACATAATTTCAAATGGTAAATTCCAGCCAGGAGGTTGAACAATAGGTGCAGAAACCAAAGCTTTCTTAAGTATTTCAAATGCTTCTACACAATCATCATCAAAGACAAAAGGGACATATTTTTGTAAGAGATTAGTCAGAGGCCTAGAAATTTTAGAGAAGTCCTTAATGAACCTCCTATAAAAACCGGCATGACCCAGAAAACTTCTTATACCTTTGATGTCCTTGGGACACGACATCTTTTCAATAGCATCAACTTTAGCTTTGTCAACTTCAATACCTCTTTCAGAAATTTTATGCCCCAAGACAATACCTTCATTAACCATAAAGTGGCACTTCTCCCAATTCAAGACAATATTAGTTTCTTCACATCTCTGCAAAACTCGATCAAGGTTGCTTAAGCAATCATCAAAAGAGGATCCATAAACGGAGAAATCGTCCATGAAAACCTCACATATCTTTTCACAAAAGTCAGAAAATATAGCCATCATGCATCTTTGAAAGGTAGCAGGTGCATTACATAAACCAAAAGGCATACATCTATAAGCAAAAGTACCGAAAGGGCAAGTAAAAGTGGTCTTTGATTGATCATCAGCTGACACATGTATTTGAGAGAAGCCAGAGTAACCATCTAGAAAGCAAAAATGTGTATGTTTGGATAATCTTTCTAGCATTTGATCAATAAAAGGCAAAGGGTAATGATCCTTTTTAGTAGCCTTATTTAATTTGCAGAAATCAATTACCATCCTATACCCTGTAATAATTCTTGGCGGGATCAATTCATCTCTATCATTAGGAACAACAGTAATACCTCCCTTCTTAGGGACACAATGGACAGGACTTACCCACTTACTATCAGCAACGGGATAAATTATACCTGCCTCAAGGAGCTTTAATATTTCCTTTCTTACCACTTCTTTCATCTTAGGATTCAACCGTCGTTGGTGATCAATAACTGGCTTGGCATCTTCCTCCAAATTTATTTTGTGTTGACATAGAGTGGGACTAATGCCCTTAAGATCATCAAGAGTATATCCAATAGCAGCATGGTGCTTCTTCAGAGTTTTCAACAATTTCTCTTCCTCCTTCTCTGAAAGGTTAGCGCTAATAATAACATGATATATTTTCTTTTCATAAAGATAAGCATATTTAAGAGTATCAGGTAATGGTTTAAGTTCAAACACGGGATCACCCTTGGGTGGAGGAGGATCCCCTAGGATTTCAATAGGCAAGTTGTGTTTCAGAATAGGTCCTTGTTTAAAGAATACTTCATCTATTTCCCTTCTTTCATTCATGAACATATCATTTTCATGGTCTAGCAAATATTGTTCTAAGGGATCAGTAGGAGGCACGACAATAGAAGCAAGACCAATAATTTCATCTTTACTAGGCAATTCTTTATCATGGGGTTGTCTACGAAATTTAGCAAAATTAAACTCATGAGACATATCCCCTAAACCAATAGTAACAACATCCTTCTTGCAATCTATCTTAGCATTGACAGTATTCAAGAAGGGTCTACCAAATATAATGGGACAAAAGCTATCTTGTGGGGAACCAAGAACAAGGAAATCAGCAGGATATTTAACCTTCCCACACAAGACTTCAACATCTCTAACAATCCCAATTGGTGAAATAGTATCTCTATTGGCAAGCTTAATTGTAACATCGATATCTTCTATCTCAGCTGGTGCAATATCATGCATAATTTCTTTGTATAAGGAAATAGGTATTGCACTAGCCCTAGCACCCATATCACATAAGCCATGATAACAATGATCTCCTATTTTAACAGAAATAACAGGCATGCCTACAACATGTCTGTGTTTATTTTTCGCATCAGGTCTAGCAATTCTAGCAGCTTCATCACAAAAGTAAATAACATGCCCATCAATATTATCGGCCAAGAGATCTTTAACCATAGCAATTTTAGGTTCAACTTTAATTTGCTTAGGGGGTTTGTGTGTCCTAATATTACTCTTGTTGACTACAGTTGAAGCTTTAGCATGATTCTTTATTCTAACAGGGAAAGGTGGTTTCTCAACATAAGTAGTAGAAACAGCAGGATCATTATAAGTGATAGTCTTTTCTTCAACTTTAATAGGTGCAACTACTTTTGTTTCAATGCGAGGATTATATTTAAACCACTTCTCCTTAGGGAGATCAACATGAGTAGCAAAAGATTCACAGAAAGAAGCTACTATCTCAGAGTCAAGTCCATATTTAGTGCTAAATTTACGGAAAACATCGGTATCCATAAAAGATTTAAAACAATCAAACTTAGGTGTTATAACTGACTCCTTACCTTCATTGAGATCCCAATCTTCAGGGTTTCGTTTAATTCTCTCCAATAAATTCCATTTGCATTCAATAGTCTTCATCATAAAGGAACCAGTACAAGAAGTATCGAGCATGGAGTGATTGTTGTTAGAAAGCCGAGCATAATTTTTTTGAATAATCATTTCTCTTGAGAGCTCGTGATTGGGGCATGAATATAACATTGACTTAAGCCTCCCCCAAGCTTGAGCGATGCTTTCTCCTTTGTGAGGCCAAAAATTATATATATATAATTACGATCACGATAAACATGATGCATAGGATAAAACCTCCGATGGAATTCCAATTTCAACCGTTTGTAGTCCCATGATCCCATATCATCACATAGCCTATACCATGTCAATGTATCTCCCTTCAAAGATAAAGGGAAGACCTTCTTCTTGATAACATCATCGGGCATACTTGCAAGCTTACATAATCCACAAACTTCATCCACATAGATTAAGTGTAAGTCGGGATGCAATGTTCCATCTCCTGCAAAAGGATTAGGTAGCAGTTTCTCTATCATACCGGAAGGAATTTCAAAGTAAACATTTTCAGTAAGTTCATTAGGTTGAGGGGTAACTAATTGTGGTTCCGGACGAGATGAAGATACCCCGAACAAACCCCTCAAGGATTATGTTCCATAGTAATAAGTGACAGCAAATTTCAGCACACTATATAAAATTTTCCTTAACAAGTTCCACCTACCAAAGGCGCTTCACTTCCCGGCAACGGCGCCAGAAAGGAGTCTTGATGACCCACAAGTGTAGGGGATCTATCGTCGCCTTTTTGATAAGTAAGAGTGTCGAACCCAACGAGGAGTAGAAGGAAATGATAAGCAGTTTTCAGTAAGGTATTCTCTGCAAGCACTGAAATGATAGGTAACAGATAGTTTTGTGATAAGGTAATTGGTAACGAGTAACAAGTAACAAGTGTAAATAAAGTGCAGCAAGATTTCCCAATCCTTTTTGTAGCAAAGGACGGGCCTGGAAAAAATCTTATATGAGGTAAAGCGCTCCCGATGACACATGGGAATTATCGTCAAGCTAGTTTTCATCACGATCATATGATTCGCGTTCGGTACTTTGATAATTTGATACGTGGGTGGACCGGTGCTTGGGTACTGCCCTTACTTGGACAAGCATCCCACTTATGATTAACCCCCATTGCAAGCATCCTCAACTACAACAGAAGTATTAAGGTAAACCTAACCATAGCATGAAACATATGGATCCAAATCAGCCCCTTACGAAGCAACGCATAAACTAGGGTTTAAGCTTCTGTCAGTCTAGCAACCCATCATCTACTTATTACTTCCCAATGCCTCCCTCTAGGCCCAAACAATGGTGAAGTGTCACGTAGTCGACGTTCACATGACAGCACTAGAGGGATGCCAACATACATCTCATCAAAATATCGAACGAATACCAAATTCACATGACTACTAATAGCAAGAGTTCGCCCATGTCCTCAGGAACAAACGTAACTACTCACAACATATTCATGTTCATAATCAGAGGGGTATTAATATGCATAATGGATCTGAACATATGATCTTCCACCAAGTAAACCAACTAGCATCAACTACAAGGAGTAATCAACACTACTAGCAACCCACAAGTACCAATCTGAGGTTTGGATACAAAGATTGCATACAAGAGATGAACTAGGGTTTGAGATGAGATGGTGCTAGTGAAGATGTTGATGGAGATTGACCCCCTCCCGATGAGAGGATCATTGGTGATGACGATGGTGATGATTTCCCCCTCCTGGAGGGAAATTTCTCCGGCAGAACAGCTCCGCCGGAGCCCTAGATTTGTTCCGCCAAGGTTCTGCCTCGTGGCGGCGGAGTCTCGTCCCGAAAGCTTGCTTATAATTTTTTCCTCGACGAAAGACTCCATATAGCAGAAGATGGGCATCGGAGGGCCACCAGGGGGCCCACAAGGCAGGGGGGCGCGCCCAGGGGGTAGGGCGCGCCCCCACCCTCGTGGCTGGTAGGTGGCCCCCCTCTGGTACTTCTTGTGCTCAGTATTTTTTTATATATTCTGGAAATAACTTCCGTGGAGTTTCAGGACTTTTGGAGCTATGCAGAATAGGTCTCTAATATTTGCTCCTTTTCCAGCCCAGAATCCCAGCTGCCGGCATTCTCCCTCTTCATGTAAACCTTGTAAAATAAGAGAGAATAGGCATAAGTATTGTGACATAATGTGTAATAACAGCCCATAATGCAATAAATATCGATAAAAAACATGATGCAAAATGGACGTATCATCCCCTATAGAAAAAGAAAATAATAAAAAAATGATAAGGTTTCAAAATAATAATAATAATAATAATTAGGTAATTAATTAACTAGGATTAATTAGCATAATCACTGGATTAGCTGAAACATGATTCAATTAACTAAACCTAGTCTATGACAGAGGGGCCACCCCCTGTTGACCAGTCAAACTTTGACCGGTCAACTAGGACCACCTCGACCCACATGTCATCCTGTATGTACACAGTTGTGTACACAGAGCTGGGTGCACCTAGCATTTAATCATTATTTTTGAATTAATAATAATTTCAGAAATTGTTTAAATCTTTGAAAATTAATAGAAAATAAACTGTGACTCAGATGAAAAAGTTTTATACATGAAAGTTGCTCAGAATGACGAGACGAATCCGGATACGCAGCTCGTTCGTCCGTCACACATCCCTAGCATAGTGAACACGCAACTTTCCCCCTCCGGTCATCTGTCCGAAAACGCGAAACACCGGGAATACTTTCTCGGGTGTTTCCCTCCTTTGCCGATACCACCTACTACTGCGTTAGGTCACCTCTAGCACCGCGTATTGCCATGTTATGCTTTTTGATGCTTTGATTTCTTTGTTATTTATTGTGTTCCCCCTCCGTTACTTCTTTTCGGTAGACCCCGAGACCGCGGTTGAACCAGTGATTGACTACTTCACCTTTGAGGGTCCATTTCTGTCTGTAGAGCAACCACGCAAGCCCCCCTCTTGATCACCAGATATCGCCTATTCTCCTCTCTACTACTTGCATTAGAGTAGTGTACCATGTTACTACTTTCCGTTAATCCTATCCTGATGCATAGCCTGTCTTTGCTACTACTATTTATTACCTTTACCTGCAATCCTAAATGCTTAGTATAGGATGCTAGTTTTCCATCAGTGGCCCTACATTCTTGTTTGTCTGCTATGCTATATTATCGGGCCGTGGTCACCTCGGGAGGTGATCACAGGTATATACATACTACACTATTATACAAGTTACATTATGGTGACTAAAGTCGGGTTGGCTCGTAGAGTACCCGCACGTGATTCTGATGTGGGGGGCTGAAAAGACAGGTGGCTCCATCCCGGTAGAGGTGGGCCTGGGTTCTCGAAGGCCCCTCGACTGTTACTTTGTGGTGGAGCGACAGGGCAGGTTGAGACCACCTAGGTGAGAGGTGGGCCTGGTCCTGGTCGGCGTCCGTGGTTACTTCAAAATAACATGCTTAACGAGATCTTGGTATTTGATCTGAGTCTGGCCACTGGCCTATATGCACTAACCAACTAGGCGGGAATAGTTATGGGCACTTGACGTCGTGGTATCAGCCGAAGCCTTCTTGACGTCAGTGACTGAGCGGCGCGCCGGATTGGACTGCAACGCCTGCTCTTGTATTAGGGAGGCTAGGTCTTCTTACCGTCCGCGTACGCAACGTGCAGGTGTGGAATGGGTGATGGGCCCAGACCCCTGCGCGCATAGGATTTAGCCTGGCGTGCTGACCTCTCTGTTGTGCCTAGGTGGGGCTACGACGTGTTGATCTTCTGAGGCCGGGCATGACCCAGGAAAGTGTGTCCGGCCAAAGGGGATCGAGCATGTTGGGTTATGTGGTGCACCCCTGCGGGGAAGTTTATCTATTCGAATTGCCGTGTCCCTCGGTAAAAGGACGACCCGGAGTTGTACCTTGACCTTATGACAACTAGAACCAGATACTTAATAAAACACACACTTTCAAGTGCCAGATACAACCCGGTGATCGCTCTCTCACTGGGCGACGAGGGGAGGATCGCCGGGTAGGATTGTGCTATTCAATGATACTTGGTTAACTTACGATCTACTGCTTCAAGATGGAGGCTGCCAGAAGTGTAGTCTTCGATAAGACTAGCTATCCCCCTCTTATTCTGGCATTCTGCAGTTTAGTCCACATATACTACCCCTTTCATTGATACCAATGCATATGTAGTGTAGCTCCTTGCTTGCGAGTACTTTGGATGAGTACTCACGGTTGCTTTGCTTCCCTCTTTTCCCCCTTTCTATACCTGGTTGTCGCAACCAGATGTTGGAGCCCAGGAGCCAGACGCCACCGTCGACGACGACTCCTGCTACACTGGAGGTGCCTACTACTACGTGCAGGCCGCCAACGATGATCAAGAGTAGTTTAGAAGGATCCCAGGCAGGAGGCATGCGCCTCTTTCGATCTGTATCCCAGTTTGTGCTAGCCATCTTATGGCAACTTGTTTAACTTATGTCAGTACTCAGATATTGTTGCTTCCGCCGCCTCGTCTATGATCGAGCTCTTGTATTCGAGCCCTCGAAGCCCCTGGCTTGTAATATGATGCTTGTATGACTTATTTTATTTTTAGAGTTGTGTTATGATATCTTCCCATGAGTCCCTGATCTTGATCGTACATGTTTGCATGTTTGATTAGTGTATGATTGAATCGGGGGCGTCACACTCCTCTCCGGTCAACAACCAATACCGGGACCTGGATGCCCATATTGGTTCTGATACGTCTCCAACGTATCTACTTTTCCAAACACTTTTGCCCTTGTTTTGGACTCTAAATTGCATGACTTGAATGGAACTAATTGGACTGACGCTGTTTTCAGTAGAATTGCCATGGTGTTACTTTTGTGCAGAAATAAAAGTTCTCGGTATGACCTGAAAATCAACAGAGAATATTTTTGGAATATATAAAAGATACTGGCGAAAGAATCAAGGCCAGGGGCCCACACCCTTTCCATGAGGGTGGGGGGTGCGCCTACCCCCTGGGCGCGCCCCCTGCCTCGTGGGCCCCCTGGTGCTCCACCGACCTCAACTCCAACTCTATATATTCACGTTCAGGGAGAAAAAAATCAGAGAGAAGGATTCATTGCATTTTATGATACGGAGCCGCCGCCAAGCCCTAATCTCTCTCGGGAGGGCTGATCTGGAGTCCGTTCGGGGCACCAGAGAGGGGAATCCGTCGCCGTCGTCATCATCAACCTTCCTCCATCACCAATTTCATGATGCTCACCGCTGTGCATGAGTAATTTCATCGTAGGCTTGCTGGACGGTGATGGGTTGGATGAGATTTATCATGTAATCGAGTTAGTTTTGTTAGGGTTTGATCCCTAGGTCCATTATGTTTTGAGATTGATGTTGCTATGACTTTGCTATGCTTAATGCTTGTCACTAGAGCCCGAGTGCCATGATTTCAGATCTGAACCTATTATGTTTTCATGAATATATGTGAGTTCTTGATCCTTTCTTGCAAGTCTATAGTCACCTATTATGTGTTATGATCCGTTAACCCTAAAGTGACAATAATCGGGATACTTACCGGTGATGACCGTAGTTTGAGGAGTTCATGTATTCACTAAGTGTTAATGATTTGGTCTGGTACTCTATTAAAAGGAGGCCTTAATATCACTTAGTTTCCAATAGGACCCCGCTACCACGGGAGGGTAGGACAAATTATGTCATGCAAGTTCTTTTCCATAAGCATGTATGACTATATTCGGAATACATGCCTACATTACATTGATGAACTGGAGCTAGTTCTGTGTCACCCTATGTTATAACCATTGCATGAGGAAGCGCATCTGACATAATTATCCATCACTAATCCATTGCCTATGAGCTTTTCACATATTGATCTTTGCTTGGTTACTTTTCCGTTGCCACTGTTACAATCACTACAAAACTGCTACCGTTACTTTTGCTACCGTTATTGCTACTATCATATTACTTTGCTACTAAATACTTTGCTACGGATATTAAGTTTTCTAGGTGTGGTTGAATTGACAACTCAGCTGCTAATACTTGAGAATATTCTTTGGATCCCCTTGTGTCGAATCAATAAATTTGGGTTGAATACTCTACCCTCAAAAAATGTTGCGATCCCCTATACTTGTGGGTTATCAAGAATATTTTCTGGCGCCGTTGCCGGGGAGCATAGCTCTATTCTTTGAGTCACTTGGGATTTATATCTGCTGATCACTATGAAGAACTTGAAAGATAAAAGAACCAAGATTTTTCCCTCAACTACGAGGGGATGTAAGGAACTGCCATCTAGCTCTGCACTTGATTCACCTTCTGTTTTGAGTAAACTTGCAACACCTACTCCTGCTATTCATTCTGATATGTCGCATGTTATTGATGATGCCACTTCTTCTTTGCATGATACTTATGATGAAACCACTTCTATGATTGATAATACTGTGCCACTAGGTGAATTTCTTGATGAACAACTTGCTAGGGCTAGAGAGAATGAAATTATTGAAATTGATAATATTGATGAAAGTGATGATGAAGATTCTCCCCCTATATATGAATTGCCTGTTGTGCCTGAGGGTTATGTTATGGATGAAGAAACTTCTAGAGACTTTTTAGCTTGCAATGATAGATATGATCTTAAGAAACTGTTAGCTAAGCTGAAAGAAAAATCTTTGAATGCTAGAATGAAATATGACCCTGCTTTTGCTACTTCACCTATCTTTATTTCCGATAAGGATTATGATTTCTCTATCGACCCTGAGTTAATTACTTTGGTTGAATCTGATCCTTTTTATGGCTATGAATCTGAAACTGTTGTGGCACATCTTACTAAATTAAATCATATAGCCACCCTCTTCACTAATGATGAGAAAACTCGCTATTACTTTAACCTTAAGTTGTTTCCGTTCTCATTAAAGGGTGATGCTAAAACATGGTTTAATTATCTTGATCCTGGTTGTGTGCGTAGTCTCCATGATATGATTTATTACTTCTCTACTAAATATTTCCCCGCTCATAAGAAACAAGCTGCCTTAAGGGAAATATGTAATTTTGTGCAAATTGAAGAAGAGAGTGTCCCACAAGCTTGGGGGAGGCTTCTCCAATTGCTTAATGCTTTGCCTCATCATCCTCTCAAGAAAAATGAAATACTTGATATCTTTTATAATGGACTAACCGATGCTTCCAGAGATCACCTGGATAGTTGTCCTGGTTGTGTTTTCAGGGAAAGAACTGTTGATCAAGAGGAATTTCTATTGAATAATATGTTGAGTAATGAAAATGATTGGACACTTCCTGAACCAACTCCTAAGCCAACTCCGAAGAAAAGTGTATTCTATTTCTCAGTCCTGAAGATATGCAAGAGGCAAAGAAATCTATGAAAGAAAAGGGTAGTAAAGCTGAAGATGTTAAGAATTTACCGCCTAATGAAGAAATGCATGGTCATGATAACCCTACATAGGTAGTAAAGGTAAATTCTCTCTATAGATTTGATAAGGGTGAAATCCCATCTATGGAGTTTGCTAGCCAATGCTTGGACGAGTTTGATGACTTTATGGTTAAACAAGAAGACTTCAATTCTAACATCCCAAATTTTCAGTTTGGAATGTTATACATTAGATCATCATGCATATCATATTTTATTTTGCATTTTGGTTGATCCTAGAAATTCTACGCAACTCAATGACCCACGGAGAGAGTTGGGGATTTCGTTATTTTCATATTTGAGTTCTCTCAAATTTTGAGAATAGGATCATTTGATTTTATTTATTTTATCATCAATTATTTCTATTACAAAAATATGAGAGAGGGAATAAAATGACTTTCCCAAAATAAATAAATATTGAGGATTTAATAAAAAATCAAATAAGATTTTATTTCGGAGTTTTTCGGTGTTTTATTTGAATTTAGGAAAAATGTGCGTTTTTCAAAATTGCATTTAGGACCCAAATAAATGTTCACCTTGTGTGGCTTGATTTTAGAAGCCCGTGAAAATTTATTTCGGAATTTTTGGAGTCCGTTTAGTATTTCTTTTTATTTTTCTTCCAAGCGGAATAATTTTAAAAAAAAGAACCGACCTAACGGGCCATGTCCGACTAGGACTCCGGCCCGACTAGGGTATAAAAGTAGGGGCAACCCACCCGGGGGAAACCCTAGCCCAGCCGCCGACCCCGCCCCAGCCCCGCGCCAGACGCCGCCGCCGCCGAGGTTCGCCGCCGCCTCGTTTTCCATGCCGCCGTAAAAAAATAGGCGTTCATCGTTTTTCTTTTTCTCGGATTAAGTCCGCGATTTTTCTGATCGCGATTCCTAATCCGATTTTCGTTTTAGTTTAACTTTTCGCTCGTATATCGGAATCAGGCAATTCGAGCGCCTAGAGATTCGTCTCGAAACCCTCTATTCGTTTAATCAACTTAAACAAGTTTTGCTACTGTAAAATTTGCCCTAGATCCAGATTCGTAGAACGAAGTTGTTTTCTTTCGCCGTTTGATTTTCGTTGCTTCGTTCGATTTGATTCTTTTGCCAACCAGAGTTCTTAAGTTGAACCTTCTGTTTAGATCTCTTATTTGAGTTTTACCTGTGCATTAGACGAGTACTTATTGTATGCTTGTTTGTTTGTCTGCGATAGAATACCCGGAGTGCGCCGCCTGTTACTTCGAATTGTTAGGTTTCGCGGATCATCAGCAAGGCAAGTAACACTTTGATCATACCTTTTCTACTACCCAGTTTTATTGCATTAGATCAATGCTCACACATTGCATGGTTAGGATCTGAATAAGTTGTGGGATGGGAAGTAGATGAGGTAGTACCTATTACCGTTTATTATCAAACCTTTGGGAGTTACTTCTACGTTTGCTTATTATGCCATGCTATGCTAGTAGACGTGGATTGGCTGAGTGAAATCCATGACAGATGTGAGATTGTTAATTAATGGTTTATCTAAGGTGGCAACTTAAACACACATCTGGGTGGATTGAGGCACCTGGGTATTCCAAGACTTGCCTGTTTTCTTTTGGACCGCCACCCAGGCTCAAAGGGATCATGAGATTATTCATACTAGAAACTTCCGTGTGCAGCCACAAGCTATTATGGGCTCTAGCATAGTTGACTAAGTCGTGCGAACTCTTACAGTGGTAGACTAGCAGATGTAGGGGATGTAGGTGGTACGGTCTACCCGATCGTAAGGTGCTAGCGCTTCTGAAAGACTATGTCTCGGTCATCCGTCTTCTCAAACACCATGTAGTGCGAGAAACCAAACGGAGGCGATCGAGTCTTGTGGGGAAAAGTGCGCAAACCTCTGCAGAGTGTAATAAACTAATCATGGTTAGCCGTGTCCCCGGTTATGGACATCTTGAGTATCTAGTACTTGGATTATCATGTGAATCTCAACATGTTACTCTAAATTAATTTTGTTGGGTTATGTTTAATGATGATGCTTAATTGGGATTGAGAATGCTGTCAACCATTCTCAATGTTTAACAACCACCATGATAGTTAATTAAATTTTATTCCTTTGAAGTAGGGAAAAATTGGCTTTACGCAAAACTGTAACCATAGAGCTTTCCACCAGCCAAATATGCATATAGTATAGCTGTTTCATTCCATTACTCTCTATGTGTTACCTTGCCAGCATATTCCATGTGCTGACCCGTTTCGGGCTGCAACGTTAATGTTGCAGACTTTTCAGACGATGATTAAGGAGTTTTTAGGTCGTGGTTCTATACTCAGTGATGCCGTTGGAGTTGATGGACTCACTTATCTTCCAAGCCTTCCGCTGTTATCGTTATTAGATGGCCTTAAGCCATATTTATTGTAATAAGTTCTCTTTGAGACACTCGATGTAATAAGTGTGTGATTGCTACTCTGCTATAAATCCTCCGAGTACTGTGTGGTGTCAGCATTACTGATCCAGGGATGACACCGGAGCACAGAGATCAGACTGTTTGAGGTCTGGTCGCTACAGAGATGGTATCAGAGCACACGCTGACTGTAGGACACGACCACTAAGCTAAAGACCTAGATCACTATTCACTCTCTTCTCTTCTGACTTCTCATCTTTTCTACTCTTTAGGATGGCGGATGCAAGGAACAAGTTCACACAACCGGATGAAGATACACCCTTTGGACGACACTTGAAGGAAGTCACTAGATACCTGAACATAGGAGTACCAAGCTTCACCGAAACCTACAACGCCACTTTACTTGAAGAAGGGCGCTGGATGATTCAAGTTCAAGTTCCAGGAAGGTCGTTCATGCCAGTCACTGAGCCCATAGAGTTTTCTTTTGATGCACCAACTTGGAGTCTAGGAAAGAGCATGGCAGCTCACATCGCCATGGGACGCATTGGAGAAGTCTACCACAATGATCTGAAGGATACTATCTACCAGATTTGTGTGCGCCAAGATGAACACTGGGAGATGATCAGCACTAGTAAGGATAGATCAATTGCAGCTTTTATCCAAGAGTTAAACCAGCACATTCGACGACAGGAGAACCAGATGTGCGCCGACATGATAGACCTGAAGAAGGCTAAGACTAGAATCAAGGAACTGGAGGAAGAACTCAAGGCTACACGTGAAGATTATGAAGAGGAAATTGAAGTATTGGTGGATAAGAATGCCGACCTAACAATGAAGATTGGAATATTTATGGGAGGCCCTACGCCAGTAGATGAAGACGAAGAACCCAAGGAAATTAGCCCGGAAGACTACATCATCATCGACGGCACCGACTCGGAAGCAGATAGTAGCGATGATGACTATGTTGATGAAGCTGGAGCAGATATCATGGAGTCAACGACCGTAGAATATTTCTAGTAGACCACCTCATTAGTAGTAGTAGTCCACCATGTAAATATAGTAGTCCGAGCACTTTTGCGATAGATAGATCGATTGTATGCCCTTGTTTGATTGATTGAAGTGAATTGTTTGTTTTGCCTCATGTGCATATGGGTAGTGTTTTCTCTTTAGACCCCCTCTATTCTTATATCTCATCTTTTCTAAACCCTCAGATGCCTCCGAGACGTGACCCCGGATTTGCCTTTCCACCGGAGCTCACCCAGTTGATCCAGCAGCAGAACACATTGATGCAGTTGCTAGTCCAGAATCAGAATCAGGGGAACAACAACAACAACCCACCACCACCACCACCACCTGTTGACCACTTAGCCCGTTTTCTTAGGCTGAATCCGCCGGTGTTTTCCAGTAGCACCGAGCCGATAGTAGCAGATGATTGGCTCCGCAAGACAGCTAGGGAGTTGACCACAGCAGGATGCACAGATGCGGAGAAGGTGAAGTTTGCCGCACATCAGCTTGAGGGACCCGCAACATCATGGTGGGAGAATTTCAAAGCCACTTTCCCTGTAGACACTGTCACATGGGACCAGTTTCAGCAGGCTTTTCGTACTGCACATGTTTCAGCAGGAGCTATGGCCATGAAGAAGCATGAGTTTCGCAACTTGCGCCAAGGAGGATGGACAGTTGGCTAGTATGTGGAGGAATTTAGTAAGTTAGCACGTTATGCACCAGATGACGTCGCTACGGATGCAACTAAGTAGGAGAAGTTTCTGGAAGGACTGAATGATGAGTTGAGCATGCAGTTGATGGTAGCCACCTTCAACAACTACCAGGAGTTGGTAGATCGTGCTCTTATGACTGAAGGCAAGCAGCAGCAAATTGAGAATCGCAAGAGGAAGTATGGACAAGGGAAGTATAATTTAGGAGCTCAGCAGAAGCCACGTTTTACCCCGTGACCGGGAGGACATTTTCAGCATACTCATGGAGGAGGTAGCTCGCACAATCACAATGGCACCAAGAATGGTAATGGCAATGGAGGAAGCAACAGCCAGAACCGCACCAACCCCTCAACCCCAGCCAAGAAGGACTTGAGCCAAGTCACTTGCTTTAAGTGTTCGAAGACCGGACATTATGCTAATGAATGTCCTGAAGGACAAAATGGCAATGGAAGTTCTGGAAAGAAGCCGAGCCCTTTTAATAGGGGACAGGTGAACCACGTTAGCGTGGAGGAGGTTGAAGCACAGCCCGATGCAGTAATTGGTAAGTTTTTGGTTAAGTCATTTACTGCACTCGTTCTTTTTGATACTGGTGCATCGCATTCATACATCTCAAGGGGATTTGTGGATAAATATAACCTACCAACCCAAGCCCTTAGGTCACCCATGTTAGTAACCTCGCCCGGAGCAGAGTATGTGGCTAGTCTATGGTGTGATCGGTTACCATTAAGGATTGGTAACTATGTTTTTCCCTCAGACCTAATAGTATTGGAATCTCAAGGATTGGATGTGATATTAGGCATGGATTGGTTATCAAAGTATGAAGGGAATATTGAATGTGCTAGTAAGTCAATTTTGCTTACCACCCCAGAAGGGAGAAGGATCAAGTATGTATCCCGGCATGTGCCAAAGAGGACTCAAGTAAATTGCTTAACAGGAGTTGTGCAGGAGGAAGTACCAGTGGTAAGGGATTTCCCTGATGTATTTCCAGAGGAGTTGCCAGGCATGCCACCGGATAGAGATATTGAGTTTTTGATTGAGCTATTGCCAGGCACAGGGCCAATATCAAAGAGACCATATAGGATGCCAGCAAAGGATTTGGTGGAAATTAAGAAGCAGATTAAGGAGTTACTGGATAAGGATATATTCGCCCAAGTTCTTCGCCTTGGGGATCGCCAGTACTTCTAGTGGAGAAGAAGGATGGATCGTTAAGGATGGTTGTTGATTATCGAGGATTGAATGAAGTAACGATCAAGAACAAGTACCCACTACCAATGATCAACGATCTGTTTGATCGATTGCAAGGAGCTAAGGTATTTTCCAAGATCGATCTGCGATCAGGATACCACCAGTTGAAGATTCGAGAACAGGATATTCCGAAGACAGCTTTTACCACCAGGTATGGGCTGTACGAGTATACCGTTATGTCATTTGGTCTGACTAACGCACCTGCCTATTTTATGAACATGATGAACAAAGTGTTTATGGAGTTTTTGGATAAGTTCGTCGTAGTGTTCATTGATGATATCCTGGTTTATTCGAAGAATGAAGAGGAGCATAAGGAGCATTTGCGTTTGGTACTTGGAAAGCTCAGAGAACATCAATTATATGCCAAGTTCAGCAAATGTGAGTTTTGGTTGAAGGAAGTAGGATTCCTCGGACATGTTATATCTGGAGAAGGTATAGCAGTAGATCCCGCTAAAGTTGAAACCGTGACCAAGTGGGAAGCCCCAACAACAGTTGGAGAGATCCGGAGTTTTCTTGGACTCGCAGGATACTACCGGAGATTTATTGAGAATTTCTCAAAGATTGCGAAGCCTATGACTGAGTTGTTGAAGAAGGATACCAAGTTCATATGGACAGAGGAATGTGAGGCTAGTTTCCAGGAGTTGAAGAAACGTTTGGTTACCTCACCAGTGTTGATTTTGCCAGACCAGACCAAGGATTATGAGGTGTATTGCGACGCTTCACGTCGAGGACTTGGAGCAGTGCTTATGCAGGAAGGGAGAGTTGTTTCATATGCCTCAAGACAACTGAAGCCTCATGAGTTGAATTATGCCACGCATGATTTGGAGTTAGCAGCCGTAGTGCATGCATTGAAAACATGGAGACATTTTCTCATTGGAAATCATTGTGAGGTGTACACGGATCATAAGAGTTTGAAGTACATTTTCACACAGAAGGAGTTAAATCTCAGACAAAGGAGATGGTTGGAGCTTATCAAGGATTATGATATGAAATTGCATTATCACCCCGGAAAGGCTAATGTAGTAGCTGACGCATTAAGCCGTAAGAGCCATGTCAATACATTAATGACGGGAGAAATACCAAGGGAGTTAGCCAGAAAATCTTCGTGAACTATGTTTGGAAATAGTTCCGAGAGGTTATGTAGCAGCATTGGAGATTCAGTCAACCTTGATGGATAAAATCAGGGAAGCTCAGAAAGCTGACAAAGAGATTGCCGCTATAAAGGAGAAACTGAGCAAAGGAAAAGCTAAAGGATTTCGTGAGGATGAGCACGACACCCTATGGTTTGAAGACCGCGTTTATGTGCCCAATGACCCGGAGATCAGGAAGTTGATTTTGCAAGAGGCACACGACTCACCGTATTCAATTCACCCAGGAAATACCAAGATGTATTTGGATTTGAAGGATATTTTCTGGTGGACCGGAATGAAGAAGGATATTGCGGAGTATGTAGCAGTTTGTGATGTATGTCAGAGAGTAAAGGCAGAGCATCAGAAGCCAGCAGGATTGTTACAACCATTGCCGATACCCGAATGGAAGTGGGATAAGCTAGGCATGGATTTTATCACGGGATTGCCCAGGACTCGTTCAGGCTATGACTCGATTTGGGTTGTAGTTGATCGATTGACGAAAGTAGCTCATTTCATCCCAGTAAAGACCACTTACACCAGTGCTAAGTTGGCAAAGATATACATGACCAGGATCGTATGTCTGCATGGAGTTCCAAGGAGTATCGTATCAGATAGAGGAACCCAGTTTACCTCAAAGTTCTGGAAGCAGTTGCACGAAACTTTGGGAACCAGGCTAGAATTCAGTACAACTTTTCATCCACAGACAGATGGACAGACCGAGAGAGTCAATCAGATTTTGGAGGATATGCTGAGAGCTTGTGCGCTAGATTATGGATCTAGTTGGGACGATAATTTGCCATATGCAGAGTTCTCTTACAACAACAGTTACCAAACCAGTTTGAAGATGGCCCCTTTCGAAGCTTGTACGGAAGGAGGTGCAGGACACCGTTGTCATGGGACGAAGTTGGAGACCGCCAGTTGTTTGGACCTGACTTGATTAAAGAGTCTGAACAGAAGGTGAAGATGATTCGCGATAGGCTCAAGGTAGCCCAGTCCAGACAGAAGAGTTATGCAGATTCTAAACGCAAGGAGACAGTTTACGAAGTCGGAGATAGAGCTTATCTTCGAGTATCTCCACTTCGAGGAACAAAGCGTTTTGGAGTTAAAGGGAAGTTAGCACCACGATTTGTAGGACCATACCGAGTTTTGGAGCGTATGGGAGAAGTGGCCTACAAGTTGGAATTGCCCGAAGGATTGTGAGGAGTACATGATGTGTTCCATGTTTCTCAGTTAAAGAAATGTCACGCGGAGATGGCTGACATACCTTTGAGAGACACAGTGCCTTTGGAAACTATTCAGTTGGATAACGATTTGACCTACGAGGAGAAACCAATTAAGATCCTCGAGTTTGCCAGCCGAGTTACTCGCAGCAAGGTTATCAAGTTTTGCAAAGTTCAGTGGAGCCACCACACGGAGGATGAAGCCACCTGGGAGCGAGAGGAAGATTTGCTCAAAGACCACCCTCACCTATTTTCTAGCCAACCCGAATCTCGAGGGCGAGATTCATCTTAAGGAGGGTAGGTTTGTAACATCCCAAATTTTCAATTTGGAATGTTATACATTAGATCATCATGCATATCATATTTTATTTTGCATTTTGGTTGATCCTAGAAATTCTACGCAACTCAATGACCCACGGAGAGAGTCTGGGATTTCGTTATTTTCATATTTGAGTTCTCTCAAATTTTGAGAATAGGATCATTTGATTTTATTTATTTTATCATCAATTATTTCTATTACAAAAATATGAGAGAGGGAATAAAATGACTTTCCCAAAATAAAGAAATATTGAGGATTTAATAAAAAAATCAAATAAGATTTTATTTCGGAGTTTTTCGGTGTTTTATTTGAATTTAGGAAAAATGTGCGTTTTTCAGAATTGCATTTAGGGCCCAAATAAATGTTCACCTTGTGCGGGTTGATTTTAGAAGCCCGTGAAAATTTATTTCGGAATTTTTGGAGTCCGTTTAGTATTTCTTTTTATTTTTCTTCCGAGCGGAATAATTTAAAAAAAAGGAACCGACCTAATGGGCCGTGTCCGACTAGGACTCCGGCCCGACTAGGGTATAAAAGCAGGGGCAGCCCACCCGGGGGAAACCCTAGCCCAGCCGCCAACCCCGCCCCAGCCCCGCGCCGGATGCCGCCGCCGCCGAGGTTCGCCGCCGCCTCATTTTCCGTGCCGCCGTAAAAAAATCGGCGTTTGTCGTTTTTTCTTTTTCTCAGATTAAATTCGCGATTTTTCTAATCGCGATTCCTGATCCGATTTTCGTTTTAGTTTAACTTTTCGCTCGTATATCGGAATCAGGCGATTCAAGCGCCTAGAGATTCTTCTCGAAACCCTCTATTCGTTTAATCAACTTAAACAAGTTTTGCTACTGTAAAATTTGCCCTAGATCCAGATTACGTAGAACGAAGTTGTTTTCTTTCGCCGTTTGATTTTCGTTGCTTCGTTCGATTTGATTCTTTTTGCCAACCAGAGTTCTTAAGTTGAACCTTATGGTTAGATCTCTTATTTGAGTTTTACCTGTGCATTAGACGATTACTTATTGTATGCTTGTTTGTTTGTCTGCGATAGAATACCCGGAGTGCGCCGCCTGTTACTTCGAATCGTTAGGTTTCGCGGATCATCAGCAAGGCAAGTAACACTTTGATCATACCTTTTCTACTACCCAGTTTTATTGCATTAGATCAATCCTCACACATTGCATGATTAGGATCTAATTAAATTGTGGGATGGGAAGTAGATGAGGTAGTACCTATTACCTGTTTATTATCAAACCTTTGGGAGTTACTTCTACGTTTGCTTATTATGCCATGCTATGCTAGTAGACGTGGATTGGGTGAGTGATATCCATGACAGATGTGAGATTGTTAATTAATGGTTTATCTAAGGTGGCAACTTAAACACACATCTGGGTGGATTGAGGCACCTGGGTATTCCAGGACTTGCCTGTTTTCTTTTGGACCGCCACCCAGGCTCAAAGGGATCATGAGACTATTCATACTAGAAACTTCCGTGTGCAGCCACAAGCTATTATGGGCTCTAGCATAGTTGACTAAGTCGTGCGAACTCTTACAGTGGTAGACTAGCAGATGTAGGGGATGTAGGTGGTACGGTCTACCCGATCGTAAGGTGCTAGCGCTTCTGAAAGACTATGTCTCGGTCATCCGTCTTCTCAAACACCATGTAGTGCGAGAAACCAAACGGAGGCGATCGAGTCTTGTGGGGAAAAGTGCGCAAACCTCTGCAGAGTGTAATAAACTAATCATGGTTAGCCGTGTCCCCGGTTATGGACATCTTGAGTATCTAGTACTTGGATTATCATGTGAATCTCAACATGTTACTCTAAATTAATTTTGTTGGGTTATGTTTAATGATGATGCTTAATTGGGATTGAGAATGCTGTCAACCATTCTCAATGTTTAACAACCACCATGATAGTAATTAAATTTTATTCCTTTGAAGTAGGGAAAAATTGGCTTTACGCAAAACTGTAACCATAGAGCTTTCCACCAGCCAAATATGCATATAGTATAGCTGTTTCATTCCATTACTCTCTATGTGTTACCTTGCCAGCATATTCCATGTGCTGACCCGTTTTCGGGCTGCAACGTTAATGTTGCAGACTTTTCAGACGATGATTAAGGAGTTTTTAGGTCGTGGTTCTATACTCAGTGATGCCGTTGGAGTTGATGGACTCACTTATCTTCCAAGCCTTCCGCTGTTATCGTTATTAGATGGCCTTAAGCCATATTTATTGTAATAAGTTCTCTCTTGGGACACTCGATGTAATAAGTGTGTGATTGCTACTATGCTATAAATCCTCCGAGTATTGTGTGGTGTCAGCATTACTGATCCAGGGATGACACCGGAGCACAGAGATCAGACTGTTTGAGGTCTGGTCGCTACATCAATGCTTATGTTGGTAGACTATTGAAACGTAATACTTATATGATTGAACACTTGAGTGATTATATGTCTAGAGTTAAAGGTGAACTTAAACTTATTAGTAAACATGCTTCTATGGTTACCACTCAAGTAGAACAAGTTCTTAAAGCTCAGAATGCTTTGCTCAATGAATTAAATAATAAAAAAATGATAATTTTGTTAGAGTTATGACTAGAGGGGGTAAAATGACTTAGGAACCTTTGTATCTTGAGGGCCACCCTAAGAGAATTGAGCAAGATTCTCAGAGAACTAATGTTGATGCACCTATTTCTTCTAAGAAGAAGAAAAAGGAAATTGATAGGAATTTGCATGCTTCTAGTGAACCTGCTATTGACACACTTGAGAATCCCAATGATATTTCTATTTCTGATGCTGAAACACAATCTGGTGATGAACATGAACCTAGTGATAATGTTAATGAGGATGTTCATGTTGATTCTCAACCTAGAAATGACAATGATGTAGAGATTGAACCTGCTATTGATCTTGATAACCCACAATTAAAGAATTAACATTATGATAAGAGAGACTTTGTTGCTAGGAAGCGCGGCAAAGAAAGGGAACCATGGGTTCAGAAACCCATGCCCTTTCCTCCTAAAACATCCAAGAAAAAGGATGATGAGGATTTTGAGCGCTTTGCTGAAATGATTAGACCTATCTTTTCGTGTATGCGTTTAACTGATATGCTTAAAATGAACCCTTATGCTAAGTACATGAAGGATATTGTTACAAATAATAGAAAGATATCGGAAGCTGAAATCTCCACCATGCTTGCTAATTGTACTTTTAAGGGTGGAATACCAAAGAAACTTCGAGATCCCGGAGTACCAACTATACCATGCTCCATTAAGAGAAGCTATGTTAAAACTGCTTTATGTGATCTCGGAGCGGGTGTTAGTGTTATGCCTCTCGCTTTATATCGTAGACTTGAATTGAATAAGTTGACACCTACTAAAATATCTTTGCAAATGGCTGATAAATCAAATGCTATACCTGTCGGCATTTGTGAGGATGTGCCTGTTGTGGTTGCAAATGTTACTATTTTAACGGACTTTGTTATTCTTGATATTCTCGAAGACGATAGTATGTCTATTATTCTTGGTAGACCCTTTCTGAATACTGCAGGGCTGTTATTGATTGCAACAAAGGCAACATCACTTTTCATGTTAATGGTAATGAGCATATGGTACACTTCGAGGAAACAACCTCAAGTCCATAGTATCAATTCTATTAGAAAAATTTCAATGACTATTATTGGAGATTTTGAATTTCCTCTTCCTACTGTCAAGAAGAAATATGATATTCTTATTGCTGGGGATGTGCATATCCCCGTTGTGGTAACTTAGTGTTATTCAAAAATTCTCCGGTTTCATGCGATTCGGAATGAGTCTGTTAACAAGACTTGATCAACCTTATTAGTGGATTCCTTTTGATGAGCATGAGATGGATGAAATTAGAAAGCACAACTTTCTGTACCCTCCTTTTACTTTCTGTTATTTAGATTAAATACAGTAAAAATAATATTTTCTGTCTGTTTTCTGAATTATCCTTGCAATAAAAAATACCCCGAAAATAAAAGTTCTCCAAATATCCTAAAAATTTAATATGATTTTTCTAGAATATTTAAGAATTATTGGCACTGAGAACACACCAGGGGGCCTCACCATGCGCCCATGAGGGTGCAGGGCGCGCCCCTACCTTGTGGACCCCACATGGGCCCCCTCCACTTATTCTTGCACCCACACACTTTGTCTTCCTCCAGAAAATCATCCACCAGCTCAAACCTGAGTTCTAGCTCATCTTGCTGCCATTTTCGATCTCCTTGCTCAAAGCTCCATTCACAAGACTGCTTTGGGGGATTGTTCTTTGGTATGTGACTCCTCCAATGGTCCAATTAGTTTTTGTTCTAGTGCTTTATTTATTACAATTTTTTTCTACTTAGGTGACCCTGTTCTTGAGCTTGCATGTCAAATTTATGCGGTCAAAAGTAGTTTTAGTGCATGATATAGTCTATAGGCACTTGTGGGAGTAGTTGCTATCAATCTTGTTGAGTTTGGTTCACTTTTATTTTGAGTTACTAAAAATTTCAAAAAAAAATCAGCGAAAGAAATATGTTTACGAAAATGTACCAAGGTGGTTCCTCGAGGAAGCAAGGACCCAGGCCCGCGATACGTGAGCCGGACTATGAACTACCAAGAGAAGCTCAGGTGCAGCCTTGTGAATGGCCGTCAGAAGATTTTATGGTCCAAGCAGGAATTAAGGAGGAATTTGACGCGTATGTGCGTAATGCTGAACTTGAGGGCTTCGTGTCAGATAAGTGCCCCCAATATTATCACCTAACTGATTCCTTTGTGAGAAGGTTTAAATTTACATCATCACGCAATTCTCCTAATGTCCTATTTGATCTCTATGATAATTCTTATACCATGGACTTAGAAGATTTTAATACTACTTGTAAACTCCCGCTGTGGGGTAGTGTTAGTGAACCTCGCAAATCTGAATTTAAAGAATTTCTTGCTAGTATCATTGTGGGGGAATCTAGAGAAATAACACAAGCTACCATAGGGAGCATTCATTTTCCAGCCATACATTATTTTGCTATCTTCATGGGTAGATGCATTAACGGTAAAGATGAGGCTTGCCACATGTGCGTTCCAGATCTTAGTGTCCTCAAGAGTGCGGTATTGGGTGATAAACAATACAACTTGGGGGCTATTGTTGCACGCATGTTGCATCTTAATAGTTAACTGGAGACTTGTTTGGTGGAATTTATGCAACTCGTGTAGCTAATTTTCTTGAGATACTCATACATGAGAATGATATTGAATTGCCTCCTACTTATCTAGATCATAATGCTATGGTTCGTCATCAGTTTGTTGAGAGGAACGATCAGTTCCTCCAGTACCGACTAATCATTGACTGACAACGCACCGTCCATGTTGCTCTCCCTGCTCCTGCTTTCTTTGACTTTCAGGCCAAAGGGAGATATGTTATAACCAGGGAGGAGGTGAACGAATACGAGAGGAGGACGGAGGCAGATCGCCTCCAAGCTACAGCTCGTTAGGCAGTAGCTGCTGCATCTCAGTACGACCCCAGCTACAACTTTGGATTTCCACCAGGCTAGCCGTGGCCATAGACCAACTTAGGCCAAAAGCCTAAGCTTCGGGGAGTACGTATCTCTCACTGACATTACATTCATGTTCACACACTCATGCCAGTTGTCGGTGCTCATACTTTTTCATTGTATTATCCATGCTAGTTTATTTTCTTTTTAAGCTTTCTTCTTGTGTGTTTGAAAAAACTTAATAAAAACCAAAAAATTAGTTGTAGCTTTTAGCTAGTTTACTTTCCATGCTTGCAGTAGTAATAATTAAAAAGAAAACCCAAAAAGATTTCTCGTTCTTCTTTTGCTTGTTGGGAGCTTTCCCGTGTAAATAGTTTTATTTCTTTCCTTTGGGGGTCGAGAGGAGAAGACCATAATGAAAATGTTGAGTGGCTCTCATATGCATTATTGTTGATCTAACGAAGAGACCATATTACCTTATCTTTTCCCTTGAATTGAATGCTTGCAGATTCCAGCTTAGTCCAATGCACGTGCACTATTATTATTATCCACACTATTCGGTTGTGCAAGTGAAAGGCAATAATGATGATATATGATGGACTGGTTGAGATGAGAGAAGTTGGTACGAACTCGACCTCTCTTGTTTTTGTAAACATGATTACTTCATCGTTCCTGATTCAACCTATTATGAATGAAACATGTTTGCAATGACAATTAGAGATTATAGTTGCTCATGCCATGCTTAAGTAGCTAGGAGTTTATAATGGTTTACCTTGCATGCCAACATGCTATTAAAATGGTTGTGATGTGGTATGATAGGTTGGTATCCTCCTTTGAACGATTCGAGTGGCTTGACTTGGCAAATGTTCACGCATGTAGTTGAAAAAAATCAACATAGCCTCCACGATATTTATGTTCATGGTGAATTATATCCTACTCATGCTTGCATTCAGTGTTGATTAATTTTAATGCATGTTCATGACTGTTGTCGCTCTCTAGTTGGTCGCTTCCCAGTCTCTTTCTAGCCTTCACTTGTACTAAGCGGGAATACTGCTTGTGCATCCAATTCCATAAACCCCAATGTTATCCCATATGAGTCCACCATACCTTCCTATATGTGGTATCTACCTTTCGTTCCAAGTAAATTTGTATGTGCCAAACTCTAAACCTTCAAATGAAATTCTGTTTTGTATGCTCGAATAGCTCATATATCAACTAGGGTTGTCTGTATCTTCCATGCTAGGCGGGTTATTCTCAAGAGGAGTGGACTCTGCTCCTCACTCACGAGAAAATGGCTGGTCACTGGGATGCCCAGTCCCATGCTCAAATCAAATCAAAATAATTGCAAACAAAACTCCCCTAGAATTGTTGTTAGTTGGAGGCACCCGTTGTTTCGGGCAAGCCATGGATTGATGCTTGTTGGTGGTGGGGGAGTATAAACTTTACCATTCTGCTTGGGAACCGCCTATAATGTGTGTAGCATGGAAGATATCAAGATCTCTCGGTTGTTATGTTGACAATGAAAGTATACCGCTCAAAATATTATTCATCTCTATTTCAAAAATTGAGCTCTGGCACCTCTACAAATCCCTGCTTCCCTCTACGAAGGGCCTATCTATTTACTTTTATGTTGAGTCATCATCCGCTTATTAAAAAGCACCAGTGGAGAGCACTGCTGTCATTTGCATGCATTACTATTAGTTTACATTGAGTATGACTATGACTGGATCTCTTTTACCATGAATTACAATTTCCCGTCAGCCCTTGATCTTCAGGGGTGCTCTGCATTTATGTTTTGCGGTCTCAGAAAGGGCTAGTGAGATACCATCTTGTTATATCATATTATGATTGTTTTAAGAAAGTGTTGTCATCCGAGATTTATTATTATTGGTCGCTAGTTGATTATGCCATTGATATGATTAAACGTGAGACCTAAATGTTATTGTGAATATGGTTAGTTCATAATCTTTGCTGAAAACTTGAATGCTGGCTTTACATATTTACAACAATAAGAGCAAATAGAGTTTGTAAAAGTTTTCTTTATCACTTTCAGTTCGTCAACTGAATTGCTTGAGGACAAGCAAAGGTTTAAGCTTGGGGGAGTTGATACGTCTCCAACGTATCTACTTTTCCAAACACTTTTGCCCTTGTTTTGGACTCTAACTTGCATGGTTTGAATGGAACTAACCCGGACTGATGTTGTTTTCAGCAGAATTGCCATGGTGTTATTTTTGTGCAGAAATAAAAGTTCTCGGAAGGACCTGAAAATCAATAGAGAATATTTTTGGAATATATGAAAAATACTGGCGAAAGAATCAAGGCGAGGGGGCCCACATCCTATCCACGAGGGTGGGGCGCGCCTACCCACTGGGCGCGCCCCCTGCCTCGTGGGCCCCCTAGTGATCCACCGACCTCAACTCCAATTCTATATATTCATGTTCAGGGAGAAAAAAAATCAGAGAGAAGGATTCATCACATTTTACGATACGGAGCCGCCGCCAAGCCCTAATCTCTCTCGGGAGGGCTGATCTGGAGTCTGTTCGGGGCTCCGGAGAGGGGAATCTGTTGCCATTGTCATCATCAACCTTCCTCCATCACCAATTTCATGATGCTCACCGCCGTGCGTGAGTAATTCCATAATAGGCTTTCTGGACGGTGATGGGTTGGATGAGATTTATCATGTAATCGAGTTAGTTTTGTTAGGGTTTGATCCCTAGTATCCATTATGTTCTGAGATTGATGTTGCTATGACTTTGCTATGCTTAATGCTTGTCACTAGGGCCCGAGTGCCATGATTTCAGATCTGAACCTATTATGTTTTCATGAATATATGTGAGTTCTTGATCCTATCTTGCAAGTCTATAGTCACCTATTATGTGTTATGATTCGTTAACCCCGAAGTGACAATAATCGAGATACTTATCGGTGATGACCGTAGTTTGAGGAGTTCATGTATTCACTAAGTGTTAATGCGTTGGTCCGATACTCTATTAAAAGGAGGCCTTTATATCCCTTAGTTTCCAATAAGACACCGCTGCCACGGGAGGGTAGGACAAAAGATGCCATGCAAGTTCTTTTCCATAAGTACGTATGACTATATTCGGAATACATGCCTACATTACATTGATGAACTGGAGCTAGTTCTGTGTCACCCTTTGTTATAACCATTGCATGAGGAATCACATCCGACATAATTATCCATCACCGATCCATTGCCTACGAGCTTTTCACATATTGATCTGTGCTTAGTTACTTTTCCGTTGCCACTGTTACAATCACTACAAAACTACTACCATTACTTTTGCTACCATTACTGCTACTATCATATTACTTTGCTACTAAATACTTTGCTGCAGATATTAAGTTTTCCAGGTGTGGTTGAATTGACAACTCAGCTGCTAATACTTGAGAATATTCTTTGGCTCCCCTAGTGTCGAATCAATAAATTTGGGTTGAATACTCTACCCTCGAAAACTGTTGCGATCCCCTATACTTGTGGGTTATCAGGTTCCCACATATTCCATGAAGATCTTTATCATTTGAACCACGATGTCAAGGATTCAGTTAATCCCGTATACAATTCCCTTTGTCCGGCGATATGATACTTGCCCGAGATACGATCGTCGGTATCTCCATACCTAGTTCAATCACGTTACCAGCAAGTCTATTTACTCGCCACATAATACAAGATCTCGTGACTAAACTTATTAGTCACATACTTGCAAGCTTCTTGTGATGTTGTGTTACTAACAGGGCCCAGAGATATCTCTCCGTCATACGGAGTGACAAATCCCAGTCCCGATCTGTGCCAACCCAACAAACACCTTCGAAGATACCTGTAGAGCACCTTTATGATCACCCGGTTACGAAGTGATGTTTGGATACACACTAAGTATTCCTCCGGTGTCAGGGAGTTGCACGATCTCATGGTCTAAGGAACACATACTTGACATGAAGAAAGCTATAGCAAATAACTAAGCGATACGGTCTATTGCTAAGCTTACAGTTGGGGCTCGTCCATCACATCATTCTCCTAATGATGTGATCCCATTATCAAATGACAACTCATGCCCATGGTTAGGAAACCTTAACCATCTTTAATCAACGAGCTAGTCTAGTGGAGGCGTACTAGGGACATGGTGTAGTTTATGTATGCACACATGTATTTAAGTTTCCGGTCAATAGAATTCTAGCACGAATAATAAATATTTATCATGAATGGAAAATATGATAATAACCATTTTTATTATTGCCTCTAGGGCATATTTACAACAGTCTCACAGTTGAAGCAGAGTCAACAATCTAGTTCACATCACCATGTGATTAACACCCAATCATTTTTGGGGTTTGATCATGTTTTGCTTGTGAGAAAGGTTTTGGTTAATGGGTCTGCAACATTCAGATCCATGTGTACTTTGCAAATCTTTATGTCATACTATAGATGTTGCTACCACGCTCCAATTGGAGCTATTCCAAATTGCTCCACTATACGTGTCCGGTTTGCGACTCGGAGTTATACGAGTTAGTGTCAAAGCTTGCATCGACGTAACCCTTTATGACGAACTCTTTATCAGCTCCATAACCGAGAAACATTTCATTAGTCCTCTTTAGGTACCTAAGTATAATCCTGACCGCTGTCCAGTGATCCACTCCTAGGTCACTCTTGTAGTGCCTTACCAGACTCATGGCCGGGCACACATCAACTATGGTACACAACATGACATACATTATAGTGCCTATGGCTAAGGTATAGGGGACGACCTTCATCCTTTCTCTTCTTCTGCCGTGGTCGAACTTTGAGTCATACTCAACTCTACACCTTGCAATACATGAAATAACTCCTTCTTTGACTAATCCATTTTGAACTCCTTCAAAATCTTGTCAAGGTATGTGCTCTGTGAAAGTCTTATCACGCGTCTTAATTTATCTCTATAGATCTTGATGCCCAATATGTAAGTAGCTTTACCCAAGTCTTCCTTTGAAAAACTCATTTGAAACAACCCTTTACGCTTAGAAATTCTACATCATTTTTAATCAATAATATGTCATCCACATATACTATCAGAAATGCTATAAAGCTCCCACTCACTTTCTTGTAAATACAAGTTTCTTCATAAACTTCGTATAAACTCAAAAACTTTGATCACCTCATCAAAGCGTATATTCCAACTCCAAGATGCTTGCACCAGTACATAGATGGATTGCTGGAGCTTACATACCTTTTTAGCATCCTTAGGAACGACAAAACCTTTGGGTTGCATCATATACAACTCTTCCTTAAGGAAAGCGGTTTTCACATCCATCTACCAGATTTCATAATCAAAAAATGCAGCAATTGATAACATAATTTTAACAGACTTAAGCATTGCTACAGGTGAGAAAGTCTCATCATAGGAAACTCCTTGAACTTGCCAAAAAACTCTTTGCGGTGAGTCAAACTTTATAGACAGTGACATTACCATTAGTGTCTGTCTTTTTCCTAAAGATCCATTTGTTCTCGATGGCCTGCCAGTCATCGGGAAAGTCTACCAAAGTCCACACTTGGTTCTCATACATGGATCCCATCTCGGATTTCATGGCCTCTAGCCATTTGTCGGAATCTGGACCCATCATTGCTTCCTCATAGTTCGTAGGCTCATCGTTGTCTAACAACATGACTTCCATGATAGGATTATCGTACCACTCGGGGAAGTATGTGCCCTTGTCACCCTACGGGATTTAGTACTGAATTGATCCGAAATTCATGATCACCATCGTCAGCTTCCTCTTCAATTAGTGTATGCATCACAGGAACATCTTTCTGTGATGCACTATTTTCCAATTCAAGTGAAGGTTCGATAACCTCATCAAGTTCTACCTTTCCTCCCACTCACTTCTTTCAAGAGAAAGTATTTCTCTAGAAAGGATCCATTCTTGACAACAAAGACTTGCCTTTGGATTTGTGTTAGAAGGTATTCTATGAAGACGTACTTCTCCGCTTTGGGTTCGAGCTTATCAGGCGTAAGTGTCGCATCACAAACTATAAGAAATGACAACATAAGTTTCTTGCCAAACCATAGTTCATACGTTGTCATCTCAATGGATTTAGATGGTGCCCTATTTAAAGTGAATGTTATTGTCTCTAATGCATAGACCCAAAACTATAGTGGCAAATTGGTAAGAGACACCATAGAACACACCATATCCCATAGAGTACGACTATGACATTCGGACACACCATTACGCTATGGTGTTCCAGGTGGCGTGAATTGTGAAACAATTTTAAGATTTCCTTAAATACATACCAAACTCATAACTCAGATATTCACCTCCACGATCATATCATAGACATTTCATATTCTTGTCATGATGATCTTCGACTTCACTCTGAAATTGCTTGAACTTTTCAGAATTTCAGACTTGTGTTTCATCAAGTAAATATACCCGCATCTACTCAATTCATCTGTGAAGGTAAGATAATAATGATATCCACCATGTGCTTCAACACTCATCGGACCACATACATCCGTATGTATTATTTCCAAATAACATTTATTTAGGTTTAAAACTAATCCCAGAGGTAGAGGGAGCGTGCCGATGGCGATCACATCAACCTTGGAGACACTTCCAACATGCATCGTCACCTCATCATTAAATAGTCTCTGTTTATTCTGTAGCTTCTGCTTCGAGTTACAAATAAGAGTAACTAAACCAGTATCAAATACCCACAAGCACTAGTATGGTACACATCAATAATATGTATATCAAATATATACCTTTGCTGATGTTGCCAGCCTTCTCATCTGCCAAGTACTTTGGGCATTTCCGCTTCTAGTGACCGTTCCCCTTGAAATAGAAGCACTTAGTCTCAAGTTTGGGTCTAGCCTTGGGTTTCTTCACGGGAGCAGCAACTGCCTTGCCATTATTCTTGAAGTTCCCTTTCTTTCCCTTGCATTTCTTGAAACTAGTGGTCTTATTAACCATCAACACTTGATGCTCTTTCTTTTGATTTCTACCTCGGCGGCCTTTAGCATCACGAAGATCTCAAAGATCATTTTCTCCATCCCTTGCATATTATAGTTCATCAAAAAGCCCTTGTAGCTTGGTGGCAATGACTGGAGAACTCTATCAATCGCCACATCATCCGGAAGATTAACTCCCCACTGATTCAAGCGGTTGTAGTACCCAGACATTTTGAGTACATGCTCACTAACGGAGTTGTTCTCCTCCATCTTGCAGCTAAAGAACTTGTTGGATGTGTCATAGCTATCAACCCAGTCATGAGCCTGAAATACCAATTTCAGATCCTTAAACATCTCATATGCTTCATGGTGCTCAAAACGTCTTGGAGCCCCGGTTCTAAGCCCTAAAGCATGGCGCACTGAACTATCGAGTAGTCATCAGAATGCGCCTGCCAGACGTTCATAACATCTGCAGGAGGGCCTTGAGGGGGTGCATCACCAAGCGATGCATTAAGGACATAAGCCTTCTGTGCAGAAGGGAGGATAATCCTCAAATTACTGACGGAGTCTACATAGTAGCTTCCATCATCTTTCAACTTTTCTTTCTCTAAGAACGCATTAAAATTTAGGGGAGCTATAGCGCAAGCCATTGATCTACAACATACTTTGCGAATGCATTTAGACTGTGTTCATGATAATTGGTTCAGTTAATCAAATTACTAGTAAACTCCCACTTAAATCAACATCCCTCAAGTTGTCTAAGTGTTACATGATCCAAATCAACTACCCATGTCCAATTATCACGTGAGGTGGGGTCATCATCAATGGTTAACATCTTCATGTTGATCATATCTACTACTCCCTCCATCCCAAAATAAGTGACTCAACTTTGTACTAAAGCTAGTACAAAGTTGAGTCACTTATTTTATGATGGAGGGAGTATATGACTCATGTTCGACAACCTTTCGAGCTTTTGTGTTTCGAGGCCATGTCTGTGCATGCTAGGCTCATCAAGTTTAACCCAAGTATTCTGCAAGTGCAAAACTAGCTTACACCCATTGTATGTGAACGTAGAGTCTATAACACCCGATCATCACGAGATGCTTTAATATGACGAACTTTTGCAACAGTGCATGCTTAGGGAGAACACTTTTGTATTGAAATTAAGTGAAGGGATCATCTTATAATGCTACTGTCATCCTAAGCAAAATAAGATGCATAAAAAGATAAATATCACATGCAATCAATATATGTGACATGATATGGCCATTATCATATTGTGCTTTTGATCTCCATCTCCAAAGCACCGGCATGATCTCCATCGCCATCGGCATGACACCATGATGTCCATCATCGTGTCATCACGTGGTTGTCTCCCCAATTATTGCTTCTACAACTATTGCTAACACATAGCAATAAAGTAAAGCAATTACATGGCATTTAATAATTGACACGTGATACGTCTCCAACATATCTATAATTTTTGATTGCTCCATGGTATATTATCTACTATTTTGGACTATATTGGGCTTTATTTTCCACTTTTATATTATTTTTGGGACTAACCTATTAACCGGAGGCCCAGCCCAGAATTGCCGTTTTTTTGCCTATTTCAGTGTTTCGAAGAAACGGAATATTAAACGGAGTCCAAACGGAATAAAATCTTCGGGAACGTGATTTTCTCACTGAACGTGATCCAGGAGACTTGGACCCTGCTCCAAGGAACAAAAGAGGCAGTCACAAGTGTGGGGGCGCCCTCCCCCTAGGGCGCGCCCCCTACCTTGTGGGCCCCTCGGTGCTCCTCCGGCGTTCTTCTTCCTCCTATATATACACACGTACCCCCAAACGATCAGAACAGGAGCCAGAAACCTAATTCCACCACTGCAACTTTCTATATCCACGAGATCCCATCTTGGGGCCTGTTCCGGAGCTCCGCTGGAAGAGGGTCGTCATCACGGAGGGCTTCTACATCATCATAGCCTCTCCGATGAAGTGTGAGTAGTTTACCTCAGACCTTTGGGTCCATAGTTAGTAGCTAGATGGCTTCTTCTCTCTCTTTGAATCTCAATACAAAGTTCTCCCCCTCTCTTGTGGAGATCTATTCGATGTAATCTTCTTTTTGCGGTGTGTTTGTTGAGACCGATGAATTGTGGGTTGATGATCAAGTCTATCTATGAATAATATTTGAATCTTCTCCGAATTCTTTTATGTATGATTGGTTACCTTTGCAAGTCTCTTCGAATTATCCGTTTGGTTTGGCCAACTAGATTGGTAGTTCTTGCCATGGGAGAAGTGCTTAGCTTTGGGTTCGATCTTGCTGTGTCCTTTCCCAGTGACAGAAGGGGCAGCAAGGCACGTATTGTATCGTTGCCATCGAGGATAACAAGATGGGGTTTACTTCATATTGCATGAAATTATCTCTCTACATCATGTCATCTTGCTTAAGGCGTTACTCTGTTTTTAACTTAATACTCTAGATGCATGCTGGATAGCGGTCAATGAGTGGAGTAATAGTAGTAGATGCAGAATTGTTTTGATCTACTTGTCACCGACGTGATGCCTATATACATGATCATGCCTAGATATTCTCATAACTATGCTCAATTCTGTCAATTGCTCAACAGTAATTTGTTCACCCACCGTAGAATACTTATGCTCTTGAGAGAAGCCACTAGTGAAACCTATGGCCCCCGGGTCTATTCTCATCATATTAATCTCCATCACTTTAATCTTGCTTTGCTTTTTACTTTGCCTTTACTTTTTACTTTGCATCTTTATACCAAAAATACCAAAAGTATTATATCTATCAGATCTCACTCTCGTAAGTGACCTTGAAGGGATTGACAACCCCTAATCACGTTGGTTGCGAGTAGCTATCGTTTTGTGCAGGTATGAGGGACTTGAGCGTGGCCTCCTACTAGATTGATACCTTGGTTCTCAAAAACCGAGGGAAATACTTACGCTACTCTGCTGCATAATCCCTTCCTCTTCGGGGAAAACCAACGCAAGCTCAAGACGTAGCAACACGCAGGTCATACAATAAATTAAAGACAACCCTATGGCTCCTGCCAGTTGCCGTACTCATCAACATACAAGTTGTGAACTTATTACAAAACATGATCATCTCATACATCAACATATATAACATCACATTTTGGCCAAACCACATCACAACATGCCCTGCAAAAACAAGTTAGACGCCCTCTACTTTGTTATTGCAATTTTTACGTGGCTGCTAGGGGAAACTATAAGAATCATTCTTATCTATGCAGAACCACAATGGTGATATACAAGTTGAGTTTTAACCTTCTACAAGGACTGCTGTTGTCAAATTAGATTCAACTAAGGTGGGAGAGACATGCAAAGCTACTTTTATGCAATACAAGTTACATGTCAGTCAGTGGAACCGGTCTCTTGTGCGTGGATAAGTAAGGTTGGTCTGAGCCACTTCATCCCACAATACCGCCGAATTCAAATAAGACAAAGTAAGTAAGAAATTTGAACATCAAAGCCCACAACTTCGTTGTGTTCTACTTCTGCAAATACATCTACGCATAGACCTCGCTCATGATGCCACTGATGGGGAACATTGCATGAAACTCAAAAACTTTCCTATGAAACACCCAAGATCTAATCTAGGAGATGTATAGCAATAAGAGGGTAGTGTGTCTACATACCGTCGTAGACTGAAAGCGTTAGTGTGGTAATGCAGTTGATGTAGTCGTACTCTTCATGATCCAATCGCGATCCAATCCGATCTAGTGCCGAACGGACGGCACCTCCGAGTTTAGCACATATACGACTTGGTGGCGTCCTCTCCTTCTTGATCCAGCAAGCGAGGGAGAGTAGGTAGATGAGATATGAACTAACACGACGGCGTGGTGGTGGTAATGGCAGCGGTACACCGACCGGGCTTCGCCAAGCGTTGACGGATCAAGGTGGAGACTTATCGGGAAAGAGGAGGAGGCTTGGGTTTGGTGTGTATAGCCCTTGTGCCCCCTCCCCACTATATATAGGGGTGTGGGATGGCCGGGGGCATAGCCCTAGCCCCTCCTCCAAGGAGGGGAGGCGTCCAAGGGAGAAAACTTGCCTCCCAAGGCAAGTGGACTCCCTCCAACTTAGGGTTTCTCCTTCCCAGGTGCATGGACCTTGTAGGGGGTAGTTCCCTTGGACCATTAAGGTTAGGGAGCCCTCCTAAAACCCATGCTATTGTATGGGACGTGGTGGACCCCTATGTGGACTTCTGGGCCCCTCCGAAACCTTCTGGAACCTTCCAGTGACTTCCCGATAGAATACCGAAAAAACCGGACTTCTTCCCGGAACCCCGACAACAACTTTCCATATATAAATCTTTACATCCGGATCATTCCGGAGCTCCTCGTAAAATCCTGGATCCCATCCGGGACTCTGAACAACCTTCATACTTTCCACTATTAATATCTCAACAATACCCTAGCGCTACCGAACGTTAAGCGTGCGACCCTATGGGTTTGAGAATCATGTAGACATGACCGAGACTCCTCTCCGGTCAATAACCAATAGCAGGATCTAGATGCCCATATTGGTTCCCACGTATTCCACGAAGATCTTTATCAGTTGGACCATGATGTCAAGGATTCAGTTAATCCCGTATACAATTCCCTTTGTCCGGCGATATGTTACTTGTCCGAGATTCGATCGTCGGTATCTCCATACCTAGTTCAATCTCATTACCGGCAAGTATCTTTACTCATTCTATAATACAGCATCTCGTGAATAAACGCATTAGTCACATTCTTGCAAGCTTCTTTTGAGTTTGTATTACCGAGAGGGCCTAGAGATATCTCTCCGCCATACGGAGTCACAAATCCCAGTCTCGATCCGTGCCAACCCAACCAACACCTTCGGAGATACCTGTAGAGCACCTTTATGATCACCCGGTTACGAAGTGATGTTTGGATACATAGTAAGTATTCCTCCGGTGTCAGGGAGTTGCACGGTCTCATGGTCTAAGGAACACATACTTGACATGAAGAAAGCTGTAGCAAATAATTAAGCGGTACGATCTATTGCTAAGCTTACAGTTGGGTCTCGTCCATCACGACATTCTCCTAATGATGTGATCCCATTATAAAATGACAACTCATGTCCATGGTTATAAACCTTAACCATCTTTGATCAATGAGCTAGTCTAGTAGAGGCGCACTAGGTACATGGTGTAGTTCATGTATTCACACATGTATTTAAGTTTTCGGTTAATACCATTCTAGCATGAATAATAAGCATTTATCATGAATGCAAAATATGATAGTAACCTTTATTATTATTATTGCCTCTATGGCATGTTTCCAATAGACTAGCCCCATGGACTCAAGGCCAACTTTAGGGCCCACGGATCTACCCATTCTGATAAAATCCCATGGCCTCGTTAGCCTATTGGGTACCCTAGGGATAACTCGAAATTCAGCTAGAATTCCGTAGTTGAACTAGGAACCAAAGGAGGACAAGTACAAGGCTACTACCAAGAAGCCGAGCTTGTGCGGGCAAGTTTCACCTGTGCTTTGCAACGGCTTGAGGAAGGGCACACAGACTATAGTAGCACGGGCGGGAGAAGCAGCTGGACGGTGAGATGGACGGCAAGGGGCTCGGGAGCTGGACGGCGAGGTGGATGATGAGCTAATAGGACAGCAGGATGACGAGCTAGAAGGCTAGCAGGACACCGAGCGGGAGGATCCGGAGACAGCGCCTCCGCCGTGGTAGGGATGGATGAGAGGTATGGGGTGGCGATTGCCTTGGGTCGACCCTGCCGATCCACTGGGTCAACCAGTGTCGGCTCTACTAGACCGATTCCTATACGAGGCCCACCCGACAGACCCAATGGCCTCCATTTTTAGGGTCAGGCCAATGGCCCGGCAGGTTGACCCGGGTCATTCCCATCTTGAGCTATACTCTATGTTATAACTGTTATGGTTCTCAAATATGTGATTCTGAGGAAAACTCATAAGCACATGTAGAGTTATAACTGGTAAAACCTGATTCCTAGTCTTGCATCTAGGACTAGCTCAAGTGTTGCATGATGGTCATGTTTACCTGATCATGGGTATACGATAAGAGTAACAAGGATGCCAACAACTTTGAGAGTATGATGTTAGAAGAACTATCACATTGAATTAACCCAACTTGATTGCTATGCTTTGAGATGTCATCATCACAAGTCGAAAGTTCATAACATGAAAAATTAACTATGCTTAGTTCCTTTAGACCATGAGGGTATCGAGACACTTCATGCCAGATGATACACTTTGGGGTTACTCAAACATCATCGGTAACACGATGATCATAACGATAACTTGCAGGTTTATCGAAAAGTGTGACAAGGGACAAGATAGCTCAAGAGTGGGATTTGCTCCTCCGATGATGGAGATATATTCTTAGGGCCCTCTCATGTGATGGCATCCATAATCGTCTGGTCAGACACAGCTGACTAGGTCACAGGGATGCTGGAACATGATAGCGAGAAATAAGAACAAAACCGGTAACGGGGAGACCGATATAATGAGCATGTTGATGACTCAGGAGGATACCGATATCTCACCTTGGGTTTTGTAAAGTATCATAGAGCAAATGGAACAGCATATGATTAACTAAAGGTTCACTCGAATATAATTCCTGTGAGTATAGGGGTCAACATGGATGTATATGGTTCTGTTGTTGATCATTGAACAAAAGGGAGCTTTGTTCATGTCTATATTTCATTGCACCTACAGAGTCACACACTTAAGATGAATTTGATCTATTGAGTAGTAACTTAGGAGTATTCGAGAATGTCACTTGAAAAGTTTCAAGGACAACATAAATTGTATCGAGAGAGAACCAGAAGCATTTCGGATAGAACTAGAGGTTTTGGAAGAAAACCAAGAAAACCCGGAAAACTGGAAAAGTTCCAAATAACCCTACAAGACCTCTAGAGTACGCAGGAAGGTTCTAGAAGTGTCTAGGATGAAAAATTTAGGGAGCGCCATGGTCTGCCACTTGGTAATGGACCAAAGTGGGGCAGTAACACATGGGCCAATTTGGCCAAGGTGGTGAGGGGGCGATTCTCCCCAGGGTTTTGGGGGTGGGGGCCGTCGCCCGCTTGCCTTGAGGGTCAAGCCCCCCCCCCCCCCCGTTGGCTTGAGGGGCAAGTTGGGGGAGGAGGCCGCCGCCCCTAGAGTTTTTGGGGTGGGGGGCCACGGCTCCCCTAGCCTATATATGAGAGGGAGCAGCCCCTCCAAAGACACAAGATCTTTCGTGCCTGCGGCTGCACCTCTCCCTCTCTCTCTCTCCCTCTAGTTCTCCACTATCACCCTTCTTGTTGGGAATATTACTACCAGGTAAGACCCGCCCAAGAGGGGCCGGGTCAACCCAATGGCGGGTTACAAAAGAAGCCCAGTAACATTCAAGGCGATAGTTTATTAATATTTATAGAAGGCCTAAGCCCAGAGGCGGCTTAAGGCCCAATATTGTAAACCGCCGTATGTAAGGAAAGACTTGTAAAGAAAGGCATATAAAAGAAGTCACCGAGCCGGACACATTTTATGAACTGGTCGGGACTCTGTAGCTCACCAGGTGTCAATCCATGTATATAAGGGGACGACCCGGCGGTGGCTTAGGACAAGAAACAACAACTCGAAGCCAAGCAAAGTGCATTCGCTCCCTGGTCTTCGAAACACCAGCAATTCCAACACAACTAGACGTAGGCTTTTACCTTCATCGTAAGGGGCCGAACTAGTATAAATCTCTTGTGTCCTTTGTCCCGATTAACCCCTTTAAGCTTCCTATTTGCGATGGCCCTACGACTAAGTCCTTTTGCTAGGACATCTATCGTGACAATTCCACGACAGTTGGCGCCCACCATGGGGCGAGCGCACGATGGATTTGAGTTCTTGAACGACAACTTTGAAGGGCTCAAGGGATACGTTGTGGGCCGGATGACCAAGAGTCGTCATAGCAAGCTCTACATCGACGACGAAGGCTGGGGCCCCGAGGCCGGCTCAATTGAGTACGGGTACCGGGTCCCCTTCAGCAGAATTCATGTTTTCATCGACCGGATCGGTGAATCGGTGTTGGGGAACGTAGTAATTTCAAAAAATTTCCTACGCACACACAAGATCATGGTGATGCATAGCAACGAGAGGGGAGAGTGTTATCCACGTACCCTCATAGACCGAAAGCGGAAGCGTTAGCACAGCGCGGTTGATGTAGTCGTACGTCTACGCGATCCGACCAATCAAGTACCGAACGCATGGCACCTGCGAGTTCAGCACACGTTCAGCCCGATGACGTCCCTCGAACTCCGATCCAGCCGAGTGTTGAGGGACAGTTTCGTCAGCACGACGGCGTGGTAACGATGTTGATGTTCTACCGACGCAGGGTTTCGCCTAAGCACCGCTATAGTATTATCGAGGTGGTCTATGGTGGAGGGGGGCACCACACACGGCTAAAAGATCAAACATATCAATTGTTGTGTCTCTGGGGTGCCCCTGCCCCTGTATACAAAGGAGCAAGGGGGTGCGGCCGGCCAAGGGAGAGGGCGCGCCAGGAGGAGTCCTACTCCTACCGGGAGTAGGACTCCCCCCCTTTACCTTGTTGGACTGGGAGAGAGAGGGGAAAGAGGTGGAGGAGAAGAAGGAAGGGGGGGGGGGCGCCGCCCCCCTCTCCTTGTCCTATTCGGACTAGGGGGAGGGGGTGCGGCTCTTGCCCTGGCCTCCTCCTCTCTCTTCCACCAAGGCCCACTAAGGCCCATTAAGTCCCTGGGGGTTCTGGTAACCTTCCGGTACTTCGGTAAAATCCCGATTTCACCGGGAACACTTTCGATATCCAAACATAGGCTTCCAATATATCAATCTTCATGTCTCGACCATTTCGAAACTCCTCGTCATGTCCGTGATCACATCCGGGACTCCGAACAACCTTCGGTACATCAAAACATATAAACTCATAATATAACTGTCATCGCAACGTTAAGCGTGCGGACCCTACGGGTTCGAGAACTACGTAGACATGACCGAGACACGTCTCTGGTCAATAACCAATAGTGGAACCTGGATACTCATATTGGCTCCCACATATTCTACGAAGATCTTTATCGGTCAAACCGCATAACAACATACGTTGTTCCCTTTGTCATCGGTATGTTACTTGCCCGAGATTCGATCGTCGGTATCTCAATACCTAGTTCAATCTCGTTACTGGCAAGTCTCTTTACTCGTTCCGTAATACATCATCCCGCAACTAACTCATTAGTTGCAATGCTTGCAAGGCTTATAGTGATGTGCATTACCGAGTGGGCCCAGAGATACCTATCCGACAATCGGAGTGACAAATCCTAGTCTCGAAATACGCCAACCCAACAAGTACCTTCAGAGACACCTGTAGAGCACCTTTGTAATCACCCAGTTACGTTGTGACCTTTGGTGGCACGCAAAGTGTTCCTCCGGTATACGGGAGTTGCATAATCTCATAGTCATAGGAACATGTATAAGTCATGAAGAAAGCAATAGCAGCAAACTAAACGATCAAGTGCTAAGATAACGGAATGGGTCAAGTCAATCACATCATTCTCCTAATGATGTGATCCTGTTAATCAAATGACAACTCATGTCTATGGTTTGGAAACATAACCATCTTTGATCAACGAGCTAGTCAAGTAGAGGCATACTAGTGACACTCTGTTTGTCTATGTATTCACACATGTATTATGTTTCCGGTTAATACAATTCTAGCATGAATAATAAACATTTATCATGATATAAGGAAATAAATAACAACTTTATTATTGCCTCTAGGGCATATTTCCTTCAGTCTCCCACTTGCACTAGAGTCAATAATCTAGTTCACATCGCCATGTGATTTAATACCAATAGTTCACATCACCATGTGATTAACACCCATAGTTCACATCGACATGTGACCAACACCCAAAGGGTTTACTAGAGTCAATAATCTAGTTCACATCGCTATGTGATTAATACCCAAAGCGTACTAAGGTGTGATCATGTTTTGCTTGTGAGAGAAGTTTAGTCAACGGGTCTGCCACATTCAGATCTGTAAGTATTTTGCAAATTTCTATGTCAATAATGCTCTACACTGAGCTACTGTAGCTAATTTCTCCCACTTTCAATATGTATCCAGATTGAGATTTAGAGTCATCTGGATTAGTGTCAAAATTTGCATCGACGTAACCCTTTACGATGAACCTTTTTGTCACCTCCATAATCGAGAAACATATCCTTATTCCACTAAGGATAATTTTGACCGCTGTCTAGTGATCTACTCCTAGATCACTATTGTACCCCTTAATAAAAACAATTTAGGGTATACAATAGATCTGGTACACAGCATGGCATATTTTATAGAACCTATGGCCAAGGCATAGGGAATGACTTTCATTCTCTTTCTATCTTCTGCCATGGTCGGGCTTTGAGTCTTACTCAGTTTCACACCTTGTAACATAGGCAAGAACTCTTTCTTTGACTGTTCCATTTTGAACTACTTCAAAAATCTTGTCAAGGTATGTACTCATTGAAAAATTTATCAAGCGTATTGATCTATCTATATAAATCTTGATGCTCAATATGTAAGCAGATTCACCGAGGTCTTTATTTGAAAAACTCCTTTCAAACACTCCTTTATGCTTTGCAGAATAATTCTACATTATCTCTGATCAACAATATGTCATTCACATATACTTATCAGAAATGTTGTAGTGCTCCCACTCACTTTCTTGTAAATACAGGCTTCACCGCAAGTCTGTATAAAACTATATGCTTTGATCAACTTATCAAAGTGTATATTCCAACTCCGAGATGCTTGCACCAGTCCATAGATGGATCGCTGAAGCTTGCATATTTTGTTAGCACCTTTAGGATTGACAAAACTTTCTTGTTGCATCATATACAACTCTTCTTTAATAAATCCATTAAGGAATGTAGTTTTGTTTATCCATTTGCCAAATTTCATAAAATGTGGCAATTGCTAACATGATTCGGACAGACTTAAGCATAGATACGAGTGAGGAACTCTCATCGTAGTCAACACCTTGAACTTGTCGAAAACCTTTTGCGACAATTCTAGCTTTGTAGATAGTAACACTACTATCAGTGTCCGTCTTCCTCTTGAAGATCCATTTAATCTCAATGGCTCGCCGATCTTTGGGCAAGCAAATCAAAGTCCATACTTTGTTCTTATACATGGATCTCATCTCAGATTTCATGGCCTCAAGCCATTTCACGGAATCTGGGCTCATCATCGCTTCCTCATAGTTCGTAGGTTTGTCATGGTCAAGTAACATGACCTCTAGAACAGGATTACCGTACAACTCTGGTCGGATCTCACTCTGTTTTACCTACAAGGTTCGGTAGTAATTTGATCTAAAGTTACATGATCATCATCATTAGCTTCCTCACTAATTGGTGTAGTAGTCACAGGAACAGATTTCTGTGATGAACTAATTCCCAATAAGGGAGCAGCTACAATTACCTCATCAAGTTCTACTTTCCTCCCACTCACTACTTTCGAGAGAAACTCCTTCTCTAGAAAGGATCCATTTTTAGCAACGAATGTCTTGCCTTCGGATCTGTGATAGAAGGTGTACCCAACTGTCTCCGTTGGGTATCCTATGAAGATACATTTCTCCGATTTGGATTCGAGCTTATCAGGTTGAAGCTTTTTCACATAAGCATCACAACCCCAAACTTTTAGAAACGACAACTTTGGTTTCTTGCCAAACCACAATTCATAAGGCGTCGTCTCAACGGATTTCGATGCTGCCCTATTTAACGTGAATGCGGTCGTGTCTAAAGCATAACCCCAAAATGATAGCGGTAAATTAGTAAGAGACATCATAAATCGCACCATATCTAGTAAAGTACGATTACGACATTCGGACACACCATTACGCTGTGGTGTTTTGGGTGGCGTGAGTTGCGAAACTATTCTGCATTATTTCAAATGTAGACCAAACTCGTAACTCAAATATTCTCCTCCACGATCAGATCGTAGAAACTTTATTTTCTTGTTACGATGATTTTTGACTTCACTTTGAAATTCTTTGAACTTTTCAAATGTTTTAGACATGTGTTTCATCAAGTAGATATACTCATTTATGCTCAAATAATTTGTGAAGATCAGAAAATAATGATACCTGCCTCGAGCCTCAATATTCATCGGACCACATACATCAGTATGTATGATTTCCAACAAATCTGTTGCTCGCTCCATTGTTCCGGAGAACGGAGTCTTAGTCATCTTGCCCATGAGGCATGGTTCGCAAGCATCAACTGATTCATAATCAAGTGATTCCAAAAGCCCATCAACATGGATTTTCTTCATGCGCTTTACACCAATATGAGCTAAACGGCAGTGCCACAAATAAGTTGCACTATCATTATTAAATTTGCATATTTTGGCTTCAATATTATGAAAATGTGTATCACCACGATTGAGATCCAACAAACCATTTTCCTTGGGTGTATGACCATAGAAGGTTTTATTCATGTAAACATAACAAAAATTATTCTCTAACTTACATGAATAACCGTATTGCAATAAACATGATCCAATCATATTCATGCTCAACACAAACACTAAATAACATTTATTTTAGGTTTAACACTAATCCCGAAAGTATAGGGAGTGTGCGATGATGATAATATCAATCTTGGAACCATTTCCAATACACATCGTCACTTCACCCTTAACTAGTCTCTGTTCATTCTGCAACTCCTGTTTCGAGTTACTATTCTTAGCAACTGAACTAGTATCAAATATTGAGTGGTTGCTATAAACACTATTAAAGTACACATCAATAACATGTATATCAAATATACATATGTTCACTTTGTCTTCCTTCTTATCCGCCAATTACTTGGGGTAGTTCCGCTTCCAGTGACCAGTCCCTTTGCAGTAGAAGCACTCAGTTTCAGGCTTAGGTCCAGACTTGGGTTTTTTCACTTGAGCAGCATCTTGCTTGCCATTCTTCTTGAAGTTCCCCTTTCTTCCTGTCGTGGTTTTGTCACGGCAGATGTCCTAGAGAAAGGACTTAGTCGTGGAGCCATCGCGACGGGTTAGCTTGAAGGGGTTAAAGCGGACACAGGGACGCAAGAGAGTTTATACTAGTTCGGCCCCTTCAATGAAGGTAAAAGCCTACGTCTAGTTGTGATGGAATTGATGGGGTTTCGATGACTAGGGAGCAAACAAGCTTCGCCTATGTCTCGAGTTGTTGTCTGTTGTCCCTGAACCGCCGCCGGGTCGTCCCCTTATATACACGGGTGACACCCGTCGGTTCACAGAGTCCCAACACCGGTCGATATTCATATCCGGGTTGGTCTCTCTTTATTCCTAACTTACAATACAAGTTTATATACAAATTCTGGTTTACAGCTACAAGTCTTGAACCGACTATGGGCCTGAGGCCCTCATCTGCCTTCTTGGGCTTTATCACTTCTGGAACTACTGATGAAGTTGACCCGGCCCAGATAGGCCGGTTTACGCCCAACAGTAATATCCCCAACATTAGGCCCCAGATTGATTTGAACGGGTTCATGTCAATCCTTTAACAAAAACTTCATCTTCAATGTCTTCTCATAAATTGGTAAACCGCCATGATGTCATCTTCTCTGATTACTGTAAACCGGAGTGACGTCACCTGTCATAATGAAGATATCCATCATGCTTCTTTGTTTAATATATTTGCGAAAATCGAGGCGACAGCTCCGTTTCGTGCCCCCTTGATTGTCGCGCCTGACACATGTCTTTTTGCCTTATAAATAGGACCGAAGGGTCATTTCCTTTCTCTTTCCCTTCTTCCCCTTCTGCTTCATCTTCCTCGCATCGCCCGGCTTCAGAGCTCCGTCACCACCGTCGACCTCTGCCTCAACCTTGGCCGCTGCATCAACCCGGGCGCACCAGAGCATCGCGGCAATCTTCCACGTCTTCCTTAGCTCCGGTAAACCTTCTATCCTTTCCCCCGCAGATCTGTTTTAGGGTTTCACAGTTCTTCAGGATTCATTGTCTGTCTCTTGCTCATACGATAGATCTTTAGATGAATCCGCAAATCTTTACTCTGTGCAATGATAGTTGTTTGACCTTCGCCTTCACTTATGCATCTCAAAACCATAGATCTATATGAACGTTTTGCTCATTGGTTCGGTACTGCTCCTTTGAACCTCTAAGTATTTATCCCTTTTCTAAACTTGCTTCAGATCCAATGCTGTAAGGAAATCTTGTGAAACCTGTTTCTGCGTATTTGTCCATCCGCAATGCTTAGATCAGGCGGTTTAACCTTATAGAAATTTTTTCCAAACCGGTATATGCCATTAGTCCCCTTATTGCACCGCCAGATGCTTGTCGCTTCATAAAACTCCGGTTCAGATAGTTCTGTCTCCGGTTTAACAGTGCCCATACCAATGTATCTTGATCAAATGCATTTTTGAACCGGGATCTTCTACCTTGTAGATTCCATCATGGCCAAGCAAGTGTATGAGTGCAATTGGGTTCCTTCTCGTGTCACAGAGGCTCAACTAGACGATTTAGTCCTGATTGGCGCTTTAGGCAGCAAAGATACCATCCATTGGAGGGCTCCTGGCAAAGAATGCCCTCCCACACCTCGAGAAGGAGAGGTTGTTGTTTTCATAGATCACTTAGCCCAGGGCTTTAGGCCGCCCGGTTCTAAATTTTATAGGGATGTTTTAGCCGATTTCCAGCTCCATCCACAAGATACTGGCCCCAACTCTATTACAAATATGTGTCACTTCCAAGTGCTCTGTGAAGCGTTCTTTCAAGAGGAGCCCACAGTGGAATTGTTCAGAGACCTTTTCCATCTAAACTGTCGTACTGAGTTTACTGACGGCTCCAATACGGAGTTGGGTGGCGTGGCGATTCAGAAAAGGAAAGAGGTCACATACCCTCACGCCAAACTGCATAGCCACCCCAAAGAATGGAATCAGACATGGTTCTACTGCAAAGACACCTCCCCTGCTGGTGAGAATCCCTTGCCTGGCTTTCGTCCGGAGCGGCTCAGCAATACACACCCTTTTCCACAAAGATTGACTGCCCAGGAGAGAAGCAAATACGCTCCTCAACGGTCAAAGCTCAGAGCCTTTATGGCCAACGGTTTAACAGGGGTTGATCTCGCTTGCTGTTGGATATCATGGAGCATACTGCCCCTTAGTCAGTGCTCCGGTTTGATGTGCGAGTATACTGGCAGTGTTGATGACCCACTGCGACATTCCAAAATCCAGCTCACCGATGAAGAAATCACAGAGGCTGTGAATAAGATGCTGAATGAACCGGAACACATCTGTGCTAGAAACAGCCTGCTTCCCTTCTGTGCCACCAACAAACCGCCAGTTGTAAGACTTTGATTTTTCTTTTTGCTGAATCTGTTATTGATATATCTAGTCTTTGTTTAATATCAGTGTCTGTGTAATCAGGGCAATGATCCGTTTTGGAGCAAGAAACTGCCGCAGGAGAAACCAGAAAAACCAGACAAACCGGAAAGAGCAACTCGGCAAAAGACTAAAGCTATGAAGAAGGCTGCCCACAGGAAAAGAACCACTGCGTCTTCTAATCCGGCCCCTGATGATGATGTGGATAATCCGGACCTTGAGGTAGAGCTTGACTCACTTGGTTTATTTTTCATGCGTCTTATTGATGATGATATTTGTCAGGATGATGCCGAAGCCAGCCACGCGGATGCTGTAGAGGTAATTATTCTCTCTTCCGATTCAGAACCTTTCCCTTCATAAAAAATCCATCAGGCAAACCGGAAAGTTAAATTTTCTCATCCTCTTGCTTATTTGGATCCTAAATTTCTTATGATGACCCAACAACACGAAGCTCGTCGCACAACCCGGCACAGTGGTCAGGTAGTTACCTCCGTCGGTTTACCGAACAGTCTGGTTCGGAAACGCCATTCAGAGGTCTCTAATTTGCTTGTCAGTGCTTGTCCTGAAGCGGGCTGCTTTCGTCAACCTCTTAATTCGTCTGACTCCGATTACCAGGTTACTTCCCACTCATCTTCTGGCGAGTCATCGGCTACTCAGCTCCCACCGCTCAAAACGGTGCTTGGGTAAGCTATACTTATTGTGATATTTGCAGTATATCGCCTTAGAACATATGCTGTATTTGATTTTGTTATTCTTCTCAGGGCCAAACCTCGGCCAAGCAAGAAGGCCCACCTGGACAAAGCGGCCGAAGGAGATGTCGTTCTTGAGCCAGGCAAGACACCCGATCTTGAAGCGGCTATTCCTGAGGATATACCCAACGATCCACCGCAGCAAGACGACGATCTTATTGCTGAAGAGAAACCTACTGATGCCTCAAGTCCTGTCAATCAGCCCACAGGTTCCATCCGGATTGAAAGCTCCACCGGTCCAGCAAAACCTACTGACAAGCCAACAGCCCCAGTGCAAACCGGCGGTACCCAGGATGATGAGGTTGTCATTATTGGCACTGGCCATACTGAGCCAAGCAATCATGTCGCTTTGTCCAAACATTCTGCCAAGGAAGAATTTGCTACCTTTGGCAAAGGCAAGTGGAACGCTTATCTGACGACTTACGCTGCTCTGAACGCCCAAGATATCCATTCCGGCTACCTAAACTGGTTGTATACCAGTCACGACTATGAAGCCGGTCTAGTTAATATGATGAAAGATAAATATGAGGTAACTTCCATATGCTCCTTTCTGCTTGTATGCTTCAATTCTTGCTGATTTTCCTAGCCCCCAAGGGCCAGTTTGTAATCTTCTTTCAAACCGGGACTTACTAATGTAAACCTTAATGCTTTGAAATTTGCTGATGTAGCCCCCAAGGGCCGGTTCAACTTAGCATAGTTAAACCGGTACTTTAAGTAATTGAAATTGCCGCATCAGAATATATACGAGCAAATAGCCATTAGCCCCCAAGTGCCAAGTTGAATACGTGTATTGATCTTGGGACTTTGTAAGCAATTGAAAGATGAAGATCGAATATGCATTAGCCCCCAAGTGCCAAGTGCATAACTTGTTATGTGGTTGGTACTTCAATCCTTGTACCGTTTTGTTGAAGCATATAACTGTGTGCATGCAGGCTAAGCTGAAGACGAAAGAAAACCAAATCGCCGACCTCCAAGAAAACCTGAAAACCCAACAAGCTGAAACCTCCAAAGCAAAAGAGGAATTAGCCAGCGCTTTAAGCGCCATGGAACAACTTAAGGAGAGCTTCAAGAAGAAGCAGGCGGATTGGGCCACTGAAAAGTCCACTTTAATCAAACGAGCAGAGGATGCCGAGGCTGCACTAAAAGCGGTGGCGGATGAACTGACCAGTATAAAGCGGCACATGCATACTATGACCACTGCTATCTTTGGTAAGCCAGTTTGACTTCTGAATTGACTCGGCCTTCTTATAGAGCTGCCGGTTTAACCCTTATGATATTTCAGGAACTCGCACTGGTCACTTGGGTTCAGATGTGCGGAAAAAATTGAAAGCCATCTACACGTTGGTCGAACAGCTGTATACTGGCGCACAGCGGATCATCTGTACCGCATCTCACAACAAACCGGCGCCCACTTTGATTCAAGATACCCTGATGAAACTATCGGTGCTTCCCGCCCGGGTTGAAGAGCTGAAGAAATCTGCTGCTCGAACCGGTGCGATCAATGCCTTAATGCGGGCAAAAGCCTGGGTGCCAGATTTTGATCCTATTGAAGCGGCTCAAGGCTATCCCAGCTTGAAAGAAGATGGGTCAGAATTTAGTGAAGCGGATCAGCGAGCCATAAACTGGGAGGTGCGTCCGCTAGCTTGTCAACTGGCTGAAGAAGCAGACTTGTCGCGTTATCAAGCTCAATATGATAATCAGAACAAGCGAATAGCTGCCCCGATTCATGAGTCAGAAAATCTTATCCCTCCAATCCGTAAGCACACTTATGCTCCCGATATTGACCCGTCATTGCTGATCCACGATGAAGTTGTTTTTCAAGCATTAATGGGAATCGACTGGACAACTGTTGATTTCCAGCCACTGGGTAGAGAAACGGAGGCTGAAGCGGCGCAGGATGACCCACAACCATCAGGCCAGGCTGGTGACCAGGCTTGAACCGGAAGCCGGTTTTGAAACTGCCTCTCCTTTGTGAAAAACAATGATATTATTATGGGCACTGTGTTGCCTTGTAATAGACTAGCTCATACTTTTGATGTTGATATGCGTTCGTGCATAATTTGTTCTTCCTGTGGTGATGAACTTTCCAATGCGCTTTCTGCAATAAAAAAACTCTTCAAGTGCCACCGCGGTTGTACCGTCTGGCGAAATATGATGTCTGCATATATGAAGTCAAAACATCCAAAAAATTCTTAAGTATATGACCAAATTTTTGCGATACATAATACCTGCCATCGTTGAGCATGAAGTTGGCTTGGCCAATCTTGAAGCGGAGTTTTTGCAAACCCACACTGTTGGAGGAGATAACAGCTCATGTATATATATGACGCTGGTTTACCAGGTAAACCGTGCCGAGTTATAATAAACACCGTGTTACTCCATAAGAGGATGTTAACAACAAGGATCAAACCGGGCAAATAGTCTCTGGATTGACGTGAACTGTGTTCCATCAATTGATTGGTTAAAACACTTTGTCGGTTTAAAAAACGTAATCAAAAGCAAAAAACCCCTTCAAAGAAAAGTATAAAGAAAATGCAAAGACAAAACCATTGCAAAAAAAAGTTTATTTGAGCTGATCAGATGGTGTTACCATGGCCGAACACGACCAAGCTCCCGTTAGGTGTAACTATGGTTCTAGTCAGCCAGGTCCCCAAATGAAACTGTGGCATTTATGCCGATCAAGTGGCATGGTCATGGTTCGGCTTCGACCAAGCCCCCAAGTGATTCTGTGGCCTTAGGCCGATCAAGAGGCATGACTGGTTCAGACATGACCAAGTCCCCAAGTGATCTGGTGGCTCTCGCCTATCAATTGGCATGGTATTGGTTCGGACATGACCAAACCCCCAAGTGATATAACATGATGCTTTTAAAAAGCGAACTCAAGGGGTAAACCGAAGGCCGCTTTAGAGCAACTCCGTGTAACCTCACATGATGTAAAAGAACAGATACCCCACTTTAGCTGAGGCTCCGGTTTATTATATTTAATCATAATATATACATTGTCGTAATATGTACATAAGTATAGCCAATGGCTCAGGTATAGTAAGGCCGAAGATGAGCTATGTTCCACGGCCTGTTGGTCTCCTCCTCTGATGTGCGTGAGTCTTTATGCTCTCAAATATCAATCAGATAGTACGACCCGTTGTGCAGATTCTTGCTGACCACGAAAGGCCCCTCCCAAGGTGGGGATAGCTTATGCATATCAGTCTGATCTTGGATGAGCCGAAGCACCAAGTCTCCTTCCTGAAAGGTTCTGGTTCTGACTCGGCGACTGTGATAACGACGAAGATCCTGCTGGTAAATCGCCGATCGGGCGGCTGCGATGTCACGCTCTTCATCCAACCGGTCCAAAGCATCTTGCCGTGTCGTCTCGTTGTCCGCTTCAATATAAGCCGTCACACGAGGTGAATCATGACGGATATCACTGGGGAGAACCGCCTCCGCTCCATAAACCATGAAGAACGGTGTGTATCCTGTTGATCTGTTGGGTGTTGTATTGATGCTCCATAACACAGATGGTAATTCTTCCACCCAACAACCCGGCGTTCTCTGTAAAGGAATCATGAGCAGGGGCTTGATGCCTCTCAAGATCTCTTGATTAGCTCTTTCTGCTTGACCATTGGACTGTGGATGTGCCACTGATGAACGTCGAGCCGAATGTGCTCCCGTTCGCAGAACTCCTTCATAGCACCTTTGGACAAATTGGTACCATTATCTGTGATAATACTGTGCGGAAAGCCAAACCGGAAAATCACCTTTTTTGATGAACTGAACCGCCGTGGCCGCATCACACTTGCTAACAGGTTCTGCCTCCACCCACTTTGTAAAGTTGTCAACCGCCACCAGGAGGTGGGTCTTCTTATCTTTGGACCTTTTGAAAGGCCCAACAATATCCAGCCCCCAAGTCGCAAACGGCCAAGTAACTGGAATCATTCTCAATTCTTGAGCCGGTACATGAGCACGTCTTGAAAACCTTTGGCAACCATCACATCGTCTGACCAGATCCTCCGCATCAGCATGAGCAGTTAACCAATAGAAGCCATGGCGAAACGCTTTAGCCACCAAAGACTTTGAACCGGCATGGTGACCACAATCTCCTTCGTGGATCTCACGCAAAATTTCACGGCCTTCCTCAGGAGATACGCAGCATTGAAAAGCTCCTGACACACTGCAATGATGCAACTCGCCGTTCATAATAGCCATGGACTTGGATCGCCGGATTATCTGCCGGGCCAGAATCTCATCCTCTGGCAACTCGCCCCGGTTCTTGTACGCCAGGTAAGGAAGCGTCCAATCCGGAATAACATGAAGAGCTGCCACCAATTGAGCCTCCGGATCAAGAATAGCCAAATCCTCTTCACCAGGGATCTTGACCGACAGGTTGTGCAGCACATCCAGAAAAACATTGGGCGGGACCGGTTTGTGCTGAGAGCCCAGCCGGCTTAAAGCGTCTGCCGCTTCATTTTTCCGCCGGTCCATGTGGTCCACCTGATAGCCTTTGAAATAACCTGCAACAGTATCCACCTCACGATGATATGCTGCCATGAGTGGGTCCTTGGAGTCCCAAGTACCAGACACTTGCTGAGCCACAAGGTCTGAGTCACCGAAGCACTTAACTCGACTTAGATTCATCTCCTTAGCCATCCGGAGACCATGGAGCAAGGCTTCATACTCAGCTGCATTGTTAGTACAAGGGAACATTAAGCGGAGAACATAACAAAACTTATCACCTCATGGGGAAGTTAATACGACTCCAGCCCCCGAGCCTTCCAACTGCCTGGATCCATCAAAATGGAAGGTCCAATACGTGTGATCCGGCTTTTCTTCAGGTGCTTGCATTTCCGTCCAATCATTGATGAAATCAACAAGTGCTTGAGACTTAACCGCTGTCCGAGGCACATACTTCAAACCATACGGCCCCAGCTTTATAGCCCACTTTGCAATCCGGCCAGTTGCTTCCCGGTTCTGGATGATATCTCCTAAAGGAGCAGAACTGACCACCGTAATTGGGTGCCCTTGGAAATATTGTTTAAGCTTCCGACTTGCCATAAAAACTCCATACACCAGCTTCTGCCAATGCGGATACCTTTGCTTGGACTCGATTAGCACCTCGCTGATATAATAGACCGGTCGTTGAACCGGATGCTCCTTGCCTGCCTCCTCTCGCTCCACCACAATAGCCACACTGACCACCCGAGCATTAGCAGCAACATATAGCAGTAACGGCTCCTTGTAAATGGGAGCGGAGAGCACAGGCGGATTGGCCAACTGTCGCTTTAAGTCCTCCAATGCTTCATCAGCGGCGGAGCTCGAAACAAACTGATCCGTTTTTTTCAACATCTGATACAAAGGGATTGCCTTCTCACCAAGACGACTGATAAACCGGCTTAACGCAGCAATCCGGCCTACCAGGCGTTGAACATCATTAATACACTTCGGTTTAGCCAGGGAAGTGATAGCCGTGATCTTCTCCGGATTAGCCTCAATTCCCCTGTTGGACACCAGAAAACGCAATAGCTTGCCTGCCGGTACACCAAAGACACACTTGTCTGGATTAAGCATCATCTTGTAAATTCTCAGGTTGTCAAAGGTTTCCTTCAAATCACCAATCAGAGTCTCCTTCTCCATGGACTTAACCATGATATCATCCACATAAGCATGTACATTACGGCCAATCTGCTTGTGAAGACAATTTTGTACACACCGTTGGTAAGTTTCCTGGGCACTCTTGAGCCCGAAGGGCATAGACACATAATAGAAGGCTCCAAAGGGAGTTATAAATGATGTCTTCTCCTGGTTCTTAACTTCCATTTTGATTTGACGATAGCCAGAATATGCATCCAAAAAACTTAACGCTCACAACCCGCCGTAGCATCAATAATTTGATCAATACGGGGGAGGGTAAAAGGATCTGCTGGACAAGCTTTATTAAGATCTGTGTAATCCACACACATGCGCCAGGTGCCGTTTTTCTTGAGGACCAGCACCGGATTGGCAAGCCACTCAGAGTGAAAAACTTCAACAATAAAGCCAGCTGCTAAGAGCCTAGCTACCTCTTCTCCAATCGCCTTGCGTCTTTCTTCGTTAAACCGGCGGAGGAACTGTTTCACCGGTTTATATTTAGGATCCACATTAAGTGTGTGCTCAGCGAGTTGCCTCGGTACACCTGGCATGTCAGAGGGCTTCCATGCAAAAATGTCCCGATTCTCACGGATGAACTCGATGAGCGCGCTTTCCTATTTCGGATCCAAGTTGGCACTGATGCTGAACTGCTTGGACGAATCGCCAGGTACGAAGTCAACAAGCTTAGTTTCTGCTGCCGATTTGAACTTCAGGGCCAGATCATGCTCCGTAGTTGGCTTCTTCAACGGAGTCATGTCCGCCGGATCAACATTGTCTTTATAATACTTCAACTCCTCGGTGGCACAGACCGACTCTGCATAGGCCGCATCTCCTTCCTCACACTCCAAAGCGATTTTGCGGCTTCCGTGAACCGTTATTGTCCCCTTGTGACCCGGCATCTTGAGCTGCAAATACACATAACAGGGCCGAGCCATAAACTTGGCGTAGGCCGGTCGCCCAAACAGGGCATGATATGGACTTTGGATTTTCACCACTTCAAATGTCAATTACTCCGACCTAGAATCATGATCATCTCCAAAGGCCACTTCCAGAGCTATCTTACCAACGGGATATGCTGATCTGCCAGGCACTACACCATGGAATACTGTATTAGACGGTTTGAGATTCTTATCTGTTAGTCCCATACGACGGAAGGTCTCATAGTACAGGATGTTAATGTTGCTCCCTCCATCCATGAGAACCTTGGTGAACTTGTAACCTCCCACCTGAGGCGCCACCACCAGAGCCAACTGACCCGGATTATCGACCTGGGGAGGGTGATCCTCTCTGCTCCATATGATTGGCTGTTCAGACCAACATAGATAACAGGGTATGGCCGGTTCAACAGAGTTGACCGCTCGCCTCTGAACCTTCTGGTCTCGCTTGTCCAAGCTAGTAGTGAAGACATGGTACTGCCCACTACTCAACTGCTTTGGGTTGCTCTGGTAACCTGACTGTTGCTGCTGTTGGTTGTAACCACCCTAGTTGTTCTGACTATTTTGACTACTATGTCCGCCCGGATTACCATTGAATCCTGAACCGGAACTTCCTCCACCGTAACCCGGCCCGGATCCTGAGCCACCACCAGATTCGTGATCATACCGGAAATTATTAGAATTCTTGAACTCCTGCATAATAAAGCAATCCTTCCAAAGGTGGTTTGCTGGAGCCTCCTTCGTCCCATGTCTTGGACAGGGCTGGCTTAGCAGATAGTTTAGGCGGTTTGGGTTAGGGTTAGGTGCTCCATTACGATTTTTCGGTCTATCCTTGCGTCGCTGGCCATTGTCCTGTGCGTTGGTATTAGCCACAAAGTCCATGTTACCATCCGCTTTACGCTTGCCACCACTACCATTGCCTGCCCAGTGATGCTGCTGACCTTTGGAGCTGTTGTTCTTCTTCCCTTTCCCTGTCTTGTCATCATCAGATTCGGGATCCTTGGTACTATCATAATCAGCATATTTCACCAAAGCGGCCATGAGGGTCCCCATGTCGGTGCAATGACGCTTCATCCGTCCCAACTTCAGCTTCAGGGGCCCAAACCGGCAGTTGCCCTCTAGGGTTAATACTGCGGTGTCAGCGTTGATGTGGTCTGAGGAGTGCAACACTTGTGAAACCCGGCGCACCCAATGAGTCGTTGATTCTCCTTCCTCCTGGATGCATGCAGCTAAGTCCACTATCGACATAGGCTATTTATAGGTATCCTTGAAATTGCTGATAAACCGGGCTCGTAATTGGGCCCATGAACTGATAGAATTAGCCGGCAAACTTTTTAACCAAGTACGGGCCGTTCCTTCAAGCATCATGGTGAAGTATTTCGCACACGCCGCGTCATCCACATCAAGAATCTCCATGGCCATCTCATAGCTCTCCACCCATGTCTCTGGAGGTTGATCCGCCGTGTAATTTGGTACCTTGCGCGGGCCTTTGAAATCCTTGGGCAGGCGCATGTTGCGTAAAGCGGGAATAAGGCAAGGCACCCCCAAAGAACTAGAAGTAACACCAGGTTCAGTCAAGGTGGTTGGAAGAAACGTCGTGAGCTGCCGAGCCTGATGCTGTGTGGCTAACTCGGCTTCCCTGCATGCGCGGGCCCGGTCCACCACTCCCTGAGCATTATCAGCACCGCCCACCGGGTTGTTGTCACGGGGTGCCCCACGTTGTTCATTACTCGACACTGCTGGTTCATCCATATGTCTACTATAGCTCCGGCTTGGACGGGGGTCGAGTGGATCCGGTATGCTTCCTGTTGGGCCAAAGCTGTCCTCAGAAGTTCCTTGACCCGTCGCGTCTCTACTGCCTGCGGCGAGTCACCTTCAATTGGAATGGCCTCCAGCCGTGCAGCAGCGGCAACAAGATTGTCCATTGGGTTGGAGTAGTGACCCGGAGGTGTTAAAGCAGCCTGAGGTATAACGGTGTTTTGACGAGGCGGGTCCATCTGACGAGGCTGAACCGGTGCACCGGTCCCAGGGGCTTCTGCCCGGTTTCCCTCCAGTGGATTGCCGGCTCTTGGTCCTGGAGTGTTGAAAAGGTCTCTGGCCTCGAAAATCGGAGGTAAACGGGATCGGTGCTTCCTCCTCATGACTTCATGCGACGCGCTCTGGTCCAACATAAGCCGGTAGGCCTGTGCATCTAAAGCGGCCCGCTCTGTGGCCATCCTGGCATCCTCAGCCGCCAGATCCGCCTTGGCCTGCGTGATCTGTTCCTTTACCTTTGCAATCTCTGCGTTGTGAACGTCCTGATCCGGCGGATTAACCTCCGCCACAAGCACAGCCAACGCATCAAATAGTTCTGATAGAACCTGAGCCAGCGGGCGCACAGGGCCTCCTGCCCCGGCAGCCGTCGCCGCTGCTGAACTGGAGATCGTTGCCGTAGCTGTCGAAGAATGAAGCGCTGCTTGTATTCCGGCCATGAATATTACAACCCGGTTGGGTAGATCAGAGGGGTCCGGAATACTGTCGCCATCGAAACAGCCCCCAATCTGGCCATCTTGTAGCTGATAAAGAGATTCGGTTTCTCCGGTCGAAGACTCGTCACCGGAACAAACAACGGTCGCACCGCGAAATTCCGATCCGTCCTCATAACTTCCTCCATGGATGACTCCCACGAAGGCACGCTTCATGGCCGGTTTAACCCGGGCGGATCGCGCCGCTGAGCCATCTCGACGAGGTCGATGCAGATGTCCGGCTCAGGGCCCGGTTCACCGATCTTGCCAATGAAAACGTGAATGCTACCAAAGGGGACCCGGTACCCGTACTCAATTGAGCCGGCCTTGGGGCCCCAGCCTGCGTCGTTGATGTAGAGCTTGCCGCGACGACTCTTAGTCATCCGGCCTACAGCGTAGCCCTCAAGTCCTTCAAAGCGGCCCTCAAAGAACCGGAAACCATTGTGCGATAGCCCCACGGTGGGCGCCAGCTGTCATGGTTTTTTCATGGCAGATGTCCTAGAGAAAGGACTTAGTCGTGGAGCCATCGCGACGGGTTAGCTTGAAGGGGTTAAAGTGGACACAGGGACGCAAGTGAGTTTATACTAGTTCGGCCCCTTCAATGATGGTAAAAGCCTACGTCTAGTTGTGATGGAATTGCTGGGGTTTCGATGACTAGGGAGCAAACAAGCTTCGCCTATGTCTCGAGTTGTTGTCTGTTGTCCCTGAACCGCCGCCGGGTCGTCCCCTTATATACACGGGTGACACCCGTCGGTTCACAAAGTCCCAACACCGGTCGATATTCGTATCTGGGTTGGTCTCTCTTTATTCCTAACTTACAATACAAGTTTATATACAAATTTTGGTTTACAGCTACAAGTCTTGAACCGACTACGGGCCTTAGGCCCTCATCTGCCTTCTTGGGCTTTATCACTTCTGGAACTACTGATGAAGTTGACCCGACCCAGATAGGCCGGTTTACGCCCAGCACTAATATCCCCAACACTTCCCTTTGTCCCTTTACTTGAAACTAGTGGTTTTGTTTACCATCAACACTTGATGCTTTTCTTGATTTCTACCTTCGTCGATTTCAGCATCACGAAGAGCTTGGGAATCGTTTTCGTTATCCCTTGCATATTATAGTTCATCACGAAGTTCTACTAACTTGGTGATGGTGACTAGAGAATTCTGTCAATCACTATTTTATCTGGAAGATTAACTCCCACTTGATTCAAGCGATTGTAGTACCCAGACAATCTGAGCACATGCTCACTGCTTGAGCTATTTTCCTCCATCTTTTAGCTATAGAACTTGTTGGAGACTTCATATCTCTCAACTCGGGTATTTGCTTGAAATATTAACTTCAACTCCTGGAACATCTCATATGGTCCATGACATTCAAAACGTCTTTGAAGTCCCGATTCTAAGACGTTTAAGCATGGTGCACTAAACTATCAAGTAGTCATCATATTGAGCTAGCCAAACGTTCATAACATCTGTATCTGCTCCTGCAATAGGTTTGTCACCTAGCGGTGCATCAGGGACATAATTATTCTGTGCAGCAATGAGGATAAACCTCAGATCACGGATCCAATCCGCATCATTGCTACTAATATCTTTCAACTTAGTTTTCTCTAGGAACATATCAAAAATAAAACAGGAGAGCTAAACACGAGCTATTGATCTACAACATAGATAAGCAAGATACTATCAGGTACTAAGTTCATGATAAATTTAAGTTCAGTTAATCATATTACTTAAGAACTCCCACTTAGAAAGACATCCCTCTAATCCTCTAAGTGATCACGTGATCCAAATCAACTAAACCATAACCGATCATCACGTGAAATGGAGTAGCTTTCAATGGTGAACATCACTATGTTGATCATATCTACTATATGATTCACGCTCGACCTTTCGTTCTTAGTGTTCCGAGGCCATATATGCATATGCTAGGCTCGTCAAGTTTAACCCGAGTATTCTGCGTGTGCAAAAATGGCTTGCACCCGTTGTAGATGGACGTAGAGCTTATCACACCCGATCATCACGTGGTGTCTGGGCACGACGAACTTTGGCAACGGTGCATACTCAGGGAGAACACTATTATCTTGAAATTTAGTGAGAGATCATCTTATAATGCTACCGTCAATCAAAGCAAGATAAGATGCATAAAAGATAAACATCACATGCAATCAATATAAGTGATATGATATGGCCATCATCATCTTGTGCTTGTGATCGCCATCTCCGAAGCACCGTCATGATCACCATCGTCACCGGCGCGACACCTTGGTCTCCATCGTAGCATCGTTGTCATCTCGCCAATCTTATGCTTCTACGACTATCGATGCCGCTTAGTGATAAAGTAAAGCATTACAGGGCAATTGCATTGCATACAATAAAGCGACAACCATATGGCTCATGCCAGTTGCCGATAACTCGGTTACGAAACATGATCATCTCATACAATAAAATTTAGCATCATTTCTTGACCATATCACATCACAACATGCCCTGCAAAAACAAGTTAGATGTCCTCTACTTTGTTGTTGCAACTTTTACGTGGCTGCTACGGGCTTTAGCAAGAACCGTTCTTACCTACGCATCAAAACCACAATGATAGTTTGTCAAGTTGATGATGTTTTAACCTTAGCAAGGACCGGACATAGCCACATTCAGTTCAACTAAAGTTGGAGAAACTGACACCCGACAGCCACCTGTGTGCAAAGCACGTCGGTAGAACCAGTCTCGCGTAAGCGTATGCGTAATGTCGGTCCGGGCCGCTCCATCCAACAATATCGCCGAACCAAAGTATGACATGCTGGTAAGCAGTATGACTTATATCGCCCACAATTCACTTGTGTTCTACTAGTGCATAAGACATCTACGCATAAAACCTGGCTCGGATGCCACTGTTGGGGAACGTAGTAATTTCAAAAAAATTCCTACGCACATGCAAGATCATGGTGATGCATAGCAACCAGAGGGGAGAGTGTTGTCCACGTACCCTCGTAGACCGAAAGCGGAAGCGTTAGCACAACGCGGTTGATGTAGTCGTACGTCTTCACGATTCGACCGATCAAGTACCAAACGCACGGCACATCCGAGTTCAGCACACGTTCAGCCCGATGACGTCCCTCGAACACCGATCCAGCCGAGTGTTGAGGGAGAGTTTCGTCAGCACGACGACATGGTGACGATGTTGATGTTCTACCAGCGCAGGGCTTCGCCTAAGCACCGCTACAGTATTATCGAGGTGGTCTATGGTGGAGGGGGGCACTGTACACGGCTAAAAGATCAAACAGATCAATTGTTGTGTGTCTGGGGTGCCCTCCTGCCCCCGTATATAAAGGAGCAAGGGGGTGCAGCCGGCCAAGGGAGAGGGCGCGCCAGGAGGAGTCCTACTCCTACCGGGAGTAGTACTCCCCCCTTTTACTTGTTAGACTAGGAGAGAGAGGGGAAAGAGGTGGAGAAGAAGAAGGAAGGGGGCGTCGCCCCCTCTCCTTGTCCTATTCGGACTAGGGGGGAGGGGGCGCGGCCCTTGCCCTGGCCGCCTCCTCTCTCTTCCACCAAGGACCACTAAGGCCCATTAAGTCCCCGGGGGGTTCCGGTAACCTCCCGGTACTCCGGTAAAATCCCGATTTCACCCGTAACACTTCCGATATCAAAACATAGGCTTCCAATATATCAATCTTCATGTATCGACCATTTCGAAACTCCTCGTCATGTCCGTGATCACATCTGGGACTCCGAACAACCTTCGGTACATCAAAACATATAAACTCATAATATAACTGTCATCGTAATGTTAAGCATGCGGACCCTACGGGTTCGAGAACTATGTAGACATGACCGAGACACGTCTCTAGTCAATAACCAATAGCGGAACCTGGATGCTCATATTGGCTCCCACATATTCTACAAAGATCTTTATCGGTCAAACCGCATAACAACATACGTTGTTCCCTTTGTCATCGGTATGTTACTTGCCCGAGATTCGATCGTCGGTATCTCAATACCTAGTTCAATATCGTTACCGGCAAGTCTCTTTACTCGTTCCGTAATACATCATCCCGCAACTAACTCATTAGTTGCAATGCTTGCAAGGCTTATAGTGATGTGCATTACCGAGTGGGCCCAGAGATACCTATCCAATAATCGGAGTGACAAATCATAATCTTGAAATATGCCAACCCAACAAGTACCTTCGGAAACACCTGTAGAGCACCTTTATAATCACCCAGTTAGGTTGTGATGTTTGGTGGCACACAAAGTGTTCCTCCGGTAAACGGGAGTTGCATAATCTCATAGTCATAGGAACATGTATAAGTCATGAAGAAAGCAATAGCAACAAACTAAACGATCAAGTGCTAAGCTAACGGAATGGGTCAAGTCAATCACACCATTCTCCTAATGATGTGATCCCGTTAATCAAATGACAACTCATGTCTATGGTTAGGAAACATAACCATCTTTGATCAACGAGCTAGTCAAGTAGAGGCATACTAGTGACACTCTGTTTGTCTATGTATTCACACATGTATTATGTTTCCGGTTAATATAATTCTAGCATGAATAATAAACATTTATCATGATATAAGGAAATAAATAATAACTTTATTATTGCCTCTAGGGCATATTTCCTTCAATCGGGCCCTGAGCCGGACGTCTGCACCAACATCATCGAGACGGCTCAGCACGTGAGGTCCACCCAGGCCCAACCCACCGTGAAGCGTGCCTTCGTGGGTTGCATCCATGGAGGGGAGTTTTCTAAAGAATCCGTGGATGGCGGTGAGACAGCCATCTGTTCCGACGGTGAGTCGTCCTTAGGCGAGACAGATTCTTTGTATCAGCTACAAGATGGCGTGCTTGGGGGTTATTCTGATGGCAGCAGTATTCCGGACCTCTTTGAGCCGCCGACTCGAGCCGGAGTTTTCATGGCTGGCACTCAACCCGGGCAGAACTCTACGGCTGCGGCAGCAATAACCACCGGGTCGGCAGCAGCTGGGTCAGGAGACCCCGCGCGCCCCCGTCTCGAATGCTGATGGACCTCATGGATAAGTTGACGGCTCTGTTGACTGCTGTGGTGGCGTCGGCGGATAAGGCTCAGCATGACGCGGAGGTGGCACAGGTACGCGAAGAGATGGCACAGGCCAAGGAAAATTTATCAGTGGAAGAGGTCAGGATGGCCGCGGAGCGGGCAGCTTTGGACGCTCGTGCTCAGCAGCTTCAAGCAGAGACTTTCCGGCTCTCGGTGGATCTGAATGCGTCAAACAAGGTCATGAGGAGAAGGCACCAGAAAACTCAATCACGTCTACCTCTGACGTTCGATCCTAGGAACCTTTTCCACACACCCGGGGCCGGTCCAAGTAACCCACCGAAGGCAAATCGGGTCATGACACCCAGAGCACCGGTTCAAACGCGGGCCATGGAACCGCCTCGTATGAATACCGCTCCGTCTCATTATACACCGATACCACCGGGTCACTTTTCCAATCCTTTGGAGAATCTCATTGCTGCGTCGGCTTGTTTGGCGGCTCTCCCGATGGAAGGCGACTCTCCAACAACAATCAAAACACAAAGGGTGAGAGAACTTCTTCATACGGCTCTGGCGCAGCAGGATGCGTACTCTTACAGTCGAGACAGAATCCATTCAACCCCTCGCCCAAGCCGGAGCCCGAGCTATAACAGGCATATGGACTCAGCCGCTATGTCAAGCAATGCTCAACGCCATAACCAACCGCGCAGGATTGAGCCGGCGCAGGGTGGAGCCCTTAACATGGCGGATCAGGAGAGGATCCGTCAAGAGGCTGAGCGGGCAGTTCAACTAGCAGCTGAGCAGGCGGCTCATCAGGCTTTTCCGGTTTATCCGACAACCTTTGTTTAGGCAGGAGTAGCCACAAGAACAGGAGGTGTCCCTTGCCTGGTGCCAGCTATACGTAATAAGCGCTTGCCAAAAGACTTCAAGGGGGCTCGTAAGGTGCCTAATTACATGTCCGACTTGTAGCCTGGGGCCTGGATTGAAAGTTATGAGATGGCGATGGAGCTGTTGGAAGTCAGCGATGCAGCAATGGCTAAGTATTTCACTATGATGTTGGATGGAATGGCTCGCACTTGGTTGAAAGGATTGCCCCCCCCCAATTCCATCGGCTCATGGGCGGAATTAAAAGCCCGGTTCATTCAGAACTTCAAGGACACACGTAAACAACCTATGTCAATCGTGGACCTAACTAATTGTAAGCAAGAGGAAGGTGAGTCCACGACCCATTGGGTGCGTCGGGTCAAGGAGATAATACAATCGTCTGATAAGATGGATGCCGGCTCAGCAGTCTTAATGTTGGAGAAAAATTGTTGTTTTGAACCTCTGAAGCAGAAGTTGGGGCGGCTCAAGCGTGACTGCAATGACATGGGCCAGTTGATGGCGGCCCTGGTCAAATATGATGATTCTGACAGTACCAAGGATCCCGTGTCTGATGAAGAAAAAACAGGGAAGGGAAAGAAGAACGGCAACGGCAAGGGTCACCAGCATAACCTGGTGAATCAAGGAGGTAATAAACGTAAGGCTGACGAGTTTGTGGCTAACACCAATGCACAGGGAAACAACCAATGGCGCAAGGGTAGGCAACCCCCTCGGTCAGGCGGGTCAGGTCCCATCCTCGAGCAACTACTGAATGAACCTTGTCCAAGACACGGCACCCGGGAGAAGCCAGCTACCCATCTGTGGAAGGACTGTACGATCATGAAGGCATTTAAAAATTCCAACACGTTTGATGGTAGTCACTGTCCTGGCGGCGGTTCAGGCGGAGGCGGCTTTCATGGCCTGGGTGCCGGTTCAGGCAGAGGTGGTTTTCACGGTCAGGGCCATAACTACAAAAAATACACTTCCGTGATGATACGTGTTTGTCATAGTAGGTCGCGTTTTTTGTCATGCATGTACATCCATGACAAATTTATGACAGAATCAAGATAGTCATACATGTGTTGTCGTAGAGGTGTTCCATGACATTACCAAAATTATCATCACGGAAGTGTCCACTTCCATGACGATAAATCGTGTGTCACAGAAGTGCTTTTGTCAAGGGTGACCGACACGTGGCATCCACCGTAACGGAACACCGTTAAGCTATGGGTCAGGTTTTAGATCCGATAACCCGTTAACAACCCCCGACCAATGGGAAATTTCCACGTGTAAAATTCTTATTGGCCGGACGAAACATGTGTCAGCTCGTCAGTGGGTCAGATAGGCGCATATGATACGTCGACACGTGGCACGGCCCAACAGAGGCCCATTCCTATGAAAAGGCAGGCCCGTTTGACTTGGTCAAAAGGTGGCGGGCCGGCCCATGGAAAGCCTGTTAACGACATGTTCGCATATAGCCCATTTACAGCCCGCTAACCCAAGTCCCGTTACGCTCTATCCGAATTAGGCCCAGTAGCGTCATTTGGGTCATCCAATATGATTTCAGCCCGTTTTCACTTCTGGCCCATGTATGGCCCATGACGTCTTTCGGCCCATATGAGGCCCTATGTAACTCTTGGCCTATTAACGGCCCGTGGTGAAACTGGCCCATAATGAACAGTGTATCACTTTACACCCATTAACGGCCCGTGGTGAAACTGACCCGTAATGAATAGTGTATCACTTTATACCCATTAACGGCCCGTTATTCCATTGGGCTGTTTCTAGCCCATGTTATCTTTCGGCCTTCTCAGAGCCCACTTATTCTTGGGCTCATTTCTAGCATTCGTTTACTTACGGCCCGTTACTGTCATTTTCTGCTTGTGGGCCAAATTCAACCCGTGGTTATAGTCGGCCCGTTTGTGGTTCGTTAATACGTTGGGCCGTTTTCATAGCATCATCAAATACGGCCTATTAACGATGGCACGTTACGGTCGACCCATGAACGGACGATTCCAACTCTAGCCCGTTACGGCCATAATGCGGCCTGTTATTGGCCCATGTTTGGCCAATCGATCATACGTCCCGTATAAGGCCCATTGATGATACGGCCCGTAGAAGGTCTACTATTTCTACGGCCCGTAGAAGGCCCACTGTTTCTACGGCCTGTAGGAGGCCCAGTGTCACTACAGTAAATATTAGCCCATGGTTATTGTGGCCTAGTTTTTTAAAAATAGGTTATTGCAGCCACTAGTTAACCACGGAAAAAGAACTGCAATGACTACAAGCAAACAAATAAACAAGACAACAAGGAAATAAATAAGCAAGCAACTAACGCTAGGCTATCACGGCTATTACACACTAGCCGTCAACCCGTGCCACTGCACGGGCTAGAAATAGCATTGTTACTAAACTGCATATACGCAATTTAAGAATAAAGTTTTACATGACTATATTATTAAAGGAAACCCCTCAAAAAAATTAAAGGGAAAAGTTTCTCAATAAGCATAAATATGTATGCTTTGTGATTATTTTACTCTTTTGAATTTTAAAAAATTGTAGGATTATTTGACAATGGTTGTATCTATTGTGACACTTCTTTTTCTCTTGATTTTTATTAATAATCTAAAGGTTGCAACTTAATTAAACATCTGTCTAACACCAGGATATTAGTTTCAGTACATCTGCTTGTATCCAGAACATAACATATGCCATTTTCTCTGGCAGACAAATATATAAATAATTTTTTATATCGAAACTCAATGTACATTTATTTCTCATTGTGTGCTACATGTACATCATATAGATATGTAATACATGCATGACCGCAATGTAAGTTACATCGAAAGATGCCCTATAAACCAATCTATATATCCCACCCGTACTTAATTTGAATAGGTCACTTATTGTCGTTGCTTTTTATGGCACTCTTTTCTCCAGTAATACTCTCCATCCGCATATGCATAGTGTTACAGACATTGGCCCTATCTTCAATATATATCTGTGATAAGTTTTTTTGAATGCAAATGCTAGTTTAAATTAAGAAACTATATATTGTGAAAATATTTTCCACAATGAACATAATGGTATACTGTGTACCTGTGCATTACTTTGCAAATATCTGTAGTCAAGGTTAGCAGACATTGACTCTTCACGCTTTCGAGGAATCATCAGGTACATGTAATACATAATTATGTAGAAGCTCTCTTTTGAAATCCCTAAAACAAAAATCATTCATTGCATCAAATTTTTAACTAAACAAATTTTGTCCAAATGGGTTTGTGTACGACTAAAAAAACCTTAATTAAGATCTAAATTAATATTCTGTTTTCTATGACCGGCTGCAAATACATTAAGAGATAACTGATGAAACATATATAATTATTTGCATGAGATTTTAAGTAGTTGTTACCCGCAGTATGATCTTTTTCTTTTCGGAGCACGTTGTTTGGGTAACAACTTACAACTTTAAAACCAAAGTGAGAAAGTTTTGTTTTCCAACATACGCAATATCTACATATCCATTCTTAATGACTTCTTTTGGCAATCTAGAAAAAAATATTTCTTTTAGCAACTATTTTAAGTAGCTTCTTGATTAGGCTAGTAGCCGAACTGACTAATGTGAGTCCCCATTGCCTCATGTACGTACCAAAAGAGCGACTCCATCAGCGTTTGCACATATATATGGAATCTTGCATAGCCATGACTTTGCACATCTGCGTTGCATCAGCAAATCAAATATATCGTTAATAGTGGGTGTTGATCAGATAGTTTAATAGATGCCTTAATCAAATTCTATATGCTAATTTAATTATGTAGATGAAACTAACAATACTTACATGTACGTGTAGACTCCCTTAGCACACAGCACCATCCAGAGAGAGAAATATAAAAAATGACATGCTTTTCTCTTGGGCAAGGAGAGCGAAAAAATAGCCAGGTAATGCCTAGTTGCCTAACCTTATATGTAAGACGTATTTGCATGCTGGCGAGCCAAGAAAACTGCACCCGACAAATGCGATGGTAGATATTTCTTGTCGGTAGTTTTGGTTGGGGACTGCTTTAATCTAAGAGGCCCTAGCTGTTGACAGCCTATACAATACAGAGAGGTTGCAAGGAAATACAGGAACCGTTGCAAGCTTGCAGCAGGGAGGCATATGGAGGAGAGGCCATGGGGAGCAGCGGCTGGGCGTAGTGCATGGCTTCTGGAGCGGGCAGACACATGGATGAGAAGTAGAGGCCGTGGAGAGCAGAGGCTGCGGCATCGTTTGAGGCATCTAATTCTCTTTGATATGCATCTAGGTTATGGGTTCACATGAATGAGATAGGACGGCAACTTTGTGTCTTCGATTTTTTTTTTCAAATCTGGTAAGGGGAGTTGCAGGTGGGATATCAGGTGAGGACTCATTGAGGATTGACGTGATGCATCTGATCGACATCAGTTTTTCTTTTGTAAATTCCGCAAGGACTTTGCAGGTGGGATAATTGGTGAGGACTCCTTGAGGATGACGTGATATCGGACGGCCACAAATACCTAAGATGTAGATCCGATGGACAATTAGCTTAGTTTTGCATGATTAACGTGGAAGCTCGAATGGTGCTTTCAATTAGTAAATATAAGATATTATATCCACTGGGCATCAAAGTCCGTCACCGGTGCAAATATAGGGAACAAAGCAGCATATCATATACACTGGCCATCAAAATTGGCCACCAGTGCAAATAAACGCGGCAGCAAAACAAGAGCATAAATGAAACAACTTCAGAAGAGCTCAAAAACGTTATCCTGGGTATCCGCCATGCTGGCAATAAGCTTAGCAAGCTGATTAGCTTTGTCTTGTTTGGCGCTAAAATCCTCCAACGCTTGTTGTTGCACCAGAAAGTATGCATCTGAATGCTCTAGGGACTTCCGCAGTCCTTCCGCTTCTTATTGCATCACAGTTGATCGATGTCTTTCAGCTTGTAGTTGAGACTCAAGAAACCGAACTGATTCAGACAGTGAGTTTGAATAGCTTGTGCAAGTGGTAGTGGCCAGTAACTCCAACACTAAACCAAGACAGGATGTGTCACTATCCTGAACCTTATCTGCATTACTTCCTTTACCGTTGCTTAATAAGGCACTTTTCCCCAATATTCTGTCAGCATTCTAAAAGAAGAAATAAGCAGACACATAACAAGTTTAGCATGTGCTAGTATATGAAACTCATTTCGGTGAACTAGTTCATTAGTAAGGTGGACAGGATTAAACTACCAAGTCTTCTATTGCCAAGTACTAGTACATAATAAAAGCATCAAACAAACATATATCTATGTCCTATGGTAGCAATGGAATCTTAAATTAGAACAATTGTTCTTCAGGTTTAGGCACTTGTTCTACATGAACAGAGTAGAGTAAGACGCAAGAATATAATACTTAAAAATAGAAAATGAGCTCATAGACCTTACCACATTCTTGGTTCGGGACCAGTACAGAACAAGGCGTTCCCAGTCATCGTCCAGTAAATGTGTCTCAGGAGAACGTAAGGGAATTTGATGAGTTTCTTTGTCGGTGAAGTATGTTTTCTTTAGGTAATTCTGATACTGCCACCAAGCATTCTTGAAGGTAGCAGAGGTATTAGCACAGGTTACCTCATCCTGAGTTTCCAAATCGGTCCTTCTCTATAGAGAAAAATGGGAAAATTTGATGTATTGTAATCATCATGGAGGTAGGATGTATGGGACGAAGCAAAGTAATTGTCATGAATAACATTACTTACACATAACTCCTGGACAAACACCTGCAACTGGCATTTTCCTTCATCTTCAGTATAATATTTTCAAGATGGGAAGATACGCACATATGATTTAACAACATCAAATGCGATAGATGCTAAACTACGACTAGCTGGTTGTGCTTCCTCCACAGGAATAGGTGTACTAACTAGTGGAGTTGGGGTTCGCCGTGATAGTACTGGCCCTTTGGGCACTGGAGCTTCCTTACTAACTGCTCTTGTTTGGGAGCTCCATGGTGGAAATGGTGCTGTGTCAACAGGAACTGGGTTACTATCGGCTGGGGTTGGGGTTAGATTTGGTGAAGCTGGTTCTCTGTCCATCGTAGTAGGGGTACAATCTGCGAGAGTTTGGGTTATGTGTGGTAGGGCTGGTTCTTGTGCATGTACAACCGGGGTGCTATCTCCACCAATAGGTAGCACTGTTTTATTTGAAGACCGTGTTTTTAGTCCGCTAGATACTAGCATCACCCGCTCCAATTCAAATGGCTGATAAACAGGAAACATAGTTGAATGTACAGACATTGTATGAGAGACATATGCAATAGATAGTGTGGAAAAAAGAGGGCATGAAATAGTTGACATGTATATTTTTTAACTAAAATGGATAGCATGACATAATTTCACATATATGATGTCTATCTAAACTAGATAGCATAGCATAATATAATTCAAAGATATGATGAATAACTAAACAGGATCGCATGACATAATTCACCTACATGTTATCTAAGTAATCAGGATCGCATCATTTAGTTCACATATGTGATTTATATGCTAAACAGAGGGCATTCGATATGATGTTTGAACTAAGAACATGGTGTTGAATATTGTATATATGATGTCTAAACTATGCAATGCAAGACACCGTATGCATGATATGAGCAGTATAACCGTGCCAAGTTAGAGCATGCACCTCAGTGGGGGAATAGGACTGGTCATATGTCTCTGAATCCATCTCTGAGGAGCTATCAGGACCCAACAAGAGATCTGCTTCGACAGGTAGCACTGTCTGCTCTGAAGGCCTTGTTTTCACTCCAGATTTTTCCATCTCCCACCCAAATGGCTGATTCATAGGAAGAGTAGTTTAATGTACAAACATTGTCGACAAATGGAAATATAATGAAGAAAAGGATGGGCAAGATATCATTCAAATATATGATGCCTGGTTAAACAGGATGGCATTGCACATTTCACATATATTATGGCTGGCTAAAAGACATGAGACTGCATAATTCCCATATATGATATAGAAACTAAACAGGTGGCATTACAGAACATGTCTAAACTAAGCAGATTGCATATATGCTGTGAAAAGTAGGCACTGCAAGGCAACGTATGCATGATGTGACTAACATCATCATGCCAAGGTAGAGCAAACACCTTGGAGGGGTAAATAGGAGTGGTTAGCGGCGTCCGAATCCGCCTCAGAATAGATATCTTCCTCTGGATTACAATCTGGAGATGGGTGGGGAGGGTTTGCCACTGAACCCATCATGGAGCGATGTCTGCATGACATTGTATTGCCGCGCAAAACTCTTCTCTTTTTCTCTACATGTTCACCATGACTGTGTACAATATTTGACATGCATACGAAAAAAATATGGTGAGATTATGTAAGGAGAGCATGCCGAAATTTAGAGTGATGGTAACAACCAGTGGATTGATGTTTTTCCGTTGAACCAAAATAGCCCTAATGGATCGACGTGAATGTATAGTAATAAGTGATGCAATAAGTGTATAACCTCTTTGCCGTAGCCATGTCGACCTCAGCATCATTGAGTTGGTCGCTGAAGCAGTTGAGGCAGAGGTGGCTGTCGGAGGTGTGGAGGAAGATCTGAGGAATCTGTAGACGGTGTCCAGGGCACTGCTCTGTTGTGATGGATCGTTCTGTCGTTGGAGCAGCTCCGATGAGCCGTAAGACGTCAAGGCTGAAGCAGCACAAGACAGACATCGTCAATCTCAAGTGGGATTCTAATAGCATCTCCAATAGATGATGTAAAATGGATGTAAAATTAACATCACCAAAAACCACCTGACTACAACAGATGAGGTAAAAACTGTTGACTCTGAACTTAACTGTCGAAACTGAAATTTACTGTGGAATCTGAATGCTACTGTCGAAACGGAATGCAATGGTAGCAGAGAGGCACTTGACATGTAGTTTAGGGAGGGCCTGCAGTTCATCTTCAACCTACACCCCCCTGAGCCGCCAGCCACCACCGGCCGAACCGCCGGCCCCAGCGCCGCCTCGCCACCCCGAAACAACTCGCCACCGCCACCCCGGCCAGCCCTCCTAAGGTCCCCCCACCCTGAACCCTAAGATAGATAGTGGGGTACCTCTCTGGGGAGCCCCCGTCCTCGCTGCGGGTGGTTCTTCCTTAACTCCGGCGAGCCCCCCCAGCCCCTGAAAATTGACTGACCCAAAAGTCGATTCAGTCGACTGAAGTGTGGCTTAACCGAAGCAGAGCAGCAACGCGAGCGAGGGGGAGAGCAGCAGCAGCAGTTGGGTGAGCGAGCGATCGAGCGAGAGCTGGAGCAGCAGCAACAGATCCGGCTGGTATGGCCGCCGCCGCCGAAGGGGTCTCGCACTGGGGGAGAGCCGTCGTGGAGATGTCGCTCGCGGCGCCGGCTTCAAGGTAGCCGCTCCATGGGGGTGCGGGATGGAGCACCGTCGTCGATGGGAGGTCGAGTTAAGGAGAAGGTCGATGCGATGAGTGTACAACCTCTTTGGTGGTGCCGAGTAGGCCTCGGCTTCGTCCGAGGAGTCGGTGAGGATGCTGCGGTTCCGGTGGAGCAGGTTAAGGCGGCGCTGTGGGGATGGAGTAGCCGCGATAGACGAGGCGATCGTCAGAGCAGCTCCTTGGAGGTGGAGGACGGGGCGGCTGAACCGGCGGGACGGCGAGATGGATGACGGATCCTCATCCGGGGAGGTGGACGAGGGACGTCGAGCTATTGCGGTGGACGACATCGTCGGGGAAGAGGCTCCGGCTGGGCAGTGGTGATGTGGCGGACGGAGGAGGGTGGAGTTTTGCGGCTGGAGTGGAGAGATTATGGCGGCCTGGGATTTTGAATGGCGAAAAGGGGGCGATGGGAGGGGGTGAAGCATGACTTAGGAACGCGCTTGTCCAAAATGTAGGGTGTGTTACAAAAGTACCCCCCCCACCGATTTGAACTAGCGGCCCTTTCGGCTCAGGGTTAGAAGGGGGATTTGCGTGTCGGGATTTGGCAGCTGGAGGGAGTTTTCGTGCGCGTTGTAATTTCGGGATAGCAAGGTGCGGGTTGTGAAGGCGCCAGTTTTGGGAGCACGATATCTGAATTTTCGGGATATAACAAGACGAGGGTTGAATTTTAGGGACAAGCCTAATGTGTAGTAATATTGTACTTGTACGTACCAAATCAATTCGCACTTCCCTCAACCAAAAAGAAAACAAAAAAATAAAACTATTCACACCACACAAAGAGAGAGTCTTGCCTCGTTTTACTATACAAATGCTATTCAAAGCTACTCCCTCCTTCCATATATATAGGGGCTAATGCGTTTTTCGATGCTAACTTTGACCAAATATTAGAGCAACGATATATGACATGCAACTTACACAAAGCACACCGTTAAATTCGTCTGTGAAAGGTTCTTTTAATGATATAATTTTCACGTTGTGCATGTCATGTACTATTAATCTTGTCAATAGTCAAAGGCGGTCTTAAAAATCTCATTACGCCCTATATAGATGGAAGGAGGGAGTATGAATCCATGTTATGTCCGATTAAATTTTTTTGCTTCCTGTATAATGCATGTAACCTACTCATACCAACATTTTAGTGCATTCCAAATGTCTATACTACCGCTGCAATTCAAACTAAATTTGAATTTGTTTCTCTATTTTAATAAGAATCTACAATCATGATTGTTGCCAACTTCAACCATCATAGTTTCCTTGCTATCCGCCAGATATAAATCAGACGGCCTATAATGCAGGATGGCAGGCACACCATCATCAACAACTCCGTTTTTTATAAGAGTAGAGATAAAATATATTAAATGTAGTATACCATGTTCATAACCACACCATGTGTATCACCGTTATATATATTCACACATCCGTCGGTTTGAAACACTATGATAAATTACTCAAATATCCGAATTCGCTTTTTATAATGAAGTATATATGATCTCTATTTGTGTTTTACACCCACACAACCCTCTTATCTTTGTAGCTAGCGCTAACTTTCTCTTGTGCATGCACACGCCCGCATCCCTCTCACCATCCCTCAGCATTCTCTAGCTCCATCACGCAAATTCGTCTTTTCACTTTAGGTCGTTCACCCACGGTGTGTGTAGGCCCCCCAGCTCCTTCTTTATGGCACACATCGATCGATATGCTTCTCTAGCCAGGTGTGCCTAGCACAAACACAAGCTTCCCCTCTTCTCTTGTCACCATCCATGCCTCACTCCCACCACTCTTTTCATCGTTCTCGTACTCGCACACTCCTCCCCCTCGATATAGTATGCCTCTCGTACCACCTCCTACATGCATCCCTCTCTCTACTTATCCTTCTCCTCGTGCCTCATTTGCTTCTAACACACACATGCATGTATACCGATCGATCTCCCAACATATACCTAGATCGACTTTAAGTACCCCCCATCGATCGACGTACCTCACAAGTTATGTCTCTCCTTTATCCTACAAGGGCGATTGATCTTCCTATGTAGTTACGTCTGCTTACCACAGCCACATTGTCCCCCCCTCATCATTCGTGCATGCCTCCTGACCCGTCTCTCACACGCACGTGCATAAACAACAAGCAGCCATCTCCTCTCTTATTGATATTGCGGGTGTGCCCTCCGTTTGTCTAGCAAGCCTATCCCACCATTTGTTAGAAGCAACTCCACTACCACCCCTCCAACACTCTAGCTCCGTCTCTCTCCCAACCTTATTCATCTCCTGCACATATGCATGGATGCGGATCGATCTCCCTTAATACATGAGGCAGAATGATCACCTTAATACATGAGGTAGGCCTCTCTCCTCCTCCACACATATACCAGCCATTGTACCTCTATAGTTAATTGGGCCTCCCTCTTCCCCCACCACACACAGATAGTCGAGCGCTGCAGGTAGGTATCCATGCCACAGAGACAAACTGCACATGTCCCATCTCACGTTCCAGTAGGCCAACCACTCTATATCTTTGACGTGGGCACACACAAATTCTATGTCACTCTTTATCGATCGCGCGCGCGCACACACACACACATCATCCCTCTCTTCGATTCTATGGACACCTCAAGCCGATGATACCTCCACTCTCTTCTCGTGGATCGCCCCCTCTATATATATGTTATATCCAGGACTCTATTTCACACACATTGCATATGTTAAATTTTTTGATTGACCCCCCCCCCACAAAAAAAACTCTCAAGAACCCACACACTATATCTCTCTAGGTTTGTATCTCTCTCACACAACCCCACGTAGGTGGTGTACGTATACAAGAAGAGAATAGGTGCACCGTGCACATACTCATGCTTCGTGCCCAGCCACACCCGCGCGGGTACACGGTGGAGCTCATTTCTTTACGAAATGGCAGCCCACGTGCTAATTTGAATGCCTGTAGCGGTTGTTTACCTAGGAAGATCGTGTACCACGCGTGCACGAAACAAAGGTCGACTTGATGCGTTGTCGCGTTATTTTTAAATAAAGTTATAGTGCTCAATGGCACGTACACAGAATACAAAACGATTTTTATGGAGGAAAAGGTAGTCCGCTCTTTAGAGTATCTCACACAAGGCTCCGGTGGCCTCTCTCTCTCTCACCATTGGTCACTGATCCAGCCGCATCCCGTCTGCCGGGGGAAAGGGAGTGCGGTGGCCTCTCTCTCTCACCATTGGTCACTGATCCGGCCGCATCCCGTCCGCCGGGGGAAAGGGCGTGCGGTGGCCTCTCTCTCTCTCTCTCTCACTGTTGGTCACTAATCCGGACGCATCCCGTCCGTCGGGGGAAAGGGAGGAAGTGCATCGTTTCTCCGTTCGACGGCGCCGAGGCAGCTCGTCCCGATCTGCGGTACACGCCGTTCTCTCTGACCAAGCTCCGGCGCGGCAGGGCCTACGCCACCTGCTCGCAGATTCCGCCCGCCGCCGCTCACCTAGTTACATCCCGACGACCTCCAGGTATCCCCTTCAGCCTTGCTCCACTGCCCGTTTTCCCACGTCGCTGCATGTGGATCTTCCATAGTTCTTTGCCCAAAACGTAGCTCGTCCGGCGTACTTTCCATATTGCATTCTCGTCCTCACACCGTTTTAGACAAACACAACTGTGTTGTTATCTTCCCTTAGGACAAGGAATATGCTTCTTTTTTGTCGTCGCATGTGTCATCAACTGTTATTGGCCAGTAATTGTTTCCTTTCTACCTCTTTTTTGCGAACAGGGCTATCCATTTCACGTTGTTGCTATTGCGACCATTTGGTGAACTGCACAAATCACTTTTTTCTTAAGAGTGTTTTGTGCAGTTGTACTAAAATATCACACGGGCAACGTCTCTACATTTCAGTGCGACTGCACAAAGGGAGATTGGTTTTGCTCTATCCTCCTCATCCAAGCCCGAGCCTAATCTTCTCCAACTAGTTAGTCTTAAGAGAGACTGCAAAGGTGACCGACTTCTATTTGTGTGTTTATTGTTTCATCAGCAGTCCTCTATTATCGTAATCACACTTGATATCTTTGGAACAGGGACACCCATCTCTATTTTAGTGGAACTGCACAAAATGATTGGAATGTTGCATGCTCCAGACAGCTACTTTTTTCCCAACATGCCTTGTTGATTTAGACAGAGCTGGGGGGGACGTTGCTGCCAATGAAAGCATGGATCAATTTTAATTTAACACCTTCTCACAACTTTGTCTTCAGTTGTGATGTACTTATTAGCTCTGATCTGCTAATAATTGACATGCATTAGCAAGGAAGTTAGTTTTTTATTGTTTCCGAAAGAGCATCGATGGCAAGACACGCGAAACAAAAGCTGAAAGCTCACACCATTGTACAATTTCATGTCGCTGGAAAATTATTTGTATAGTAAGTCAATTATGTAAACAAATGTTGGAAGCTTGATAGCATTGCCAGAAGCCTCTTCATCATCCGGGTCCATTTGCCATGCACAAAATTATACTCCTTCGTTCCTAAATATTTGTCTTTTTACAAATTTCAAACGGACATATTTTAGAGTGTAGATTCACTCATTTTGCTTCGTATGTGTACTCCCTCCGTTCCTAAATATTCCATTCGTCTTAACAGAGATTTCAACAAGTGACTACATACGGAGCAAAATGAGTGAATCTACACTCTAAAATATGTCTATATACATCCGTATGTGCCAGTCCATTTGAAATCTCTAAAAAGACAAATATTTGAGTAGTCACTCGTTGAAATCTCTAGAAAGACAAATACTCCAGAGTATATTTAAGAACCGAGGGGGTAGTGCACAACCGCATGGGAGACTCAGCCCGGTCGTTGCGCCGCATTAATAGTGAGTAATGAGCAGTCAAATCATAAGCCCCACCTTTCCCATTGTAAGTTGCTCTGAAGAAGCAACCATCAATACGCTCTTCTTTGAATCCGCTCATACTACTCCATCCGTCACTGTTTATACAGCGCACTTCAGAAAAAAGAAAAAAAATTGTGGGACCAAGGCGACTAGCGATCGGCCTGAAAAATAGCATAGGTAGTTATAGCACGGCGTCTATTACTAGAGGGAATAATGCGTGCACACATGCATGCAATGCTTCCACCCCGGGTACACACATGCATGCACTCCGTAGTAGTATAGTACATGGAGAGAAAATTGTGGACTTGATTGCGGTCACCACGCCCTAATTAATTGAGCATTAAACCAAACGCGTCTAAAGTCTCTCTGGTGGTGGAAATGCATTGAGAGAAATGCATCATAATGAAGCGTGCCCTGTAAACTATGACGGAGGGTGGAGTAGTATGAAGGTGCAAAACCAAGTAAGCGTACTACTGCGCTTGGCTCTTCGCCCCTTTGTGAAGTCGAACAATGATGGTACTCCGCATGTTGGGTACTACAGTGTATGCCTCTAACAATCTGACACCGAATGGACTGATGCATGTCCACCGAGGGTAGGTTGCATTAGTCAAAAGACGTAAGCGAGCTTCACCTTGTCTTGCAAGCTTCTCCTCGTTCTACGAGTTGATGGGACACACCAAAAAGTAGTGATAGTCCATACTCCCTCCTTTCCGGTTAATATGGCTTAATCGTTTTTGCGGGTAAATGAGAGAGCTTTATTCATATATAAGCATTCTTAGGACGATCAACCAAGACACTGGTCACTAGGAAGCGAGGTACCCCGCAAAAAAAAGAAGTAGGAAGCGAGGTGTTTCGTCAAGCCAGCTCTCGGCCACATTCAAAGTGCAGCAAGCATGGTTCGCACGAAGATGCGCCGCAAGGTTTGCTGACCGGTTTACATGCTGAATAACAAAAAAGAGGAAATATTACTGAGCGCTACTATTTGTAACAGGATATGAGCCAGAATTAAGCGAGAATTGTGGCGAGTGTTCCATGCAATCAACTTCCATTATGGCATGCGAGAACCCTCGAAGAGAACGAAATGTGTTGAAGATTGCTTTATCACATTTTAAAATTATAATAAGAGTGCAGATGTTCCTCCATCCGGTTCCTAGTACTACTATAGTACGTACCTTTATGGACTATAGTAGTAGTACTAGTAAACTTTGCGCTTGGCTGCTCGGGAAGTCGAACAATAATTGCACTAGTAGTATAGTGTATGCTTCTGGCAATCTGACACCGAATTAACTGTTGCACGTCCACCGCCTGAGCGAGGGAGAGCTTGCATTAGTCAAAAGTTTCTCCTTGTCCTGCGAGCCACCGCGCGTAAGCTTCTCCCGTCCTGCAACCTTCTCCTTGTTCGGCAAGTTGACGGGACACAGCAAAGTAATGCTAGTCCATGTTGCCTCCTCTCCGGTTAATATGGCTTAATTTCAAACGAGATAAATACACTGTCTGTCACTGTATATTTGTAAAATACGGTCAGTGGACTTCATAATACGCTCATTGCGCTCAATATATATATATATATATATATATATATATATATTCCGGTGTTCATACGGTCACTAGCTCACCCTGACTCAGTATGTGTGTGCATGCACGTGTAGGTTGAGCACTTGAGTGTGACCGTGTGTGTTTCGTCGTGTGCTTGGACATGCATGCATTAGGGCGTCGTGCGCGCTTTTGCATCCATGTGTACATGTGACTGTTGCATACACGTAGGGGGAATACGTGTAGGGGCCACTAAGGAGCAGTCAAATCACACAGTAAGTTAGTCGGAAGAAGCAACCATCATTTCACTCTTGAATGACACGTACGCAATATAAAATGGTTGATATGGAGAGAAAAAGAAAACCACTATATATACACTAGCAGGAGCCTAAGCTACAAGCCTACTTGCTTAGGTTGCTCTCTTCACAAGCATAGAACGACGAGCCTGATCCCGCAGCTGGGGGAAGAGAACAATGTTCTGCGTAGACGCGGTCGACATCGGCGAGGGAGAGAACCCACAGTCGGTGCGACCCAATCGGGGGTCGCCGCGGTATGGGCCGATGCCGCATCCCAACCGCCCTTCTAGCTACAGCCCGACATCCTAGGTAGTCCATCTTCCTTTTGGAGCCGGCTTGCTCCACTGCTGTAGATCCATCTCCATGTTGATCTTTCTCTACTTCTACCGGCTTCTATTTGTGATGAGTTGATGTCTCATGAACTAGTGTCAGTACTATTATTCTAATCACACTTCTTCAATATCTTTGCCATCAGGGATGCTTAGGTTGATTTTAGTGGAACTGCATAAAAGCATCGTATGATCCGAGGGTGCCAGCCGTCTTTCCTTCCCGACATGGAAAGTGCTATGGAACAAGAGGTACCAGAAGGTGGAGAACCAAAGAGTGCTGCTTCTATTGTTGCTGACATTCTCACTAAAGAATCTCCCTCTAGCACATTCCTTTGATAGGTTCTACCTAGCCAGGAAATTAAATCATGTTTACGGTTTAGGGTTTAAGTCATAGAGACCCCATCAATAGTTTTTTTATCGTACACGCTCTCACAACTTTTTTCTTTAGTTGTGAAGTAAATATTGGCTACGATCTGTGAATCATTGAGATGCATCAGCATGCGTGTTAGTTTTCCTTTGTATTTGATGGAATGTTGTAACGGGGCAACCTTGGAATAGGAATGAAAATGGAGTGGAAAAGTTTCCGTTTGTCCGGAGAAAAAATGGAAACGGAGAGAAACCAACGTTTCGTTTCATTGGATCGAGCCATCGAGCAAAACCAACGTTTAAATCACGCATGTCGTGTTCGTATCTCACCCTCCTCCACGGCTCGACCCCACACGGTCGCTCGACCTGCCACTCACTGCAAACCGAGTAGTATAACATAACTTTCCCGCCTGCTTGTCGATGGATCGTGCCAGGGAGTACTAGCACTACTGGAAGAGATTGACGAGTTGGAGGAGGACAGCTAGCTGTAGCCCGGACTCCCAAGAACTTACTGCTGGAAGAGATCGCGCATGTTGTAGCCGGCTATTGCGACCTTTGAACGCGGAGCAGCAGCGTGCACCCGGAAGTGACGCGGGCGACGCTCTCTTGGTCGGCGCGCCGCAATCAATGCCGGCGCCAGTGAGAGGTCATGTCCGCTCTGGCCGGGCATGAATGCGGCACTGACCGTTTTGGGCGGGAAGCACGCGCGGGTGATGAAGAGGGTTCGGGTTGGTCAGGACCGGCCGTGGCAGCGGTCCGGACGTGTGCAAACAAGAGATGTTGTGCGTTAATATTGCTGCGTATATAATTAACAACATAAATAATGTGCCAGTTGGACAAATATGATTGGAGATGGAGATGGAAATGGAATTTTACGTAAACACGGATATGCATGTCTATGTCTATGTGTGTGTGCGCGACGACTCTCGCGACCTAGAAGCGGGGGCGTGTTTTTGATCGAATTTTCTTTCTTGGTACGTTAGAAAATAAGTTTGTCTAATTCACATCTAGATGTTATTTAAGGATATCACATCTAAGCTCCCACAAGTATATAATGTAGCAACAAGAAACAAAAAAAACTAGGAAAAGACCACAAACAGAGTGGACATCAACTTATATGTGACATAACTATGTCACATTTAGATGTGTCCTAGACAGACCCTTAAAAAATTGTCCGCTAGTTTTCGTTTCTTTTTTCCGGGAACGCGTGTATTCTATTTAAAACCACTGCTATGGAGAGATTTTTTTACTCCATTATAGCCTCTTGTTTGATAGAGTTTCTCGCGTCTTGCTCTCTCACCCTCTCCATATCAAAACAAGATGACAGTGTCCACTCTATATCTCTCCTCACCGGTGGTCACAGATCCGGCCGAATCCTGTCCGCAGCGGGAGGTGAGGAGGTGCAGCGTTGACGTTGTCGCCGTCGGCGACGGAGGAAGCCGATTCGCACCGTCCTCTTGGAGCCGGCGCTGGCGCGGACGAAGATCCTACGCGCCCTTGTTCGTTGTCGTCGTGTGGTCATTGTCCATATGGTGGTAGTACTATCACTAGTTTAAATGAAGAAATGCTTTTTTCTCGGGTATCCTAGTTTAGTTCCCATCAAGATAATTATGATGCTTTTGTTTGTTGGTGTACTTTTGATTAATTCTTATTGACAATTGAGATGCCGTTGCTAACCCTTTTTTATATTTTTGGAAACAGCGATGCGTGTCTCCATACCCGGGCATGTCTTCCTCAATTTTAGTGGAACTGCACAAAATTGGATGGCCATTGATGTTCCGCCTCACTGTCCTCTGCCACGTGGTTCTTCCTTTCTCGAGCTTGATTACTAAGAAGAAATAGACCAGAGTGAGGATTTGTCGAACTTCTTAGGTGCCTCACCCAAACTTGATGCCAAATGGATGATGCATCACCACGATGACCTATCGATGCTCATGGTTGCGCCTCATGGTTGCGTCAGCTGGTGAAGCTGGTCGATTTTTGACGAAAAACAAGATGTCTTCCATCCGTGCTCTTTGCTTGTTACGCACAAAGATGATATCCTTCGTCAGTTCACCTTGGTTGCGTTGGAGACGCAGTCGTCTTTCACGTTGGTGCAATTTTCGCTAGGTTTTTACGACAGGTGGGCCCAAAATGTGGCTGGCTCACCTGTCATACAGCCAAAAGCAGGTGCAGTGAAGGCACCGGAGCTCAGTCCGTACTACAGTAGTATATATATATATATATATATATATATATATATATATAAGCGGGAGCCTCAGTGCTTGTTCGCTAGGGTTTGCACTCTCCACATGCTCGCCGCACTACATGTATGTTACACGCTGGAGGCTCAGCGTTCATTTGCTAGGGTTTGCTATATTCATAGTCTCTCACCCTCTCTTCACCAGATCTAAACAAGACTGTGTTAGCCTCTTGTCTCTCTCTCCCCCCCTCACAGCTGGTGAAGGAGGCATCCGTATCCCGTCGCATCGGGAAGGGGAGGAGGTGCAGCGTTCACTCTATCGCCTTTGGCGAGGGAGGCAATCCACTGCCGGCGGCGCTGTTCTCTTTCACCCAGCGCCTGTGGGGGAGGGCCACCGACCCCTTCTTCCTCGCTGCTGTACGTAGTGTGGGCAGATCCGGCCTCCCACCGCACGCCTTGCCACATCCCGACGACCCTAAGGTATAAGTTTATTTGAAACCGTCGTTGCTCTAGGTGCATGTGGATCTTTTTCGATCTGTAGTCAAATCTAGGTCTTGGTTCAAAGAGGAAAGAAGGGTGCGGTGGGCTGGAGCAAGAATCTAGGATGTGGTTCAATGAGGAAAGGAGGGGGGAAAGTAGTATAGACTGGCTATCTAGCCGTTTTGTAGGTCGAAAAGGGAAAAGGGGGTAACCCAATACACACATCTGTAAGGAACCGATCTCTTTGTTGAAAAGGGAAAGAAACTGGGGGGTCGGGTAGTTTGTGCACGACTAGATTTGTTGCCCTCACATCGAAAGAAGGTTCAAAGAGAACAAATATGTGACCATCGCATATATGCTGCTTGGCTACATACTCTGCATCACCCATTTATACATGTGGACGCACATGGTGCTGGCATGTCCCATGCAGCTATTTTGCTGTTGTTAATCTCAGAATTAACTACTGATCTGTTTGAAAAGAATTTCTCTGTTAATATGAATCAATGCAACCATTTTAGAAATGCTACTGTCCTATACTTTGTTTTCCATCAAGATAAGGTAGATGCTTCTTTTTGTGGCCGCATGTTATATCCTCCTTTATTGGCCAGTAATTGTTTTCTTTTTTGCCTCTTAAAACAGGGATATCTATTCAACTTGTTGCTATAGAAAACTTAAATGTCACACCAGCAACTTTGCTTGATTTCAGTGCAACTGCACAAAACTTGGTTGGATTTCCTATTCGTGTTGGTAGATTCGTATTTTATGTTGGTCGTCTCATGAAAGGTCAGTACATGCCTTCATCCACATGATTGTGCAGTGTGCTTTGAGATGTTGTGCTACTTGTATTGGTACTATTTTAAATAAATGATGAATTGAAGCTATTGTATTGCTGTCTTTTCCCATTAAGTAGTGAACAAAAATGGGACCAACCCAGACATGATGCTTGTTGCTTTGTTACAACAAATTCAGCATCACCCCCTTTATAAGCCAGTAATTGATACCACTCTCAGAATTAACTACTGAATCTTATTTCAAAACTGCAACACTTGTTACGGATTGGCGGGATTACCATTTTTGTGGCCGCATGTTTCATCCTCCTCTATTAGCCAGTAATTGATTCCTTTTTTGCCTCTCTTTATACAGGGATATCTATTCAACTTGTTGCTATTGTGACATTTTGCTTCGCTACGCGAAACACTTTGCTTGATTTTAGTGCAACTGCACAAAACGAGATTGGATTTCCTATTCGTGTTGGCAGATTCGTACGTGATCTTGTGTGCATCATGACAGGTTGGTACTTGCCTTCCTCCACATGATCGTGCAGTGTGTTTTGAGATGTTGTGCTACTTGTATTGGTACTGTTTTAAATAAATGATGAATTGAAGCTATTGTATTGCTGTATTTTCCCATTAAGTAGTGAACAAAAATGGGACCAACCCAGACATGATGCTTGTTGCTTTGTTACAACAAATTCAGCATCACCCCCTTTATAAGCTTTGTCGTTCTTTATACACGTTGAAACAAGGCATTGTTAAGATAATGTCTCAGTCAATATGAATGAATCACACTGATGGAGAATTGCTACTCTCCTGCTTTGTTTCCCATTAAGATAAAGTAGATCAGTAGATGCTTTTCTTTTGGGAGTACAAGTCATCAACCATTATTTTTTAGTAATTATTTCCCTTATACCTATTGTTGCTTACAGGGATATCAAAATTAAAGCTCGGTTTTATCCCGACTTCGATTTTAGTTGAACTGCACAAAAGGAGCCAATGTGTAAGGCAAACTGTTGCATTACTGGGTCTAGTTGGTCGTTCCACTTTGCAGAAAGAACCAGTCACTGTTTGCGCTACATTACAGAAGGAATGACCGAGAAGCTTTACAGAGTATTATTAGACACCGGTGACATGACTAGTCTGCAGAGACCATTGGCAATTTAACAACACGTGGAGTGCCCTGGGCAAAAAGTGCCCAAACAAGTACAAAAGCTACGACATGACTCCACGATCATAGGCATTACATATTTTGAATGGGAAAAGCTTGTCAAAGTTTAATCATTGATGTTAGCAAGAAGACCATGGTTTAATATATTGGAATTGGAAAACCTTGTCAAAATTTGCTCATTGATGTTGGCCAGAAGACATGCATTTGATATTTTTGAGTGGGACGCCCTTGCTGTGAGCAGCGTCGAGTGTTTTTTCCTATTCCCGTGTTCAATTTAGAAGTAAATAGTTACTCTGCTGAGATATTCCTATGTTAAGAGTTTGTTCTGAATATTGTCTATGTAATGCCAGGCCTTGTGTTTGATTGCAAAGTTGAGCTTGGAATGTTGTGGCATGCGGCGTCACGAGCTGTTCACCGTGCCTCCTGAGAATAATGCTTCGTATTGTTTTGCATGTCGATCTAATGCCAGTGATTTGCTTGTTAAGAAGATCATCCTCTTCTGTTGTTTCCGTGCTTAGGAAGTTCATCGTCTGATGTTTCATTCATAGCCTATACGACAAGTCGGGTAGGTTAGACGTGAAACCATATGATCTTCCAATAAACTCATGATATTAGGCCATGATTGAATCGTCGTTTTCCAACCAAAACTGCTTGTAAAACTGACACTTGTAAATTAAAGCAGATGGTCTTGGGCGAAGCCGCTTGGTTGGTCGATTTAGACTAGTAAAATATCGAAAGTACTTGGCACACGATAAAAATGCTGAACGACACTCGGATATTGCTAATCCAGCCGTTAGCTGATGTTTCAGCCTTTCCCATGGATGGCATGATACGCACGTCGTGCATGTATCGTCTGGTAATGTCGTCCATATAGCAGTGCTCATAAAATATACACTGGTCTCTCAAATTACACGCGTAACCCGCTAGTTTTACTTACAGACCTCGGCCCTCGGTTTCATTACGCCTATATTTTACGCGTTGTTTTCGATGACGAGTAAATTACACTTGTATGTTAATACAGGTTTGAAATAAACCAGAGCTCCCAAGCGCGGCCTTACCGTTTCATGTCGTCTCAGTTTCTCGAAGGTGCTCATAGGTGTCTGATGATCCTGGCTTCCTGAATGAGTAGCGGGCGCTGTATCAGACCATCTGTAGGGCCCGCGAGGCCCTCTCCGTTGTCCTTCGTGTTGTTGCGCTCGCCGTGGCGCCGAGCATTGTTAACATCGTCAACGAACATGAGGATTCAGGAGATGACTTTATTTTGACTGGATGACACTAGGGACCCACTAGGGCCATAGTCGTACATACGCAAGTGCCTCCTTATTACGTACAACTATATTTTTTTTGCTTTCTCCTGGTTTCCTGACATCACGGTCCCACACCATTGTCAACCTATGTAGTCAATATAAACGAGAGAATTGCACAAGGTGCGGCCGACAGCTGGGACCAAGCAGCTCGAGCAGTATTTGTGTTTTTGAGGCGTGAGCACTGCAGAGTTTTTCTTGCCGATGATTTTGTTGTTGTTCAGAGAGAGCAGGGTATTAACTGGGCGGGCTGTGGCCCGTCTAGCCCAGGCCAGATATCTAGCCCAGATACTAATTTTTTCAAGATGAAAATGGCTAGCCCAGCTATACGTCTTTTTGAGGAATACCCAGGCAAGGTCAACTTGTTATTCTCCGCCCCGCTGGGCTGCAAATCTTTCCTAGGAGGGATGCATTAGGCTTAACAGGAAAATGGGCTTTAAAAAATAATAAATGGGATGTAAATATAAAACTGGGCAGTAACTATAAAAAATGCACCAAACACGAAATTAGTTTATAAAATATTATTTATGGATTTTGAAAATCTTAAATTTTCATTGTTGCACGCGCAATGTTTTGTTGGATTTTTACGTAATACAAATTTATATTTAATCTAACTAGAAATTTCGGGATAAAAATATTTCGGAGCCCATCAAAATGTGGGAAATTTTATTGAATTATGTCTTCAACGGTTGGTTGAAATTATTAATCATTGTCCTAGCTAGAAAATGGGTTGTACTTTTAACAAACTGTAAATGGGCTGTTGTAAATTCCATTAGAATTCCAAAATGGGTTGTACATTCTTACAAAACGCAGATGGGCTATAAGTTCTCTGCCACACACTTGTGGGCCTACTAAGTGACGCGTCCCCTAAATAAAATTAGTTGACGCGTATGCAAGGCTTTGCCAACTTATTATAGTCAACACACGGTTCTAGCAGGAGTGGCCATTGGATGTCTATCCAACGGATGTCGTGCTTCTTCTTCAATCTCGGATATTCTTAGCTTCGGCCGCCCAAAAAATGATTCCTTCCCCTGACATCTGGGGCGCACCGTTTCGGAGGCTGACCTGTGGGCCTACTAAGTTGGAGCGTACCAAGGGCTTTGTCAACTTAGTCAATAATAAAAGTTTCTAGCTTCAGTGACCGTACGATGTCCATCCAACGGCCGTAGTGCTTCTTCAACCTCTGGTCTTCTTGGTCCAGCCGCCCAAAGCAGCGCCGGTCATGCCGCCTGCTCCTGCCTCCCGTGGCCGGCTGTGCTGCCGCGGAGGCCTCACCGCCCCCATACTACTCCCAGCGCTGGCCAGGCCATCCCTCCACTCACCCACACCCCCTGTTATTCTGCGGCGACGACGGCCTCACACCGCAGCCGAACCAGTGAACCCTCGTACTCCTCTCCGCGCGGGCTTCCACTGCTGCGTCTTCCCCGGCTCCGTGTTGTCCCCTTCCTAGGCCTCGCCGTCGTCCAGACCACCGCCCTGGTGCTCTCGGCGCGGCGTGGTCAACGTGGTCAACGACCGACTTCCATCGGAAGAGACTGTACGTGGAGAGGCTGACAGCTGGGTCCAGGCCACCGCAAGGAAGTGCCTCCTTATTACGCGCAGAATAATTATTCCTCCACCTTACAGCAGGGACCCACCGGACGGGCCACCTTATTTCGCGAAAAAAACGTTTCCCCCCTGACTGCTCGGACCCACCGGACGGGCCAGTGTATTTTGCAAAAAAAAAGGTTCCCCCCGCTGTCAGCTCGGACCCACCGGAAGTGCCTCCTTATTACGCATAAAAAAATGAATACTCCCCCTGCTAGCTGGGACCCACCATGGTGGGAGGCTGACTTGTGGGCCTACTAAGTTGACTGGGACGGGGGCCTTTGTCAACTTTAGTCAATATGAACGATTCTAGCTCCAGTGATCATATGATGTCCATCCAACGGCCGTAGTGTTTCTTCAACCTCTAGTCTTCTTGCTCCAGCTGCCCAAAGCAGCGCCGGTCGTGCCGCATGCTCCTGCCTCCCGTGGCCGGCTGTGCTGCCGCGGAGGCCTCACCGCCCCCTACTATTCCCACCGCTGGCCAAGCCCTGCGGCGACGGCAGCCTCACACCGCAGCCGAACCAGTGAACCCTCATACTCCTCTCCACGCGGGCTTCCACTACCGCGTCTTCCCCGGCTCCCCGCCATCCCCTTCCTAGGCCTCGCCGTCGTCCACTGCCCTGGTGCTCTCGGCGCGGTGTGGTCAACGTGGTCAAGGAACGACTTCCATCAGACATGGACTATACGTGGAGAGGCTGACAGCTGGGTCCACGGCCGCAGCAAGGAAGTGCCTCCTTATTACGTGCAAAATAATTATTCATCCACCTGACAGCGGGGACCCACCGGACGGCCACCGTATTTCACGAAAAAAACGTTTCCCCCCTGACTGCTGAGACCCACCAGCTACACCTTCGCACGCAAGGAAGTGCGTCCGGGCAAAAAAACAAAACGATTCGCCCCCCTAACTACTGGGACCCACCAGCTACATCTTCGCACGCAAGGAAGTGCCTGACAGTCGGGACCCACCTGGTCGAAGCGTACGTAGCGTTGTCATTCAGGTCGCGAACGTGTACGTACATATATACTGGTCGATGTAGAGGCGCGCACGTGTCATAGTAGAGGCGCGCACGTAGCATGTACACGTACGTACAGCGGTCAGGGTGCAAGAAAGAAAATACGGCTACGTATGTGTACATACGGAGGGGGTCTCGAACGCCTACTTGCGCATACGTACGGCGAGGGCTCGTGTACATGGCTGGGTCGGAACGGAGAAACAGCGTCATCGTCGTGTTCATGGGGAGGCAACGGAATGCGTCGTGTTCATGGGGAGGCAACGGAATGCGTCGTGTTCATCGGGAGGGCTTGGACGGAACAGGCGATGGAAACGAGGCCTGGCGTACCGCGAAACAGAGGAAACAGCCTTGTGTTCGACCGGCCACATTCAAAACGGGATCCTGTTCATCAGGAGGGGTGTGGTGTACCGCAAAACGGAGGAAACAGACCTCCTACGGTCGAAACGGGGGTCCTGTTGATCGGGAGGGGTGTGGCGTACTGCAAAACGGAGGAAACGGACCTCCTACAGTTGAAACGGGGGTCCTGATGATCGGGAGGGGTGTGGCGTACCGCAAACGGAGGAAATGGACTTGTGTTGGAGTGCTACGGTCGGAAC